>NC_135719.1:5000-338976 GCF_964656455.1 Halichoerus grypus
ACATGTTCCTGCCATGGGAGGGATCATTCAGCATCACCCCATTGCACAGAGGAGGAGAGCGAGGCCCAGAGAGGGGAGGTAAATGACTCCAGTCCCAGGGCTGGTCAGCAGAGAAGCTGGAAGGCCAGTGCTCCAGAACCCCTGCTAGCCCAGCCACAGACCCCCTGAGCTGAAAGCGAGCCCTGCCCTGCCTGCCCAGCCATGCACTAGCCCCTGAGCTTCATGATGGCCTGTTCTTGGCCCTGAAGGTGTTGCTGGCCGACTAGCAGGGGCAGTCCAGCTCGGGGGACAGGCTGTAGATACAGGACAGAGTGACACGTCTGAGCTAGCAGGAGCCACACTCGGGTCTCCCTCCCGGAGCCTGCCCAGGAGCAGGAGTCTGGGTGCCCTAGGGGCCAGCACACAACAGGGTCTGTGCTGACCGGGGAGCCATGGCCCCCAGGGAGAGTCCACTCTGCCCTCTCCCCGCTCCTGCCTGGCCTCACCTCTCCTCACTGTGGGGCTGTAGGACCCGGAACCGGGCTCCATAGGGATGGCTCAGCTGCAGCTTGTAATGATTTAGCAGCCCCCGGAGCAGCTGGATTACCTGGGGCTGGAGGGAGGACCGGTTGCAGGCAAGGACTGGGCTGGGGAGGATGCGGGGCCTTGTGGAGGGTGAAGGATGGGGCAGGGGCCGACTCCTGGGGCTGAAATCCCTGAATGCCCATGGGGTCCCTGATTACAGTAATGACCCCCTTCACATTCGGGCATCCTGCTGGGGGGCCCCTCCTCCCCGGCCTCCTTCCCGCCCCTCTGACTCTAGCCAGGGCTACAGCCAGGGACAGGCTGGACCTCTGTCCCGGGTCCTGCCATGAAGACAAGGCAGAAGGAGGAGAGGAAAAGGGGAAGGGGTGGACTGGTTTTCGCCCTGCCCTGAGTTGGCCTCCACAGATGCCTCCAGGTCCTCTGGCCCAGCCCTGCACTTACCTGGACCCTGAGAGGGTATCTGCATTCCAGGCCAGCTGGGTGGGAGGTATTCAGTGACTTTTGCATCCCCAGATGTCCACCCCACCTGGCCTTGCACCCTGAGGCCTGCCGCCCAGGGCGGGCTTGGTTGCAGGGCTTGGTGGACTTTGGAGCCACAGAGCAGTTGGCAGTGGTGACAGAACGTGGGGGACCGGTCAGGTGCGGAGCCATGGGTCTCGTGCACATCTGCCGCAGGGCTGGTTCACGCTACAGGTGCTGTGGGCAGGTCCCCTGTGCACACCTGGCCATGACACACCTGGCTGGCCCTCTCGGTGGGGAGGCCTGTGTGCCTGGTGCACCTGTCCCCCACCTACCCTTGGAGGAGCGGCCACGTTCAAGCGTTTCCATGTCCGACCCTCAGGGACAGTTGGGAACCTGGGTCAAGAGAGGCAGGGACTGGCCCAGGACAAATGAGGGGTGCAGAGTCCAAGGAGCAGGGCTGCTCTCCAGTCCTAGGCCAGCCCCAACCCTCCCATGAGGTTTGCTTTGGGGGTGAGAGCCCCTCAGATCCTCGGGAATAGCTACCCACCCCGTCCCATGTGGGGACATGACCTTGGGCATCCCCAGGCACGTAGAGGCATGCGCACCTGCACACACACACCCACACACACACACACACACACACACACACACACCCACACACACCACTCTGACTGCCCAGCTGGGGGTCAGAAGGGGAGGACACCCTGGGAGCGAGGTGGGTCACAAGGGGGAAAGAATGAAGAGGTTGGAGATAGCTGGGCCATGGGGCAGGACATCAGGACTCCTGGCAAGGACCCAGATCCATAGCATGGGGAGGGGACACAGGCCAGGCTGATGCTCAGGGGTCCCCAAGGGGCCCACAGGGGTTTCCAGGGCACTAGGAGAGGACAGGGTCTGGGTTCCAGTGTCCATCACCACCCTGGCCACTTGGAAGCAGGAAGAGATACCCACCCCCAAGTCCAGACGGGGCTACAGCACAAAAGGCCTCAGCTTACTCTTCTGTCACTTGGGCTGTAAAGATGCAGTGTCCCTCGGGTCCCACAGGCTTGTAGAAGAGCCTCTTGGCCTTGGATCTCCATCCCTGACCCACTGTGCTCCCAGTCCTGGGAAAATACTTTGTACTCCCTCGAGGTCCTTCTGAGCAGGGGACAGCCTGGGGGCTTGGGGGGCTGATGACCTGGGTACGCAGAACATGGCAGAGCACTGGACCACTAGTCTGGAGACCAAGGTCAAGACCCTCCTTGTTGCAGCCTCAGGGTCCCCATGTGGAAGAGGTTCCAGAATCACTGCTCTGGTCAGAGTGAGGAGGCCTTAGGAAGGAACGGAGCACCAGGACAGGAGAGGGAATCAGGGACAAGGGAGGCTTCTGAGGTTTCTCACATTGCCCGAGGAGCCTACAGATCCTACTCCTGTGAGAGACACAGAGACAGAGACAGAGACATAGAAGGAGACAGAGAACGGACACAGGACAGAGGGAATCAGGAGAAGTCACAGACTTTCCTCCATCAGCTTGGAAATGACATCCCAGCATTTTGCCCCATTCTCTTCCTGAGAGCGCGGTCACACAGGCCGTCCACCCTGGAGGGGAGGGGATTCCACAGGGATGTGTGAGCAGGATGCGGGAATGCCCGGGAACCACTGTGGGGACTGCCCAGCACATGGGCGCAGACGAGGCCCTGGGGCCTGAGCCTAAACCTAATGGGAGCCCCTGGAAGTCTGCGTCACCAGGGGACAAGGTCGGAATCCGTTCATTGCAACCTTCCCACAGGGGCTGGGGACAGGCACGAGGGGGGTGGCTTTGCCCGGACCCCAGAGCAGACCCAGGCCCCTCTGAGCTGTGCTCCATGTCCCGCCCAGCCCCTGGCTCATCCTTGCAATCCCAAGTGTGCACCAGCCTCCCGTGATAGCAGGTACGGAATGTATGTAGGGGTCCTACCCCTGATGGCGTCCCTAGAAGTAGAAGCCAGAACACCCCACTGTGCAGATGGGGAGCCTGGGGAGGCCCTGAGAGGCACAGGGTCTGTCCAGGGTCACCGGCCTGGGCATGTGCAGGAACCCAGTCTGAAGCCAGCTCTGTGTCCTCACAGCGGGGGCACCGGCTGCACCCAGGCCTTGGGAAGGCTGTGGGTGGGCTGTGAGGGAGTCACTGTATGGATGGGGCATGGGGGGAGGGTGAGCATTGAGCAGCTGGGGGAGGGGGCCCTCGGGGGTGGCGGTCTTGTGTGAGGAGGAAGTTGGGTAAGGGGACCCCAGGCAGTGGTGACCTCACTTCCCTGACAACAGAGCCCATCAGAATTTGGAACCCCGGTAACCAGGCACCCACATTCCAGAGACAGCCCCCTGCCCAGCTCATTTCGTTGCAGATCATCCAACCATGAACATGTTGGCTTGTTGCTTCCCTAAGTCTGGAGGCTGCAGGCTGAAGAAAGAGCGCCCTGCAAACGCTGTCCCGCGCTGGGGATGTCCTATCAGGGCTCCCCGACGCCTCTGGCCGTTTGGCCGGAAGGCCCGAAAGGTGACACCAGGAGGCCCAGAGCCGGCCACCCAGCCCCACAGGGTCTAATCCACCTGTGCAGCCCCAGGTCCCCTCCCCTCCGTGTGTGTGTGTGTGTGTGTGTGTGTGTGTGCGTGTGTGAGGGGGGTCATGTGGGGTGGGCAACCCCATTCAAGAGCAGGCTGATGAGGGGTCAGATAACCCGTGGGCAGGTCATGTTCAAGATCAAGGCTGGCTGGGTGGGACGGGGTGTGGGGGGCTGCGAGCTTCTGCCCAGGGTTTATCCCGATTGCCCTGCAGGGATGGGTCACGGTCCCGCGTGCAGGGCTGTGCACCCACAGGTCTGTGTCTGATCTGGGAGCAGCAGGGAGACTGGGCAGGGGGACAGGGAGGTTGGCCGCGCAGGGCTGTGATGCCTCCGGGCCGACGACCGGTCCCTGTCTTTGCAGACCACGGATGAAATTGGGAGGAGGCTGGCGGACACCCACTCCATCTCCGGGACCTGGGGCGTGACCCCACAGGACTCCCCAGGAGCAGGTGCTGGGGATTGCGGGGGAAGGCCTCCGACACCACCCAGACCACTGTCCCTGCTGGTCACTGACTGGATTGTGCTCCAGGAGCCGGAGCCCACGGAGGCCGAGCCCGAGGCTGAGAAGCCCGGGGCTGGGTGCCTGTGGGTGTGTGGGGACGGGTCGGGGCTGGCCCCACAGGGAGGAGCCCCCGGAGGCTGGTGTGGGGCCTGGAGCAACGACTGGGCTCAGAGCGCCCAGCGGGTGGACGGCAGTCGGGGAGACGCCCCGGGGAGGGCTCCTTCCTGGCTGCGGCTTCTCTGGGAGGCCCTGGGCGGGGCTCTGTCTTGCAAAGGCCCACGGAGAGCAGGCACGGGGCTGAGCTTTTCTCCTCTCACAGCTGCTCCACCATCTCAGGAGCTAGAGCCGGCTCCAACCCCATCGGCAGCTCTGGAGGGAGGGGTCGTGCCCGCAGCGACTTCAGGAGGAGACCCGGAGCCGGCAGGTGACCCGGCACCCGCCCACGGAGAGCCTGGCGGGGGCCAGGAAGGGCCTGCTGGAGAACCTGCCTCCGGAGAGCCTGCCCCTGCTCCTGCCCCTGTTCCTGCCAGAGCCGCTGCCCCTGCGCCGGCCCCGAACTGTGGCCCTGCTCCTGGCCCTGACCCAGCTCCTGCCCTGGATCCTGACCCATCCCTACCCCTGCCCGTGCCCCTGTTCTCGCCCCTGACCCACATACTGCCCCGGTTCCTGGACGTGCCATCGCTGCAGACCCTGTCCCTCCCCTTGCACCTGCCCCCTCCCCTTCCCCTGCTTGTGCGCCTGTCCCGGCCCCTGCGCCAACTCCTGCCCCTTCCCCTGCCCCTGCCTGGGTCCCTGTTCTTGCCCCTGACACAGCTCTTGCCCCTACTCCTGCCCCTGCCCCTGCCCCTGCCAGAGCCGATGCCCCTTCCCCTGCCGGTGTCCCTGTTCCTGCCCCTGCCCCTGCCCCTGCCCCTGCCAGAGCCAATGCCCCTTCCCCTGCCGGTGTCCCTGTTCCTGCCCCTGCCAGAGCCGATGCCCCTTCCCCTGCCTGTGTCCCTGTTCCTGCCCCTGCCCCTGCCAGAGCCGATGCCCCTTCCCCTGCCCCTACTCATGCCCCTGCACCTGCCCCTTCCCCAGCACCTGCCTGTGCACCTCTTCTTGCCCCTGATCCGGATCCTGACCCAGCTCCTGCCCTGGATCCTGCCCCTTCCCTTGCCCCTGCCTGTGCTCCTATTCTTGCCCCTGACCCGGGTTCTGCCCCTGCCCCTGCCTGTGGTCCTGTTCCTGTCCCTGACTCACCTCCTGCCCCTGCACCTGCCCCTTCCCCTACCTGTGCACCTGTTCTTGCCCCTGACCCAGATCCTGAACCATCTCCTGCCCTGGATCCTGTCCCTTCCCCTGCCCCTGCCTGTGTTCCTGTTCTTGCCCCTGACCCAGCTCCTGACCCTGCACCAGCCCCTTCCCCTACCTGTGTTCCTGTTCTTGCCCCTGACCCAGCTCCTGCCCTGGATCCTGCCCCTTCTCCTGCCCCTGCCTGTATTCCTGTTCTTGCCCTTGACCCGGCTTCTGCCCCTGCAACTGTCCCTTCCCCAGCCCCTCCCTGTGCTCCTGTCCTTGCCTCTGACCCAGCTCCTTCCCCTTTCCCTACCCGTTTCCCTGCCCCTGCATGTGCGCCCATTCCTGCCCCTGACCCACCTCCTGCCCCTGCACCTGTCCCTTCCCCTGCCGGTGTCCCTGTTCCTGCCCCTGCCAGAGCCGATGCCCCTTCCCCTGCCCGTGTCCTTGTTCCTACCCCTGCCCCTGCCCCTGCCAGAGCCGATGCCCCTTCCACCGCTGGTGTCCCTGTTCCTGCCCCTGCCAGAGCCGATGCCCCTTCCCCTGCCCGTGTCCTTGTTCCTGCCCCTGCCCCTGCCAGAGCCGATGCCCCTTCCCCTGCCGGTGTCCCTGTTCCTGCCCCTGCCAGAGCCGATGCCCCTTCCCCTGCCCGTGTCCCTGTTCCTGCCCCTGCCCCTGCCAGAGCCGATGCCCCTTCCCCTGCCGGTGTCCCTGCCCCTGCCCCTGCCAGAGCCGATGCCCCTTCCCCTGCCGGTGTCCCTGTTCCTGCCCCTGCTCCTGCCCCTGCCCCTGCCCCTGCCCCTGCCAGAGCCGATGCCCCTTCCCCTTCTTTCCAGGGCCACTGCCCCTTCCCCTGGCCCTGCCTGGGCTCCTGTAGTTGCCCCTGACCCAGCTCCTACCATCGATCCTGCCCCTGGCCCTGCTCTTGCATCTGGCCCTGCTCTTGCATCTGGCCCTGCCCCTCTTTCTGCTCCTGCAGGGCTCCCAGAACCACATCCAGAGCCCACATCCTCGCGAGGAGAGCTCCTTGTACAATTACCCTTAGCTCCATCACCCGACCCCGACACCCCGCCAGATTGTTTCATCCCATCCCCCTATGTTCTTTCTCTCTGGTACATATTAACTGTTATATTATCTTTCCATGTCCTATATGCTGTTTATTATTTATTTTAAATAAAATTAATTGTTTTCAGTTGAACAAGTCCTGAGCATGAAGTACATTCCCAACGCTGGGCCACCACACCACAGAACATTGCTGTGGAATATCTGCTTCTCCAAAGGAGTCCCCAAACCAGAAGGCCTCCCTGGAAACCCCTAAGCTGCTTTCTCTCTCTGTTCCTTTACCTGTTCTGGATGTTTCCTGTACGTGGAATCACACAGTACGGGCCTTTGTGTCTGCCCCCCTATTTTCAAAGGGGACTCATGCTTTTCTGTGTTGACTTGACATAGAATTTTCCTTATTTGATGTTGAAAGCCCCGATGGATTACAGATGAGATGTACTCATAGAGCCCCCTTTGGTAAATAGGGACACAATCTCGGGGCGGAGACCCCTATTCCTGCTGGGACACCTCAGCCTGACCCCAGACAGGAAAGGGCTGGTTCCTCCTGTGACCCACAGACAAACCAGGGAAATGCAGAAGGCTGGAAGACACACCCCAAAGGGCCAAAGCATTGCTCACAACCCAAGGCCAGAGAAAGGTTTCCCATGCCTCTGGTCCAAACCAGGCTCCAAGTCACTGGGTTCCACAGGGACAGAGACCAAACCCATGAAAGTTCAAGGCGGGGGGGGGACAGGCACGGGGGGAGTCAGAGATGCGGGAGCTCCCAGGGAAGGACTCTGGCAAAGGAAACCCTATGGAGGCAGCGCTGGTCACCCTCAGACTGGCAGGTGTCTGGTCTGGGGACCAGCAGCCCTGGGGAGAACGTGAGGAAGTGGAGGTCCCCTGGAGAGAAGGGGGACGGGCACCCCTGTCTGGGAGAACAGTGAGCAGCACCCGTCCCAGGCCGCAGGGGCACCCATCACCTAGCACGCTCGTCCTGGGACTCACGCCCGGAAACTCTGGCTCGGTTTTTCACAGATGTGTTTTCAGGAGTGTTCAGCACAGCGGTGGTGGAGAGAGCAGGGAATGGACCAATGCTAATGCCCAAGGAGATGGACGGGATCCTCGGTCCCAGTCCTCAGGATAGAATGCCCTATAGCTACTGTCACTGTGTCGTCCAGGGCACAGGATCCGGGCAGCCCCTCCTGAGACCCCCTCCTGCCACCCTGCTCCTGAGAACATTCAGAATTGTTTGAGGAGGAGGTGGAGAGGATCCAGGATGACAGAGGGCCAAGGAGAAGGAAGGTCAGCACTGGGAGGACAGTTGCATGGGCCCTGGGCCACCATCCAGGGCCCGGGCTGTGATGCCCTCGGACCTCATCCCAAATAAGGGTTCCTGATGGATGGGCCCGTCTTCCTTGGTTTCCCTCCCTCCCTCTTTCCCTCCACCCATTCCTCCCTCCCTCCCCCCTTCCTCTTTCCTTTCCCCCTTCCTCTCTCATTCAGCAGAGGATCTGGGGCCCCTGCTCTGTACTGAGCACTGGGACTCCATCCGTGACTCCATCCCCAGCCCACGTGGTCCCTGCCCACATGGCACTCAGGTCCACTGCGAGAGGTGACGGGGGGCAGTCCTCAGGGCTAACAGAGGTGATGAGCACCAGGAATCTGCTCCTGAAAACAGAGGCCAGTTGCACAAAGACAAGAATGGAGACACCCATGCTCAGCACATCCTCCAGAAAAATCTAGTCCTGAAAAGTGATGAAAAGTAAGTATATGCTAGACTTAACGCAATGTGAGTTCTAAGGGCCCATACACACTGATTCCTGGAAGCAACGAAGAGTAGATCATCCAGTGCTGACTGGGGCGTTGTGACACCACTTTTCTGACCTAATGACAGTGTTTCAGCCAACATCTCCAGGGCCTCTGAACTTTCCCAAGGGTCTCTGCGATCCTTTGACCCTTACATCGTCCTCCTTAGGAAGCCCTGTCCTGTTGTCTTCCTTGTCTCCTGCCTCTTCTGGGGCCCTTCAGGGGCCTCCCCCACCACGCCACCCTCACCAGGACTCCCCGTGCCCCGCGGCCGGGCGCCCGCATCCGGCGCTGGGTCATGGTTCTGGGAAGACACCAGACGCACACAAGTAACTGAGGAGCATCTGAAGTTCAGGTAGGCGCCGTGAGAATCTCCGGTGCTTTTACCTGGGGCAGCTCCCATCCCCCTAAACCCTCAGTGTGAGGGCTCTACCACGGGTGGGGTGTAGGCCTGGAGGACCCGTGGCTCCACCGTCAGAGGTCTCCAAGTTGACCAGTGCACGGCGGGGGGGGGGGGGAAACCCCGGCCACACCTTGAAGAATTTCTTTAGCAGGTTCCCCATTGTTCTAGGCATTGGTTGGGTCCCTGCTTTTGGTGACCGTTCTTGGCAGCTGCCCCCCCGCCCCGGGGCCCCACTTCAGACCCACGCGGCCCAGCGGGCACACAGAGCAGGCAGCCCGTCCAGAGAGGACCCGTCGGGAAACACGCTTGTCCCGGAGCCTGAAAAGCCTCACACCTTGAGTTTTGTCCTCTCGCTTTTCAGTCCCTGCCAACCTACACCACTTCAGGGCTGCTTCCTCCACGGCACGGTTTCTGGGGCTGCTCTGTCACGTGAGGCCACAGGGCGAGTCCCCCGGAGGATCCCATCTGGGTTGGGACGGGCCAGGCCAAGCGGACTGCATGATTCCCACAGAAAATAAAGCTTACGTTTGGACAAATGTGGCTCTGGGGCCTGTGGCTTCCACAGTGTGGCTTATGTGCTTTTGCTCGTGGATGTGGCATTTGTGAAACCCCCACGGGGCCCACAGAGCCCACAGGACTCTCAAGCTTCATGTGCTCAAGCCACTCGGCACTTGGTGGCACACACGGATTTGTGGGGCCTTCCCTGCGGCACCCGTGCTCCTGGAATGAGGTGCTCGGCCCCCGTCCCTCCGAGCTCCAGAGAGGCTGGCTGTGAGGAGCCAAGAGCCCTTGAAATCCAAACGCTATGTAAAACCATGCTGTGGATGGGAGTCCTGGGATCTGCGTGGGGCCCCAAGAGCCCAAGGGGGCCAGAAAGCCATACCAGGCTTGAGAAGCAGGCCGTGGAGGGAGGGGCGTCCCAGGCTGGCCCCCGGGCCACTCAGGTCTGGGCTAGACAGTGAGCGACATGGGGGGAGGCAGAACACACGTGGGACGTGGGATCGGCCCCATCCTGTCCTGGTTTAGGGACCGGGTACAGGGCCGCGGCGCCCCGCTCACCACCACCAAGGGAACTGTACTGATGGCCGGCCTGGCCCCGGCCCTCCTCTGTCCCCTGAGGGTCCCCTGGAAGCTGCACACGGAAGGCTGCTGGAGACCAGCAGGGGTGACAGGAGTTGTTACTGGTCACGGCTATGGTCCTGGGGGCGCTGGGGGCAGAGCAGGGCAGGCAGGGAGCCCCTGCTGAGTGGATACCTAACTGGACAGGGAGACACAAGGGAGCAAGACACCTTCAGGGCGATAGGGACCCAAAGGCGAGGTGCAGGTTTCTGGAACAGACAATGTGGGGCTGCTCCAGGAAGATCAAGGAGGACCCCAGGCCATTTCTAAACTGACCTCTAAGGCTGACCCTGGCAGGAGGGGCCCTCCAAGCTTGCCACCCTGGAAGTGAACCCCAGGAGAACCCAAAGCAGCCAAAGGAGACGGTGAGTGTGCCCGAGGCCTGCGAGAGGCAGGGGACAGGCCTCCCAGGGAGCACGGGGGGGTCGCCCCCAGCCCTTCCCCACTCTCCCTGCTGCGGTACCTGACCTGCCACGTAGACCTGAGCTCCTCTGGGCCCGGGCAGGGACGTGCCCTGACCAGCCGCTGTCGTGACGGTGCTGGTGGCAGCCACCAGAGCAAGGGCCTGGGAGAGCCAGGCTCCTGGATTCAGGACCACGGTGAGGATGAGTGCCATGCCGCAGCGAGGGCCAGGGAGCTCAGGGGGAGTGTGGGGACGAGGGCGCTCCAGGACCGGGCTCGGGGAGGGCCGGGAGGGTCTCCTGCCCCGACGCCGTCCGGGACACTGACGACCCGGGGTGCCACGGCGGCTGTGCCCCTTACGTGGCCATGATCTCAACCCAAGGGGTCTGGGCTGCTCCCTTCACAGACACACACACACACCAAACACACACACACACACCACACACACACACACACCCGGTCCAGCCCCAGCCTTGGCCAGGTACAAAATCACCCTTCACATACGTGTAAGATGATCCCAACCAATTGTTGATATTCTGTTGCACTTCAGGACACGGACAGGAATATTTTTGCAGTTTCTGTGTTGTGAATTGTCCCTCCTTTATCCAAAGATCAGCCCCACCGTGAACCTGAGTGGGCCCTGCCGCTGGGGCAGAGCCAGAGGCTGTGGGCGGTCCGTGCGGACAGCCCGAGGAAGCTGGTGGAGCCGGGCCAGGCCCTCTCCTGTGGCCCCTCTCCCGGAGCACCTCCCACAGGAACGCCCCCCCAGCCCTTCCCACACCTGCTGCTCACAAAGGTGAGCAGGGCCCCCCGTCCCGCCCGGCGGCTCCCCCTCACCTGCGGGCTGTGTGTCTCGGGCCTGGCACGTCCCCTCTCCGAACCTCAGGTGTCTCCTGGGGACCCTGCGTGCCACGAGGCCCGACCCCACACACGGGGTTGCCGTCGGGCCTGTTGGGACCGCTCCCCGACCCTGTGGCCGGCCCACGGGGAGGGTGGCCTGGGGCTGAAGCGCTTCCTCTCCACCGTGAAGGAGCTCTCTGCCCCACGCCTCGGTGTCCTGTGTCCGGAGCAAAGCCGCATTGCCGGCTGTGACGAGGTCTCAGATTCCACGTGGGGCTCCCATCCTGGGTGGAGCCAGAGCAGGGATCCCTGGGGGCTGGCAGAGGGGTCCCAGAGCCACTCAGACATCTGAAAGGTGCTGGTTGGGCTTCATCGACTCCACAAATGGACAGGAAGCCCCTTCTAGACATTTTGCATAATTCAGGGACCAGGGCAGACAAATCTCCCTGCCCCGCGGGCCTCTGTTCTAGGTGGGGGTCCGCCGGGAAGCCTAGACGACAGAGCAGAGATGGGCACACGACGTTCCGTGGGACGCCCTGCCGGCCTCCTCTAGATACGGATCCCTCTGCTCTCATTGTCCGAAGGATGACGGGCCCTAGGACCAAGAAGAGCCCCTGTCTCCGAGGTGGTGAGGGAACGTGGGGGACCGGTCAGGTGCGGAGCCACGGGTCTGGTGCACATCGGCCGCAGGGCTGGGTCATGGTACAGGAGCTGTGGGCAGGTCGTCCGTGCACACCTGGCCATGACACACCTGGCTGGCCCTCTCGGTGGGGAGGCCTGTGTGCCTGGTGCACCTGTCCCCCACCTACCCCTGGAGGAGCGGCCATGTTCAAGCATTTCCATGTCCAACCCTCAGGGACAGTGGGGAACCTGGGTCAAGAGAGGCAGGGGCTGGCCCAGGACAAATGAGGGGTGCAGAGTCCAAGGAGCAGGGCCGCTCTCCAGTCCTAGGCCAGCCCCAACCCTCCCATGAGGTTCGCTTTGGGGGTGAGAGCCCCTCAGATCCTCGGGAATAGCTACCCACCCCGTCCCCTGTGGGGACACGACCTTGGGCATCCCCAGGCACGTAGAGGCATGCGCACCTGGACACACACACACACACACACACACACACACACACACCACTCTGACTGCCCAGCTGGGGGTCAGAAGGGGAGGACACCCTGGGAGCGAGGTGGGGGACAAGGGGGAAAGAAGAAAGAGGTTGCAGACAGCTGGGCCATGGGGCAGGGCAGCAGGACTCCTGGCAAGGACCCAGATCCATAGCATGGGGAGGGGAGACAGGCCAGGCTGATGGTCAGGGGTCCCCAAGGGGCCCAGGGGGGTTGCCAGGGCACTGGGAGAGGACAGGGTCTGGGTTCCGGTGTCCATCACCACCCTGGCCACTTGGAAGCAGGAAGAGATACCCACCCCCAAGTCCAGAGGGGCTACAGCACAAAAGGCCTCAGCTTACTCTTCTGTCACTTGGGCTGTAGACATGCAGTGTCCCTAGGGTCCCACAGGCTTGTGGAAGAGCCTGTTGGCCTTGGATCTCCATCCCTGACCCACTGTGCTCCCAGTCCCGGGAAAATGCTTTGGACTCCCTCGAGGTCCTTCTCAGCAGAGGACAGCCTGGGGGCTTGGGGGGCTGAGGACCTGGGTACGCAGAACGTGGCAGAGCACTGACCACTGGTCTGGGGACCAAGGCCAAGACCCTCCTTGTTGCAGCCTCAGGGTCCCCATTTGGAAGAGGTTCCAGATTCACTGCTCTGGTCAGGGTGACAAGGCCTTAGGAAGGAACGGAGCAGCAGGACAGGAGAGGGAAACAGGGACAAGGGAGGCTTCTGAGGTTTCTCACATCGCCCCCGGAGCCCGCAGATCTGCTCCTGTGAGAGACACAGAGACAGAAACACAAAGACACAGAGACAGAGACAGAGAACGGACACAGGAGAGAGGGAATCAGGAGAAGTCACAGACTTTCCTCCATCAGCTTGGAAATGACATCCCAGCATTTTGCCCCATTCTCTTCCTGAGAGCGCGGTCACACAGGCCGTCCACCCTGGAGGGGAGGGGATTCCACAGGGATGTGTGAGCAGGATGCGGGAATGCCCAGGAACCACTGTGGGGACTGCCCAGCACATGGGCGCAGACGAGGCCCTGGGGCCTGAGCCTAAACCTAATGGGAGCCCCTGGAAGTCTGCGTCACCAGGGGACAAGGTCGGAATCCGTTCATTGCAACCTTCCCACAGGGGCTGGGAACAGGCACGAGGGGGGTGGCTTTGCCCGGACCCCAGAGCAGACCCAGGCCCCTCTGAGCTGTGCTCCATGTCCCGCCCAGCCCCTGGCTCATCCTTGCAATCCCAAGTGTGCACCAGCCTCCTGTGATAGCAGGTACGGAATGTATGTAGGGGTCCTACTCCTGATGGCGTCCCTAGAAGTAGAAGCCAGAACACCCCACTGTGCAGATGGGCAGACTGGGGAGGCCCTGAGAGGCACGGGGTCTGTCCAGGGTCACCGGCCTGGGCACGTGCAGGAGCCCAGTCTGAAGCCAGCTCTGTGTCCTCACAGCGGGGGCACCGGCTGCACCCAGGCCTTGGGAAGGCTGTGGGTGGGCTGTGAGGGAGTCACTGTATGGATGGGGCATGGGGGGAGGGTGAGCATTGAGCAGCTGGGGGAGGGGGCCCTCGGGGGTGGCGGTCTTGTGTGAGGAGGAAGTTGGGTAAGGGGACCCCAGGCAGTGGTGACCTCACTTCCCTGACAACAGAGCCCATCAGAATTTGGAACCCCGGTAACCAGGCACCCACATTCCCCTGCCCAGCTCATTTCGTTGCAGATCACCCAACCATGAACATGTTGGCTTGTTGCTTCCCTAAGTCTGGGGGCTGCAGGCTGAAGAAAGAGCGCCCTGCAAACGCTGTCCCGCGCTGGGGATGTCCTATCAGGGCTCCCCGACGCCTCTGGCCGTTTGGCCGGAAGGCCCGAAAGGTGACACCAGGAGGCCCAGAGCCGGCCACCCAGCCCCACAGGGTCTAATCCACCTGTGCAGCCCCAGGTCCCCTCCCCTCCGTGTGTGTGTGTGTGTATGTGTGTGTGTGTGTGTGCGTGTGTGAGGGGGGTCATGTGGGGTGGGCAACCCCATTCAAGAGCAGGCTGATGAGGGGTCAGATAACCCGTGGGCAGGTCATGTTCAAGATCAAGGCTGGCTGGGTGGGACGGGGTGTGGGGGGCTGCGAGCTTCTGCCCAGGGTTTATCCCGATCGCCCTGCAGGGATGGGTCACGGTCCCGCGTGCAGGGCTGTGCACCCACAGGTCTGTGTCTGATCTGGGAGCAGCAGGGGGACTGGGCAGGGGGACAGGGAGGTTGGCCGCGCAGGGCTGTGATGCCTCCGGGCCGGCTACCCGTCCCTGTCTTTGCAGACCACGGATGAAATTGGGAGGAGGCTGGCGGACACCCACTCCATCTACGGGACCTGGGGCGTGACCCCACAGGACTCCCCAGGAGCAGGTGCTGGGGATTGCGGGGGAAGGCCTCCGACACCACCCAGACCACTGTCCCTGCTGGTCACTGACTGGATTGTGCTCCAGGAGCCGGAGCCCACGGAGGCCGAGCCCGAGGCTGAGAAGCCCGGGGCTGGGTGCCTGTGGGTGTGTGGGGACGGGTCGGGGCTGGCCCCACAGGGAGGAGCCCCCGGAGGCTGGTGTGGGGCCTGGAGCAACGACTGGGCTCAGAGCGCCCAGCGGGTGGACGGCAGTCGGGGAGACGCCCCGGGGAGGGCTCCTTCCTGGCTGCGGCTTCTCTGGGAGGCCCTGGGCGGGGCTCTGTCTTGCAAAGGCCCACGGAGAGCAGGCACGGGGCTGAGCTTTTCTCCTCTCACAGCTGCTCCACCATCTCAGGAGCTAGAGCCGGCTCCAACCCCATCGGCAGCTCTGGAGGGAGGGGTCGTGCCCGCAGCGACTTCAGGAGGAGACCCGGAGCCGGCAGGTGACCCGGCACCCGCCCACGGAGAGCCTGACGGGGGCCAGGAAGGGCCTGCTGGAGAACCTGCCTCCGGAGAGCCTGCCCCTGCTCCTGCCCCTGTTCCTGCCAGAGCCGCTGCCCCTGCGCCGGCCCCGAACTGTGGCCCTGCTCCTGGCCCTGACCCAGCTCCTGCCCTGGATCCTGACCCATCCCTACCCCTGCCAGTGCCCCTGTTCTCGCCCCTGACCCAGATACTGCCCCGGTTCCTGGACGTGCCATCGCTGCAGACCCTGTCCCTCCCCTTGCACCTGCCCCCTCCCCTTCCCCTGCTTGTGCGCCTGTCCCGGCCCCTGCGCCAACTCCTGCCCCTTCCCCTGCCCCTGCCTGGGTCCCTGTTCTTGCCCCTGACACAGCTCTTGCCCCTACTCCTGCCCTTGCCCCTGCCAGAGCCGATGCCCCTTCCCCTGCCGGTGTCCCTGTTCCTGCCCCTGCCCCTGCCCCTGCCCCTGCCCCTGCCAGAGCCAATGCCCCTTCCCCTGCCGGTGTCCCTGTTCCTGCCCCTGCCCCTGCCAGAGCCAATGCCCCTTCCCCTGCCGGTGTCCCTGTTCCTGCCCCTGCCCCTGCCCCTGCCAGAGCCGATGCCCCTTCCCCTGCCGGTGTCCCTGTTCCTGCCCCTGCCCCTGCCCCTGCCAGAGCCGATGCCCCTTCCCCTGCCCCTACTCATGCCCCTGCACCTGCCCCTTCCCCAGCACCTGCCTGTGCACCTCTTCTTGCCCCTGATCCGGATCCTGACCCAGCTCCTGCCCTGGATCCTGCCCCTTCCCTTGCCCCTGCCTGTGCTCCTATTCTTGCCCCTGACCCGGGTTCTGCCCCTGCCCCTGCCTGTGGTCCTGTTCCTGTCCCTGACTCACCTCCTGCCCCTGCACCTGCCCCTTCCCCTACCTGTGCACCTGTTCTTGCCCCTGACCCAGATCCTGAACCATCTCCTGCCCTGGATCCTGTCCCTTCCCCTGCCCCTGCCTGTGTTCCTGTTCTTGCCCCTGACCCAGCTCCTGACCCTGCACCAGCCCCTTCCCCTACCTGTGTTCCTGTTCTTGCCCCTGACCCAGCTCCTGCCCTGGATCCTGCCCCTTCTCCTGCCCCTGCCTGTATTCCTGTTCTTGCCCTTGACCCGGCTTCTGCCCCTGCAACTGTCCCTTCCCCAGCCCCTCCCTGTGCTCCTGTCCTTGCCTCTGACCCAGCTCCTTCCCCTTTCCCTACCCGTTTCCCTGCCCCTGCATGTGCGCCCATTCCTGCCCCTGACCCACCTCCTGCCCCTGCACCTGTCCCTTCCCCTGCCGGTGTCCCTGTTCCTGCCCCTGCCAGAGCCGATGCCCCTTCCCCTGCCCGTGTCCTTGTTCCTACCCCTGCCCCTGCCCCTGCCAGAGCCGATGCCCCTTCCACTGCTGGTGTCCCTGTTCCTGCCCCTGCCAGAGCCGATGCCCCTTCCCCTGCCCGTGTCCTTGTTCCTGCCCCTGCCCCTGCCAGAGCCGATGCCCCTTCCCCTGCCGGTGTCCCTGTTCCTGCCCCTGCCAGAGCCGATGCCCCTTCCCCTGCCCGTGTCCCTGTTCCTGCCCCTGCCCCTGCCAGAGCCGATGCCCCTTCCCCTGCCGGTGTCCCTGCCCCTGCCCCTGCCAGAGCCGATGCCCCTTCCCCTGCCGGTGTCCCTGTTCCTGCCCCTGCCCCTGCCCCTGCCCCTGCCCCTGCCAGAGCCGATGCCCCTTCCCCTTCTTTCCAGGGCCACTGCCCCTTCCCCTGGCCCTGCCTGGGCTCCTGTACTTGCCCCTGACCCAGCTCCTACCGTCGATCCTGCCCCTGGCCCTGCTCTTGCATCTGGCCCTGCTCTTGCATCTGGCCCTGCCCCTCTTCCTGCTCCTGCAGGGCTCCCAGAACCACATCCAGAGCCCACATCCTCGCGAGGAGAGCTCCTTGTACAATTACCCTTAGCTCCATCACCCGACCCCGACACCCCGCCAGATTGTTTCATCCCATCCCCCTATGTTCTTTCTCTCTGGTACATATTAACTGTTATATTATCTTTCCATGTCCTATATGCTGTTTATTATTTATTTTAAATAAAATTAATTGTTTTCAGTTGAACAAGTCCTGAGCATGAAGTACATTCCCAACGCTGGGCCACCACACCACAGAACATTGCTGTGGAATATCTGCTTCCCCAAAGGAGTCCCCAAACCAGAAGGCCTCCCTGGAAACCCCTAAGCTGCTTTCTCTCTCTGTTCCTTTATCTGTTCTGGATGTTTCCTGTACGTGGAATCACACAGTACGGGCCTTTGTGTCTGCCCCCCTATTTTCAAAGGGGACTCATTCTTTTCTGTGTTGACTTGACATAGAATTTTCCTTATTTGATGTTGAAAGCCCCGATGGATTACAGATGAGATGTACTCATAGAGCCCCCTTTGGTAAATAGGGACACAATCTCGGGGCGGAGACCCCTATTCCTGCTGGGACACCTCAGCCTGACCCCAGACAGGAAAGGGCTGGTTCCTCCTGTGACCCACAGACAAACCAGGGAAATGCAGAAGGCTGGAAGACACACCCCAAAGGGCCAAAGCATTGCTCACAACCCAAGGCCAGAGAAAGGTTTCCCATGCCTCTGGTCCAAACCAGGCTCCAAGTCACTGGGTTCCACAGGGACAGAGACCAAACCCATGAAAGTTCAAGGCGGGGGGGGGACAGGCACGGGGGGAGTCAGAGATGCGGGAGCTCCCGGGGAAGGACTCTGGCAAAGGAAACCCTATGGAGGCAGCGCTGATCACCCTCAGACTGGCAGGTGTCTGGTCTGGGGACCAGCAGCCCTGGGGAGAACGTGAGGAAGTGGAGGTCCCCTGGAGAGAAGGGGGACGGGCACCCCTGTCTGGGAGAACAGTGAGCAGCACCCGTCCCAGGCCGCAGGGGCACCCATCACCTAGCACGCTCGTCCTGGGACTCACGCCCGGAAACTCTGGCTCGGTTTTTCACAGATGTGTTTTCAGGAGTGTTCAGCACAGCGGTGGTGGAGAGAGCAGGGAATGGACCAATGCTAATGCCCAAGGAGATGGACGGGATCCTCGGTCCCAGTCCTCAGGATAGAATGCCCTATAGCTACTGTCACTGTGTCGTCCAGGGCACAGGATCCGGGCAGCCCCTCCTGAGACCCCCTCCTGCCACCCTGCTCCTGAGAACATTCAGAATTGTTTGAGGAGGAGGTGGAGAGGATCCAGGATGACAGAGGGCCAAGGAGAAGGAAGGTCAGCACTGGGAGGACAGTTGCATGGGCCCTGAGCCACCATCCACGGCCCGGGCTGTGATGCCCTCGGACCTCATCCCAAATAAGGGTTCCTGATGGATGGGCCCGTCTTCCTTGGTTTCCCTCCCTCCCTCTTTCCCTCCACCCATTCCTCCCTCCCTCCCCCCTTCCTCTTTCCTTTCCCCCTTCCTCTCTCATTCAGCAGAGGATCTGGGGCCCCTACTCTGTACTGAGCACTGGGACTCCATCCGTGACTCCATCCCCAGCCCACGTGGTCCCTGCCCACATGGCACTCAGGTCCACTGCGAGAGGTGACGGGGGGCAGTCCTCAGGGCTAACAGAGGTGATGAGCACCAGGAATCTGCTCCTGAAAACAGAGGCCGGTTGCACAAAGACAAGAATGGAGACACCCATGCTCAGCACATCCTCCAGAAAAATCTAGTCCTGAAAAGTGATGAAAAGTAAGTATATGCTAGACTTAACGCAATGTGAGTTCTAAGGGCCCATACACACTGATTCCTGGAAGCAACGAAGAGTAGATCATCCAGTGCTGACTGGGGCGTTGTGACACCACTTTTCTGACCTAATGACAGTGTTTCAGCCAACATCTCCAGGGCCTCTGAACTTTCCCAAGGGTCTCTGCGATCCTTTGACCCTTACGTCGTCCTCCTTAGGAAGCCCTGTCCTGTTGTCTTCCTTGTCTCCTGCCTCTGCTGGGGCCCTTCAGGGGCCTCCCCCACCACGCCACCCTCACCAGGACTCCCCGTGCCCCGCGGCCGGGCGCCCGCATCCGGCGCTGGGTCATGGTTCTGGGAAGACACCAGACGCACACAAGTAACTGAGGAGCATCTGAAGTTCAGGTAGGCGCCGTGAGAATCTCCGGTGCTTTTACCTGGGGCGGCTCCCATCCCCCTAAACCCTCAGTGTGAGGGCTCTACCAGGGGTGGGGTGTAGGCCTGGAGGACCCGTGGCTCCACCGTCAGAGGTCTCCAAGTTGACCAGTGCACGGCGGGGGGGGAAACCCCGGCCACACCTTGAAGAATTTCTTTAGCAGGTTCCCCATTGTTCTAGGCATTGGTTGGGTCCCTGCTTTTGGTGACCGTTCTTGGCAGCTGCCCCCCCGCCCCGGGGCCCCACTTCAGACCCACGCGGCCCAGCGGGCACACAGAGCAGGCAGCCCGTCCAGAGAGGACCCGTCGGGAAACACGCTTGTCCCGGAGCCTGAAAAGCCTCACACCTTGAGTTTTGTCCTCTCGCTTTTCAGTCCCTGCCAACCTACACCACTTCAGGGCTGCTTCCTCCACGGCACGGTTTCTGGGGCTGCTCTGTCACGTGAGGCCACAGGGCGAGTCCCCCGGAGGATCCCATCTGGGTTGGGACGGGCCAGGCCAAGCGGACCGCATGATTCCCACAGAAAATAAAGCTTACGTTTGGACAAATGTGGCTCTGGGGCCTGTGGCTTCCACAGTGTGGCTTATGTGCTTTTGCTCGTGGATGTGGCATTTGTGAAACCCCCACGGGGCCCACAGAGCCCACAGGACTCTCAAGCTTCATGTGCTCAAGCCACTCGGCACTTGGTGGCACACACGGATTTGTGGGGCCTTCCCTGCGGCACCCGTGCTCCTGGAATGAGGTGCTCGGCCCCCGTCCCTCCGAGCTCCAGAGAGGCTGGCTGTGAGGAGCCAAGAGCCCTTGAAATCCAAACGCGATGTAAACCCATGCTGTGGATGGGAGTCCTGGGATCTGCGTGGGGCCCCAAGAGCCCGAGGGGGCCAGAAAGCCATACCAGGCTTGAGAAGCAGGCCGTGGAGGGAGGGGCGTCCCAGGCTGGCCCCCGGGCCGCTCAGGTCTGGGCTGGACAGTGAGCGACATGGGGGAGGCAGAACACACGTGGGACGTGGGATCGGCCCCATCCTGTCCTGGTTTAGGGACCGGGTACAGGGCCGCGGCGCCCCGCTCACCACCACCAAGGGAACTGTACTGATGGCCGGCCTGGCCCCGGCCCTCCTCTGTCCCCTGAGGGTCCCCTGGAAGCTGCACACGGAAGGCTGCTGGAGACCAGCAGAGGTGACAGGAGTTGTTACTGGTCACGGCTATGGTCCTGGGGGCGCTGGGGGCAGAGCAGGGCAGGCAGGGGAGCCCCTGCTGAGTGGATACCTAACTGGACAGGGAGACACAAGGGAGCAAGACACCTTCAGGGCGATAGGGACCCAAAGGCGAGGTGCAGGCTTCTGGAACAGACAATGTGGGGCCGCTCCAGGAAGATCAAGGAGGCCCCCAGGCCATTTCTAAACTGACCTCTAAGGCTGACCCTGGCAGGAGGGGCCCTCCAAGCTTGCCACCCTGGAAGTGAACCCCAGGAGAACCCAAAGCAGCCAAAGGAGACGGTGAGTGTGCCCGAGGCCTGCGAGAGGCAGGGGACAGGCCTCCCAGGGAGCACGGGGGGGTCGCCCCCAGCCCTTCCCCACTCTCCCTGCTGCGGTACCTGACCTGCCACGTAGCCCTGAGCTCCTCTGGGCCCGGGCAGGGACGTGCCCTGACCAGCCGCTGTCGTGACGGTGCTGGTGGCAGCCACCAGAGCAAGGGCCTGGGAGAGCCAGGCTCCTGGATTCAGGACCACGGTGAGGATGAGTGCCATGCCGCAGCGAGGGCCAGGGAGCTCAGGGGGAGTGTGGGGACGAGGGCGCTCCAGGACCGGGCTCGGGGAGGGCCGGGAGGGTCTCCTGCCCCGACGCCGTCCGGGACACTGACGACCCGGGGTGCCACGGCGGCTGTGCCCCTTACGTGGCCATGATCTCAACCCAAGGGGTCTGGGCTGCTCCCTTCACAGACACACACACACACCAAACACACACACACACACACACACACACACACACACACCACACACACCCGGTCCAGCCCCGGCCTTGGCCAGGTACAAAATCACCCTTCACATACGTGTAAGATGATCCCAACCAATTGTTGATATTCTGTTGCACTTCAGGACACGGACAGGAATATTTTTGCAGTTTCTGTGTTGTGAATTGTCCCTCCTTTATCCAAAGATCAGCCCCACCGTGAACCTGAGTGGGCCCTGCCGCTGGGGGAGAGCCAGAGGCTGTGGGCGGTCCGTGCGGACAGCCCGAGGAAGCTGGTGGAGCCGGGCCAGGCCCTCTCCTGTGGCCCCTCTCCCGGAGCACCTCCCACAGGAACGCCCCCCCAGCCCTTCCCACACCTGCTGCTCACAAAGGTGAGCAGGGCCCCCCCGTCCCGCCCGGCGGCTCCCCCTCACCTGCGGGCTGTGTGTCTCGGGCCTGGCACGTCCCCTCTCCGAACCTCAGGTGTCTCCTGGGGACCCTGCGTGCCACGAGGCCCGACCCCACACACGGGGTTGCCGTCGGGCCTGTTGGGACCGCTCCCCGACCCTGTGGCCGGCCCACGGGGAGGGTGGCCTGGGGCTGAAGCGCTTCCTCTCCACCGTGAAGGAGCTCTCTGCCCCACGCCTCGGTGTCCTGTGTCCGGAGCAAAGCCGCATTGCCGGCTGTGACGAGGTCTCAGATTCCACGTGGGGCTCCCATCCTGGGTGGAGCCAGAGCAGGGATCCCTGGGGGCTGGCAGAGGGGTCCCAGAGCCACTCAGACATATGAAAGGTGCTGGTTGGGCTTCATCGACTCCACAAATGGACAGGAAGCCCCTTCTAGACATTTTGCATAATTCAGGGACCAGGGCAGACAAATCTCCCTGCCCCGCGGGCCTCTGTTCTAGGTGGGGGTCCGCCGGGAAGCCTAGACGACAGAGCAGAGATGGGCACACGACGTTCCGTGGGACGCCCTGCCGGCCTCCTCTAGATACGGATCCCTCTGCTCTCATTGTCCGAAGGATGACGGGCCCTAGGACCAAGAAGAGCCCCTGTCTCCGAGGTGGTGAGGGAACGTGGGGGACCGGTCAGGTGCGGAGCCACGGGTCTGGTGCACATCGGCCGCAGGGCTGGGTCATGGTACAGGAGCTGTGGGCAGGTCGTCCGTGCACACCTGGCCATGACACACCTGGCTGGCCCTCTCGGTGGGGAGGCCTGTGTGCCTGGTGCACCTGTCCCCCACCTACCCCTGGAGGAGCGGCCATGTTCAAGCATTTCCATGTCCAACCCTCAGGGACAGTGGGGAACCTGGGTCAAGAGAGGCAGGGACTGTCCCAGGACAAATGAGGGGTGCAGAGTCCAAGGAGCAGGGCCGCTCTCCAGTCCTAGGCCAGTCCCAACCCTCCCATGAGGTTCGCTTTGGGGGTGAGAGCCCCTCAGATCCTCGGGAATAGCTACCCACCCCGTCCCCTGTGGGGACACGACCTTGGGCATCCCCAGGCACGTAGAGGCATGCGCACCTGGACACACACACACACACACACACACACACACACACACCACTCTGACTGCCCAGCTGGGGGTCAGAAGGGGAGGACACCCTGGGAGCGAGGTGGGGGACAAGGGGGAAAGAAGAAAGAGGTTGCAGACAGCTGGGCCATGGGGCAGGGCAGCAGGACTCCTGGCAAGGACCCAGATCCATAGCATGGGGAGGGGAGACAGGCCAGGCTGATGGTCAGGGGTCCCCAAGGGGCCCAGGGGGGTTGCCAGGGCACTGGGAGAGGACAGGGTCTGGGTTCCGGTGTCCATCACCACCCTGGCCACTTGGAAGCAGGAAGAGATACCCACCCCCAAGTCCAGAGGGGCTACAGCACAAAAGGCCTCAGCTTACTCTTCTGTCACTTGGGCTGTAGACATGCAGTGTCCCTAGGGTCCCACAGGCTTGTGGAAGAGCCTGTTGGCCTTGGATCTCCATCCCTGACCCACTGTGCTCCCAGTCCCGGGAAAATGCTTTGGACTCCCTCGAGGTCCTTCTCAGCAGAGGACAGCCTGGGGGCTTGGGGGGCTGAGGACCTGGGTACGCAGAACGTGGCAGAGCACTGACCACTGGTCTGGGGACCAAGGCCAAGACCCTCCTTGTTGCAGCCTCAGGGTCCCCATTTGGAAGAGGTTCCAGATTCACTGCTCTGGTCAGGGTGACAAGGCCTTAGGAAGGAACGGAGCAGCAGGACAGGAGAGGGAAACAGGGACAAGGGAAGCTTCTGAGGTTTCTCACATCGCCCCCGGAGCCCGCAGATCTGCTCCTGTGAGAGACACAGAGACAGAAACACAAAGACACAGAGACAGAGACAGAGAACG
Source organism: Halichoerus grypus (assembly GCF_964656455.1). Taxonomy (NCBI): domain Eukaryota; kingdom Metazoa; phylum Chordata; class Mammalia; order Carnivora; family Phocidae; genus Halichoerus; species Halichoerus grypus. Next base: position 28,381 of record NC_135719.1, read on the forward strand.
GACACAGGAGAGAGGGAATCAGGAGAAGTCACAGACTTTCCTCCATCAGCTTGGAAATGACATCCCAGCATTTTGCCCCATTCTCTTCCTGAGAGCGCGGTCACACAGGCCGTCCACCCTGGAGGGGAGGGGATTCCACAGGGATGTGTGAGCAGGATGCGGGAATGCCCGGGAACCACTGTGGGGACTGCCCAGCACATGGGCGCAGACGAGGCCCTGGGGCCTGAGCCTAAACCTAATGGGAGCCCCTGGAAGTCTGCGTCACCAGGGGACAAGGTCGGAATCCGTTCATTGCAACCTTCCCACAGGGGCTGGGAACAGGCACGAGGGGGGTGGCTTTGCCCGGACCCCAGAGCAGACCCAGGCCCCTCTGAGCTGTGCTCCATGTCCCGCCCAGCCCCTGGCTCATCCTTGCAATCCCAAGTGTGCACCAGCCTCCTGTGATAGCAGGTACGGAATGTATGTAGGGGTCCTACTCCTGATGGCGTCCCTAGAAGTAGAAGCCAGAACACCCCACTGTGCAGATGGGCAGACTGGGGAGGCCCTGAGAGGCACGGGGTCTGTCCAGGGTCACCGGCCTGGGCACGTGCAGGAGCCCAGTCTGAAGCCAGCTCTGTGTCCTCACAGCGGGGGCACCGGCTGCACCCAGGCCTTGGGAAGGCTGTGGGTGGGCTGTGAGGGAGTCACTGTATGGATGGGGCATGGGGGGAGGGTGAGCATTGAGCAGCTGGGGGAGGGGGCCCTCGGGGGTGGCGGTCTTGTGTGAGGAGGAAGTTGGGTAAGGGGACCCCAGGCAGTGGTGACCTCACTTCCCTGACAACAGAGCCCATCAGAATTTGGAACCCCGGTAACCAGGCACCCACATTCCCCTGCCCAGCTCATTTCGTTGCAGATCACCCAACCATGAACATGTTGGCTTGTTGCTTCCCTAAGTCTGGGGGCTGCAGGCTGAAGAAAGAGCGCCCTGCAAACGCTGTCCCGCGCTGGGGATGTCCTATCAGGGCTCTCCGACGCCTCTGGCCGTTTGGCCGGAAGGCCCGAAAGGTGACACCAGGAGGCCCAGAGCCGGCCACCCAGCCCCACAGGGTCTAATCCACCTGTGCAGCCCCAGGTCCCCTCCCCTCCGTGTGTGTGTGTGTGTATGTGTGTGTGTGTGTGTGCGTGTGTGAGGGGGGTCATGTGGGGTGGGCAACCCCATTCAAGAGCAGGCTGATGAGGGGTCAGATAACCCGTGGGCAGGTCATGTTCAAGATCAAGGCTGGCTGGGTGGGACGGGGTGTGGGGGGCTGCGAGCTTCTGCCCAGGGTTTATCCCGATCGCCCTGCAGGGATGGGTCACGGTCCCGCGTGCAGGGCTGTGCACCCACAGGTCTGTGTCTGATCTGGGAGCAGCAGGGGGACTGGGCAGGGGGACAGGGAGGTTGGCCGCGCAGGGCTGTGATGCCTCCGGGCCGGCTACCCGTCCCTGTCTTTGCAGACCACGGATGAAATTGGGAGGAGGCTGGCGGACACCCACTCCATCTACGGGACCTGGGGCGTGACCCCACAGGACTCCCCAGGAGCAGGTGCTGGGGATTGCGGGGGAAGGCCTCCGACACCACCCAGACCACTGTCCCTGCTGGTCACTGACTGGATTGTGCTCCAGGAGCCGGAGCCCACGGAGGCCGAGCCCGAGGCTGAGAAGCCCGGGGCTGGGTGCCTGTGGGTGTGTGGGGACGGGTCGGGGCTGGCCCCACAGGGAGGAGCCCCCGGAGGCTGGTGTGGGGCCTGGAGCAACGACTGGGCTCAGAGCGCCCAGCGGGTGGACGGCAGTCGGGGAGACGCCCCGGGGAGGGCTCCTTCCTGGCTGCGGCTTCTCTGGGAGGCCCTGGGCGGGGCTCTGTCTTGCAAAGGCCCACGGAGAGCAGGCACGGGGCTGAGCTTTTCTCCTCTCACAGCTGCTCCACCATCTCAGGAGCTAGAGCCGGCTCCAACCCCATCGGCAGCTCTGGAGGGAGGGGTCGTGCCCGCAGCGACTTCAGGAGGAGACCCGGAGCCGGCAGGTGACCCGGCACCCGCCCACGGAGAGCCTGACGGGGGCCAGGAAGGGCCTGCTGGAGAACCTGCCTCCGGAGAGCCTGCCCCTGCTCCTGCCCCTGTTCCTGCCAGAGCCGCTGCCCCTGCGCCGGCCCCGAACTGTGGCCCTGCTCCTGGCCCTGACCCAGCTCCTGCCCTGGATCCTGACCCATCCCTACCCCTGCCAGTGCCCCTGTTCTCGCCCCTGACCCAGATACTGCCCCGGTTCCTGGACGTGCCATCGCTGCAGACCCTGTCCCTCCCCTTGCACCTGCCCCCTCCCCTTCCCCTGCTTGTGCGCCTGTCCCGGCCCCTGCGCCAACTCCTGCCCCTTCCCCTGCCCCTGCCTGGGTCCCTGTTCTTGCCCCTGACACAGCTCTTGCCCCTACTCCTGCCCTTGCCCCTGCCAGAGCCGATGCCCCTTCCCCTGCCGGTGTCCCTGTTCCTGCCCCTGCCCCTGCCCCTGCCCCTGCCCCTGCCAGAGCCAATGCCCCTTCCCCTGCCGGTGTCCCTGTTCCTGCCCCTGCCCCTGCCAGAGCCAATGCCCCTTCCCCTGCCGGTGTCCCTGTTCCTGCCCCTGCCCCTGCCCCTGCCAGAGCCGATGCCCCTTCCCCTGCCGGTGTCCCTGTTCCTGCCCCTGCCCCTGCCCCTGCCAGAGCCGATGCCCCTTCCCCTGCCCCTACTCATGCCCCTGCACCTGCCCCTTCCCCAGCACCTGCCTGTGCACCTCTTCTTGCCCCTGATCCGGATCCTGACCCAGCTCCTGCCCTGGATCCTGCCCCTTCCCTTGCCCCTGCCTGTGCTCCTATTCTTGCCCCTGACCCGGGTTCTGCCCCTGCCCCTGCCTGTGGTCCTGTTCCTGTCCCTGACTCACCTCCTGCCCCTGCACCTGCCCCTTCCCCTACCTGTGCACCTGTTCTTGCCCCTGACCCAGATCCTGAACCATCTCCTGCCCTGGATCCTGTCCCTTCCCCTGCCCCTGCCTGTGTTCCTGTTCTTGCCCCTGACCCAGCTCCTGACCCTGCACCAGCCCCTTCCCCTACCTGTGTTCCTGTTCTTGCCCCTGACCCAGCTCCTGCCCTGGATCCTGCCCCTTCTCCTGCCCCTGCCTGTATTCCTGTTCTTGCCCTTGACCCGGCTTCTGCCCCTGCAACTGTCCCTTCCCCAGCCCCTCCCTGTGCTCCTGTCCTTGCCTCTGACCCAGCTCCTTCCCCTTTCCCTACCCGTTTCCCTGCCCCTGCATGTGCGCCCATTCCTGCCCCTGACCCACCTCCTGCCCCTGCACCTGTCCCTTCCCCTGCCGGTGTCCCTGTTCCTGCCCCTGCCAGAGCCGATGCCCCTTCCCCTGCCCGTGTCCTTGTTCCTACCCCTGCCCCTGCCCCTGCCAGAGCCGATGCCCCTTCCACTGCTGGTGTCCCTGTTCCTGCCCCTGCCAGAGCCGATGCCCCTTCCCCTGCCCGTGTCCTTGTTCCTGCCCCTGCCCCTGCCAGAGCCGATGCCCCTTCCCCTGCCGGTGTCCCTGTTCCTGCCCCTGCCAGAGCCGATGCCCCTTCCCCTGCCCGTGTCCCTGTTCCTGCCCCTGCCCCTGCCAGAGCCGATGCCCCTTCCCCTGCCGGTGTCCCTGCCCCTGCCCCTGCCAGAGCCGATGCCCCTTCCCCTGCCGGTGTCCCTGTTCCTGCCCCTGCCCCTGCCCCTGCCCCTGCCCCTGCCAGAGCCGATGCCCCTTCCCCTTCTTTCCAGGGCCACTGCCCCTTCCCCTGGCCCTGCCTGGGCTCCTGTACTTGCCCCTGACCCAGCTCCTACCGTCGATCCTGCCCCTGGCCCTGCTCTTGCATCTGGCCCTGCTCTTGCATCTGGCCCTGCCCCTCTTCCTGCTCCTGCAGGGCTCCCAGAACCACATCCAGAGCCCACATCCTCGCGAGGAGAGCTCCTTGTACAATTACCCTTAGCTCCATCACCCGACCCCGACACCCCGCCAGATTGTTTCATCCCATCCCCCTATGTTCTTTCTCTCTGGTACATATTAACTGTTATATTATCTTTCCATGTCCTATATGCTGTTTATTATTTATTTTAAATAAAATTAATTGTTTTCAGTTGAACAAGTCCTGAGCATGAAGTACATTCCCAACGCTGGGCCACCACACCACAGAACATTGCTGTGGAATATCTGCTTCCCCAAAGGAGTCCCCAAACCAGAAGGCCTCCCTGGAAACCCCTAAGCTGCTTTCTCTCTCTGTTCCTTTATCTGTTCTGGATGTTTCCTGTACGTGGAATCACACAGTACGGGCCTTTGTGTCTGCCCCCCTATTTTCAAAGGGGACTCATTCTTTTCTGTGTTGACTTGACATAGAATTTTCCTTATTTGATGTTGAAAGCCCCGATGGATTACAGATGAGATGTACTCATAGAGCCCCCTTTGGTAAATAGGGACACAATCTCGGGGCGGAGACCCCTATTCCTGCTGGGACACCTCAGCCTGACCCCAGACAGGAAAGGGCTGGTTCCTCCTGTGACCCACAGACAAACCAGGGAAATGCAGAAGGCTGGAAGACACACCCCAAAGGGCCAAAGCATTGCTCACAACCCAAGGCCAGAGAAAGGTTTCCCATGCCTCTGGTCCAAACCAGGCTCCAAGTCACTGGGTTCCACAGGGACAGAGACCAAACCCATGAAAGTTCAAGGCGGGGGGGGGACAGGCACGGGGGGAGTCAGAGATGCGGGAGCTCCCGGGGAAGGACTCTGGCAAAGGAAACCCTATGGAGGCAGCGCTGATCACCCTCAGACTGGCAGGTGTCTGGTCTGGGGACCAGCAGCCCTGGGGAGAACGTGAGGAAGTGGAGGTCCCCTGGAGAGAAGGGGGACGGGCACCCCTGTCTGGGAGAACAGTGAGCAGCACCCGTCCCAGGCCGCAGGGGCACCCATCACCTAGCACGCTCGTCCTGGGACTCACGCCCGGAAACTCTGGCTCGGTTTTTCACAGATGTGTTTTCAGGAGTGTTCAGCACAGCGGTGGTGGAGAGAGCAGGGAATGGACCAATGCTAATGCCCAAGGAGATGGACGGGATCCTCGGTCCCAGTCCTCAGGATAGAATGCCCTATAGCTACTGTCACTGTGTCGTCCAGGGCACAGGATCCGGGCAGCCCCTCCTGAGACCCCCTCCTGCCACCCTGCTCCTGAGAACATTCAGAATTGTTTGAGGAGGAGGTGGAGAGGATCCAGGATGACAGAGGGCCAAGGAGAAGGAAGGTCAGCACTGGGAGGACAGTTGCATGGGCCCTGAGCCACCATCCACGGCCCGGGCTGTGATGCCCTCGGACCTCATCCCAAATAAGGGTTCCTGATGGATGGGCCCGTCTTCCTTGGTTTCCCTCCCTCCCTCTTTCCCTCCACCCATTCCTCCCTCCCTCCCCCCTTCCTCTTTCCTTTCCCCCTTCCTCTCTCATTCAGCAGAGGATCTGGGGCCCCTACTCTGTACTGAGCACTGGGACTCCATCCGTGACTCCATCCCCAGCCCACGTGGTCCCTGCCCACATGGCACTCAGGTCCACTGCGAGAGGTGACGGGGGGCAGTCCTCAGGGCTAACAGAGGTGATGAGCACCAGGAATCTGCTCCTGAAAACAGAGGCCGGTTGCACAAAGACAAGAATGGAGACACCCATGCTCAGCACATCCTCCAGAAAAATCTAGTCCTGAAAAGTGATGAAAAGTAAGTATATGCTAGACTTAACGCAATGTGAGTTCTAAGGGCCCATACACACTGATTCCTGGAAGCAACGAAGAGTAGATCATCCAGTGCTGACTGGGGCGTTGTGACACCACTTTTCTGACCTAATGACAGTGTTTCAGCCAACATCTCCAGGGCCTCTGAACTTTCCCAAGGGTCTCTGCGATCCTTTGACCCTTACGTCGTCCTCCTTAGGAAGCCCTGTCCTGTTGTCTTCCTTGTCTCCTGCCTCTGCTGGGGCCCTTCAGGGGCCTCCCCCACCACGCCACCCTCACCAGGACTCCCCGTGCCCCGCGGCCGGGCGCCCGCATCCGGCGCTGGGTCATGGTTCTGGGAAGACACCAGACGCACACAAGTAACTGAGGAGCATCTGAAGTTCAGGTAGGCGCCGTGAGAATCTCCGGTGCTTTTACCTGGGGCGGCTCCCATCCCCCTAAACCCTCAGTGTGAGGGCTCTACCAGGGGTGGGGTGTAGGCCTGGAGGACCCGTGGCTCCACCGTCAGAGGTCTCCAAGTTGACCAGTGCACGGCGGGGGGGGAAACCCCGGCCACACCTTGAAGAATTTCTTTAGCAGGTTCCCCATTGTTCTAGGCATTGGTTGGGTCCCTGCTTTTGGTGACCGTTCTTGGCAGCTGCCCCCCCGCCCCGGGGCCCCACTTCAGACCCACGCGGCCCAGCGGGCACACAGAGCAGGCAGCCCGTCCAGAGAGGACCCGTCGGGAAACACGCTTGTCCCGGAGCCTGAAAAGCCTCACACCTTGAGTTTTGTCCTCTCGCTTTTCAGTCCCTGCCAACCTACACCACTTCAGGGCTGCTTCCTCCACGGCACGGTTTCTGGGGCTGCTCTGTCACGTGAGGCCACAGGGCGAGTCCCCCGGAGGATCCCATCTGGGTTGGGACGGGCCAGGCCAAGCGGACCGCATGATTCCCACAGAAAATAAAGCTTACGTTTGGACAAATGTGGCTCTGGGGCCTGTGGCTTCCACAGTGTGGCTTATGTGCTTTTGCTCGTGGATGTGGCATTTGTGAAACCCCCACGGGGCCCACAGAGCCCACAGGACTCTCAAGCTTCATGTGCTCAAGCCACTCGGCACTTGGTGGCACACACGGATTTGTGGGGCCTTCCCTGCGGCACCCGTGCTCCTGGAATGAGGTGCTCGGCCCCCGTCCCTCCGAGCTCCAGAGAGGCTGGCTGTGAGGAGCCAAGAGCCCTTGAAATCCAAACGCGATGTAAACCCATGCTGTGGATGGGAGTCCTGGGATCTGCGTGGGGCCCCAAGAGCCCGAGGGGGCCAGAAAGCCATACCAGGCTTGAGAAGCAGGCCGTGGAGGGAGGGGCGTCCCAGGCTGGCCCCCGGGCCGCTCAGGTCTGGGCTGGACAGTGAGCGACATGGGGGAGGCAGAACACACGTGGGACGTGGGATCGGCCCCATCCTGTCCTGGTTTAGGGACCGGGTACAGGGCCGCGGCGCCCCGCTCACCACCACCAAGGGAACTGTACTGATGGCCGGCCTGGCCCCGGCCCTCCTCTGTCCCCTGAGGGTCCCCTGGAAGCTGCACACGGAAGGCTGCTGGAGACCAGCAGAGGTGACAGGAGTTGTTACTGGTCACGGCTATGGTCCTGGGGGCGCTGGGGGCAGAGCAGGGCAGGCAGGGGAGCCCCTGCTGAGTGGATACCTAACTGGACAGGGAGACACAAGGGAGCAAGACACCTTCAGGGCGATAGGGACCCAAAGGCGAGGTGCAGGCTTCTGGAACAGACAATGTGGGGCCGCTCCAGGAAGATCAAGGAGGCCCCCAGGCCATTTCTAAACTGACCTCTAAGGCTGACCCTGGCAGGAGGGGCCCTCCAAGCTTGCCACCCTGGAAGTGAACCCCAGGAGAACCCAAAGCAGCCAAAGGAGACGGTGAGTGTGCCCGAGGCCTGCGAGAGGCAGGGGACAGGCCTCCCAGGGAGCACGGGGGGGTCGCCCCCAGCCCTTCCCCACTCTCCCTGCTGCGGTACCTGACCTGCCACGTAGCCCTGAGCTCCTCTGGGCCCGGGCAGGGACGTGCCCTGACCAGCCGCTGTCGTGACGGTGCTGGTGGCAGCCACCAGAGCAAGGGCCTGGGAGAGCCAGGCTCCTGGATTCAGGACCACGGTGAGGATGAGTGCCATGCCGCAGCGAGGGCCAGGGAGCTCAGGGGGAGTGTGGGGACGAGGGCGCTCCAGGACCGGGCTCGGGGAGGGCCGGGAGGGTCTCCTGCCCCGACGCCGTCCGGGACACTGACGACCCGGGGGGCCACGGCGGCTGTGCCCCTTACGTGGCCATGATCTCAACCCAAGGGGTCTGGGCTGCTCCCTTCACAGACACACACACACACCACACACACACACACACACCACACACACACACACCCGGTCCAGCCCCAGCCTTGGCCAGGTACAAAATCACCCTTCACATACGTGTAAGATGATCCCAACCAATTGTTGATATTCTGTTGCACTTCAGGACACGGACAGGAATATTTTTGCAGTTTCTGTGTTGTGAATTGTCCCTCCTTTATCCAAAGATCAGCCCCACCGTGAACCTGAGTGGGCCCTGCCGCTGGGGCAGAGCCAGAGGCTGTGGGCGGTCCGTGCGGACAGCCCGAGGAAGCTGGTGGAGCCGGGCCAGGCCCTCTCCTGTGGCCCCTCTCCCGGAGCACCTCCCACAGGAACGCCCCCCCAGCCCTTCCCACACCTGCTGCTCACAAAGGTGAGCAGGGCCCCCCGTCCCGCCCGGCGGCTCCCCCTCACCTGCGGGCTGTGTGTCTCGGGCCTGGCACGTCCCCTCTCCGAACCTCAGGTGTCTCCTGGGGACCCTGCGTGCCACGAGGCCCGACCCCACACACGGGGTTGCCGTCGGGCCTGTTGGGACCGCTCCCCGACCCTGTGGCCGGCCCACGGGGAGGGTGGCCTGGGGCTGAAGCGCTTCCTCTCCACCGTGAAGGAGCTCTCTGCCCCACGCCTCGGTGTCCTGTGTCCGGAGCAAAGCCGCATTGCCGGCTGTGACGAGGTCTCAGATTCCACGTGGGGCTCCCATCCTGGGTGGAGCCAGAGCAGGGATCCCTGGGGGCTGGCAGAGGGGTCCCAGAGCCACTCAGACATATGAAAGGTGCTGGTTGGGCTTCATCGACTCCACAAATGGACAGGAAGCCCCTTCTAGACATTTTGCATAATTCAGGGACCAGCCAGACAAATCTCCCTGCCCCGCGGGCCTCTGTTCTAGGTGGGGGTCCGCCGGGAAGCCTAGACGACAGAGCAGAGATGGGCACACGACGTTCCGTGGGACGCCCTGCCGGCCTCCTCTAGATACGGATCCCTCTGCTCTCATTGTCCGAAGGATGACGGGCCCTAGGACCAAGAAGAGCCCCTGTCTCCGAGGTGGTGAGGGAACGTGGGGGACTGGTCAGGTGCGGAGCCACGGGTCTGGTGCACATCGGCCGCAGGGCTGGGTCATGGTACAGGAGCTGTGGGCAGGTCGTCCGTGCACACCTGGCCATGACACACCTGGCTGGCCCTCTCGGTGGGGAGGCCTGTGTGCCTGGTGCACCTGTCCCCCACCTACCCCTGGAGGAGCGGCCATGTTCAAGCATTTCCATGTCCAACCCTCAGGGACAGTGGGGAACCTGGGTCAAGAGAGGCAGGGACTGTCCCAGGACAAATGAGGGGTGCAGAGTCCAAGTAGCAGGGCTGCTCTCCAGTCCTAGGCCAGCCCCAACCCTCCCATGAGGTTTGCTTTGGGGGTGAGAGCCCCTCAGATCCTCGGGGATAGCTACCCACCCCGTCCCCTGTGGGGACACGACCTTGGGCATCCCCAGGCACGTAGAGGCATGCGCACCTGGACACACACACACACACACACACACACACACACACACACACACACACCACTCTGACTGCCCAGCTGGGGGTCAGAAGGGGAGGACACCCTGGGAGCGAGGTGGGTCACAAGGGGGAAAGAATAAAGAGGTTGCAGACAGCTGGGCCATGGGGCAGGGCAGCAGGACTCCTGGCAAGGACCCAGATCCATAGCATGGGGAGGGGAGACAGGCCAGGCTGATGGTCAGGGGTCCCCAAGGGGCCCAGGGGGGTTGCCAGGGCACTGGGAGAGGACAGGGTCTGGGTTCCGGTGTCCATCACCACCCTGGCCACTTGGAAGCAGGAAGAGATACCCACCCCCAAGTCCAGAGGGGCTACAGCACAAAAGGCCTCAGCTTACTCTTCTGTCACTTGGGCTGTAGACATGCAGTGTCCCTAGGGTCCCACAGGCTTGTGGAAGAGCCTGCTGGCCTTGGATCTCCATCCCTGACCCACTGTGCTCCCAGTCCCGGGAAAATGCTTTGGACTCCCTCGAGGTCCTTCTCAGCAGAGGACAGCCTGGGGGCTTGGGGGGCTGAGGACCTGGGTACGCAGAACGTGGCAGAGCACTGACCACTGGTCTGGGGACCAAGGCCAAGACCCTCCTTGTTGCAGCCTCAGGGTCCCCATTTGGAAGAGGTTCCAGATTCACTGCTCTGGTCAGGGTGACAAGGCCTTAGGAAGGAACGGAGCAGCAGGACAGGAGAGGGAAACAGGGACAAGGGAGGCTTCTGAGGTTTCTCACATCGCCCCCGGAGCCCGCAGATCTGCTCCTGTGAGAGACACAGAGACAGAAACACAAAGACACAGAGACAGAGACAGAGAACGGACACAGGAGAGAGGGAATCAGGAGAAGTCACAGACTTTCCTCCATCAGCTTGGAAATGACATCCCAGCATTTTGCCCCATTCTCTTCCTGAGAGCGCGGTCACACAGGCCGTCCACCCTGGAGGGGAGGGGATTCCACAGGGATGTGTGAGCAGGATGCGGGAATGCCCGGGAACCACTGTGGAGACTGCCCAGCACATGGGCGCAGACGAGGCCCTGGGGCCTGAGCCTAAACCTAATGGGAGCCCCTGGAAGTCTGCGTCACCAGGGGACAAGGTCGGAATCGGTTCATTGCAACCTTCCCACAGGGGCTGGGAACAGGCACGAGGGGGGTGGCTTTGCCCGGACCCCAGAGCAGACCCAGGCCCCTCTGAGCTGTGCTCCATGTCCCGCCCAGCCCCTGGCTCATCCTTGCAATCCCAAGTGTGCACCAGCCTCCTGTGATAGCAGGTACGGAATGTATGTAGGGGTCCTACCCCTGATGGCGTCCCTAGAAGTAGAAGCCAGAACACCCCTCTGGGCAGATGGGGAGCCTGGGGAGGCCCTGAGAGGCACAGGGTCTGTCCAGGGTCACCAGCCTGGGCACGTGCAGGAGCCCAGTCTGAAGCCAGCTCTGTGTCCTCACAGCGGGGGCACTGGCTGCACCCAGGCCTTGGGAAGGCTGTGGGTGGGCTGTGAGGGAGTCACTGTATGGATGGGGCATGGGGGGAGGGTGAGCATTGAGCAGCTGGTGGAGGGGGCCCTCGGGGGTGGCGGTCTTGTGTGAGGAGGAAGTTGGGTAAGGGGACCCCAGGCAGTGGTGACCTCACTTCCCTGACAACAGAGCCCATCAGAATTTGGAACCCCGGTAACCAGGCACCCACATTCCACAGACAGCCCCCTGCCCAGCTCATTTCTTTGGAGACCCTCCAACCAAAAGCATGTTCGGGTGTTGCTTCCCAAAGTCCAGAGGCTGCAGGCTGAAGAAAGAGCGCCCTGCAAACGCTGTCCCCCGCTGGGGATGTTGTGTCAGGGCTCCCCACCGCCTCTGGCCATTTGGCCGGAAGGACAGAAAGGTGACACCAGGAGGCCCAGAGCTGGCCACCCAGCCCCACTCGCTCTGATCTGACCTGTGTAGCCCCAGGTCCCCTCCGTGTGTGTGTGTGCGTGCGTGTGTGTCTGTGTGTGAGTGTGCGTGTGCGTGTGTGTCTGTGTGTGTGCGTGTGTGTCTGTGTGTCTGTGTGAGTGTGCGTGTGCATGCGTGTGTGTGCGTGCGTGTGTGTCTGTGTGTGAGTGTGCGTGTGCGTGTGTGTCTGTGTGTGTGCGTGTGTGTCTGTGTGTCTGTGTGAGTGTGCGTGTGCATGCGTGTGTGTGTGTGCGTGCGTGCGTGTGTGTGTGTGTAAAGAAGGGTCATACAGGGTGGGGCCACCCCGAGCAGGAGCAGGCTGATGAGGGGTCAGACACTCAGTGGGCAGGTCATGTTCAAGGTCAAGGCTGGCTGGATGGGATGGGGTGTGGGGGGGCTGCGAGCTTCTGCCCAGGGTTTATCCCAAGAGCCCTGCAGGGATGGGTCACGGTCCCGCGTGCAGGGCTGTGCACCCACAGGTCTGTGTCTGATCTGGGAGCAGCAGGGGGACTGGGCAGGGGACAGGGAGGTTGGCCGGGCAGGACTGTGATGCCTGCGGGCCGGCTACCCATCCCTGTCTTTGCAGACCACGGATGAAATTGGGAGGAGGCTGGCGGACACCCATTCCATCTACGGGACCTGGGGCATGACCCCACAGGGGTCGCCAGGAGCAGGTGCTGGGGACTGTGGGGGAAGGCCTCCGACACCACCCAGACCACTGTCCCTGGTGGTCACTGACTGGATTGTGCTCCAGGAGCCGGAGCCCACGGAGGCCGAGCCCGAGGCTGAGAAGCCCGGGGCTGGGTGCCTGTGGGTGTGTGGGGAAGGGTCGGGGCTGGCCCCACAGGGAAGAGCCCCCAGAGGCTGGTGTGGGCCCTGGAGCAAAGACTGGGCGCAGAGCGCCCAGCGGGTGGACGGCAGTCGGGGAGACGTCCCGGGGAGGGCTCCTTCCTGGCTGCGACTTCTCTGGGAGGCCCTGGGCTGGGTTCTGTCTCTGCAAAGGCCCACGGAGAGCAGGCACGGGGTGAGCTTTTCTCCTCTCACAGCTGCTCCACCACCTGAGGACCTAGAGCCGGCTCCAGCTCCCTCGGCAGCTCTGGAGGGAGGGGTGGTGCCTGCAGCGACTTCAGGAGGAGACCAGGAGCCGGCAGGTGACCCGGCACCCGCCCACGGAGAGCCTGACATGGGCCAGGAAGAACTGGCACCTGCTCCTGCCCCAGCCCCTGCCCCTGTTCCTGCCCCTGCCAGAGCCGCTGCCCCTGCCTGTGCTCTTGTTCCTGCCCCTGACCCAGATCCTGTCCCTGCTCCTGCCCTGGATCCTGCACCTGCCACTACTGCTGACCCCATCCCTCCCCTTGCCCCTGCCCCTGGCTCTGCTCTTACACCTGTCCCTCCCCTTGCCCCTGCCCCTGGCCCAGCTCTTACACCTGTCCCTGCCCCTGGCCCTGCTCTTACACCTGTCCCTGCTCTTACACCTGTCCCTGCCCCTATGCCAACCCCTGCCCCTCCCCCTGCCAGAGCCACTGCCCCTTCCCCTGCCCCTGCCTATGCTCCTATTTCTGCCCCGGACCCAGCTCCTGACCCTGCTCCTGCCCTGGATCCTGCACCTGCCACTACTGCTGACCCTGTCCCTTCCCTTGCCCCTGCCCCTGGCCCTGCTCTTACACCCGTCCCTGCCCCTGGCCCTGCCCCTGGCCCTGCTCTTACACTTGTCCCTGCCCCTGGCCCTGCCCCTGGCCCTGCTCTTACACCTGGCCCTGCCCCTGGCCCTGCTCTTACACCTGTCCCTGCCCCTTCCCCCACCCCTGTTCCAGCTCCCGTTCCTGCCCCTGACCCAGGTCCTGCCCTGGATCCTGCACCTGCCACTACTGCTGATCCCGTCCCTCCCCTTGCCCCTGCCCCTGGCCCTGCTCTTACACCTGTCCCTGCCCCTGGCCCTGCCCCTGGCCCTGCTCTTACACCTGGCCCTGCCCCTGGCCCTGCCCCTATCCTAACCCCTGCCCCTACTCCTGCTCCTGCAGGGCTCCCAGAGCCACATGCAGAGCCCACAGCCCTGCGGGGATAGCTCCTTGTACAATTACCCTTAGTTCCATCACCAGACCCCGACACCCCACCAGATTGTTTCATCCCCTCCCCCTATATTCTTTCTCTCTGGTACCTATTAACTGTTATTTTATCTTTTCATGTTCTGTATACTGTTTATTATTTGTTTTAAATAAAATTACTTGTTTTCAATTGAACACGTCATGAGCATTAAGTACATTCCCAACGCTGTGCCACCACACCCCAGAACATTGCTGCGGAATATCTCATGCCCCAAAGGAGTCCCCGAACCAGAAGCCCCCCCTGCCCATTTCTCCCCCAGCCCAGACCCTGGAAACCCCTAAGCTGCTTTCTCTCCCTGTTCCTTTCCCTGTTCTGGATGTTTCTGTACGTGGAATCACACAATAGGTGCCTTTGTGTCTGCCCACCTATTTTCAAAGGGACTCGTTTTCTTCTGTGTTTATTCAACACAGAATTTCCCTTATTCGATATTAAAATGCCTGATGGATTACAGATCAGATGTAATCAGAGAGGCCGCTTTAGGAATTATGGGCACAATCTCAGGGCCGAGACCCCTGTTCCTGCTGGGACACCACAGCCTGACCCCAGACAGGAAACGGCTGGTTCCTCCTGTGGCCCACACAGAAACCAGGGAAATGCAGAATGCTGGAAGACACACCACAATGGGCAAAAGCATTGCTCACAACCCAAGGCCAGAGAAAGGTTTCACCTGACTCTGGTCCAAACAATACACCAAGTCACTGGGTTCCACGGGGACAGACACCAAACGCATGCAAGTCCAATGGGGGAGGACAGGCATGTGCAGAGTCAGAGATGTGGGAGCTCCTGGGGAAGGACTCTGGCAAAGGAAACCCTATGGAGGCAGCGCTCATCACCCTCAGACTGGCAGGTATCTGGTCTGGGGAGAACGTGAGGAAGTGGAGGTCCAATGCAGGTCCCCTGGAGGAAAGGGTGACGGGCACCCGTCTGGGAGAACAGTGAGCAGCACCCATCCCAGGCCACAGGTGCACCCATCACCTGGCATGCTCGGCCTCGGACTCACCCCCGGAAACTCTGGCTCGGTTTTTCACACATGTATTTTCAGGAGTGTTCAGCACAGCGGTGGTGGAGAGAGCAGGGAATGGAACAACGCTAATGCCCAAGGAGATGGATGGGATCCACGGTCCCAGTCCTCATGATAAAATGTCCTGTAGCCACTGTCACATTGTCATTCGGGGCACAGGATCCGGGAAGCCCCTCCTGAGACGCCTCCTGCCACCCTGTTTCTGGGAACATTCAGAATTGGAGGAGGAGGAGGTGGAGAGGATCCAGGATGACAGAAGGCCAAGGAGAAGGAAGGTCAGCACTGGGAGGACCTGAGCCACCATCCAGGGCCCGGGCTGTGGTGCCCTCGGGCCTCACCCCAAATAAGGGCTCCTGATGGATGGACCCAACTTCTGCGGTTTCCCTCCCTCCCTCCCTCCCTCTCCCTCCTTTTCTCCCATCCTTCCTCCCTCTCACTCCCTCCCTCCTTCCCCCCTTCCTCCTTCATTCCGCAGAGGATCTGGGGTCCCTGCTGTGTACTGAGCACTGGGGCTTCATCAGTGAGCACCCCCCAACCCACATGGTCACGTCCACTGTGGGAGGTGACAGGGGTCAGTCCTCAGGGCTAGGAGTGTGATGAGCACCAAGAATCTGCTCCTGAAAACAGAGGCCAGTTGCACAAAGAATGGAGAGACCCATGCTTAGCACTTCCTCTAGAAAAATCTAGTCCTGAAAACTGATGAACAGTGAGTATATCCTAGACTTCCTGCAGTGTGAGTTCTAATGGCAGGTATGCACTGATTCCTAGAACCAACAAAGTAAATTACCCAGTGTCGACTGGGGGGTTGTGACTAACTTTTCTGACCCAATGACAGCATTTCAGCCAACATCTCCAGGGCTTCCGAGTTGTCCCAAGGGTCTCTGCGATCCTCTGATCCTTCCATTGACCTCCTTGGGAAGCTCTGTCTTGTCGTCTTCCTTGTCTCTTGCCTCTTCTGGGACCCTTCTGTGGCCTCCCTGCCAGGGCCACCCCCACCAGGACTCCCTGTGCCCCGTGGCGTGGCGCCTGCATCCCATGGGGGTCCTGTGAGCCCGGTGCATTGTGCAAAGCCTGTGTGCTCCCTCTGGGGTCACTTGGCATCTCCCTTGCAGCTGCCTGCATCTTCCTGCACTGGGTCTCCTCTGAGCAGTCTGTGCGGCCGGACTGTGCCCATGTCACGGGCACAGAAGCGAGAGTCCAGAAGGTCCAGATGACCTGCTCCCAGTCCCAATGTGTGGAGCCTGGACCAAGGATGGTCAGCGAGCAGAGGAGGACTTGGGCCCAGGAAGCCTGAGGGAGGACATGGCACAGTGAGCCTGCAGGAGGAGAGTGAGCACCGTGGGGACCTGGCGCTCAGGCCTGCTGGGAGACCACATCCCACCCTCACCGGCTCTGTCCCCAGGGCTGGAGGTCGTCCGGGTATCCACCCTTCCAGGCTGCAGGCTGGCAGTGGCTGCCAGGAGAGGAGGCACCTGGTGTAGGAGAGAGCCTTCAGGCAGAGAGGAGGGGACAGGTGCTCCCCCAGCAGCTGGAGGAACTCAGGGTAGCCACCCTCCCAGACTGCAGGCTGGCAGGGACTGGCAGGGGAGGAGGCACCTGGTGCAGGAGAGAGCCCTCAGGCAGAGAGGAGGGGGCAGGTGCTCCCCCAGCAGCAGGTGCACTGGGGCGGGCTGAGGGGGCATCAGTGGACAGCAGTGCCTGCAGCTGGGGTCTCCACACAGACCCCCTCCTTAGGCTCAGCACAAGCTTGTCTGGATGGCCTTTGTCCCCCAAATACAAAGTCTGGCCCAGAGCCCCCCCACCAAGCCCTGACTCCCAATCCTTTGTACTCAGCTCAAGTGACAAGAAATGGCCCATAGTTTAGGTGGTGTTGGGTGCCCAGGGACATTTGCTTTTCTGGCCCATGCTGTAACATTGCTGGCATTTTAAACATCTCAGGGCTTTGATTCAAAAGCGGTAGGACACCAGGGACCCCAGTCGGCTTTCTGGAAACCTGCCTCTGTGCCTTGCAGCCATCCCATCCCACCAGCTCTGCTCAGAATCCCTCCAGGCCACAGACCCACAGTCTTGGGTCCTCAGGTGGCCCAGACGATGTGCCTTCAAAAAGTGATCCCGGTGGGGCAGTAGGACACACTGCGGATTCCAGCAAATCCCCCTCCCAGAAACTGAGGGTACCACTGGACGAGCTGTCTGAAAACAGCCAGGTCAGGGTTCCAAGAAGACACCAGAGGCACAGGAGTAATTGAGGAGCATCTGAAGGTCAGGTACGGGCAGTCAGAGCTTCCAGGCCCTTCTTCCCTAAAGCTCCTCATTCCTCAGCCTTTCTTCCGGTGATTCTGCTCGGTTTCTATTTGCCCCAACTGTTATCCATTGCCTAGGCAGCAGAGACTCACATATGCCTTTAAATGTTTTGGACAATGAATGTCCACTTCAGGACATAGCCACTTCACTACTGGGAGAGTTGGTAGCAAGCAAAAAGTCACAGAGGACTCCAAGGGTCTGGACTTGGTGTTTCCCTCTCCTGAGATGGGGACACCTGTGCGACGAGCAGGTGGCCAGCTGGTGGGGGGTGGGCAGGCACCTGACATGGACAGATGGGATAGGTGAGGCCCGAGGTCCCCAGGGTATGTGCCTGGCATCTGGACTGAACAGGTCTTCAAAGCTGCAGATTGGCTGGGATCATCTTCAGGCTGAGGAGGAAGGTGAGGGGAGCAGAAGGGACTGAGGAGGCTTGGCTTAGACAGGAGAGGGCTGAGACACTCCTTTGGGGGGAAAGTGGGTCAGGTCCAGGCTCACAGGGACAGATCTTGAGGCCATTGTGCTATGTGAAATAAGCCAGTCCCTAAAGGACCAATACTGGAGGACCCCACTTGTAAGGGACAGAGAGCACTCCGATTCATAAAGGTGCAAGGAGCTGCTGGGTGCCAGGGCTGGGGAGGGGAAATGGGGGGTTAGTGTCTCCTGGGTAGAGGTTCAGTTTGAGATGATGACAAAGTTGTGGCAATGGATGGAGGTGGCAGGTGCAGAAGAGTGAATAATGGTATCAGTTGTATGTCTATTACACAATAGGAAAGTAGTGAGTCAGGAGGACGGGGCCATCAAAAGTCCCAGGAAGGCCCAAGAGCAGGGATCCTGTATCTTAGTTCTCACTCTCATGCTCTGCACCTTGTTGGGTGTCTGAGCTCACAGTGGTATCAGTAAATGCTTGCTAAGACACAGTGCAGGCAGATGGTCCAGAGAGACTGCACAAACCATCTGTGGGCACTGAGGAATCCCAATGGGACATGCATCCAGACTGAGTGAGTGCCCACATTTCACAAACACCAGCATAAATAGCCATTTAAAACGAAAGCAGACGCCACTCTGGAAAACACTATGGGGGTTCCTCAAAAAGTTGAAAAAAGAGCTACCTTATGACCAAGCAATTGCACTACTGGGTATTTACCCCAAAGATACAAATGTAGTGATCCGAAGGGGCACGTGCACCCCGATGTTTATAGCAGCAAAGTCCACAATAGCCAAACTATGGAAAGAGTCTAGATGTCCATCAACAGATGAATGGATAAAGAAGATGTGGTGTGTGTGTGTGTGTGTATATATATATATATATATATATATATATAAAGAGAGAGAGAGAGGGAGAATATTATGCAGCTATAAAAAAAATGAAATCTTGCCATTTGCAATGACGTGGATGGAACTAGAGTGTATTATTTTATTTTTTATTTTTTATTTTTTTAAAGATTTTATTTATTTATTTGACAGAGAGAGACACAGCGAGAGAGGGAATGCAAGAAGGGGGAGTGGGAGAGGGAGAAGCAGGCTTCCCGCCGAGCAGGGAGCCCGATGTGGGGCTCGATCCCAGGACCCTGGGATCATGACCTGAGCTGAAGGCAGACGCTTAACGACTGAGCCACCCAGGTGCCCCTAGAGTGTATTATTTTAAACAAAATAAGTCAGTCAGAGAAAGTCAGTTATCATATGATCTCACTGATATGAGGAATTTGAGGAACAAGACAGAGGATCATAGGGGAAGGGAGGGAAAAATGAAACAAGATGAAACCAGAGAGGGAGACAAACCATAAGAGACTCTTAATCTCAGGAAACAAACTGAGGGTTGCTGGAGTGGAGGGGGTTGGGAGGGTTGGGGTGACTGGGTGATGGACATTGGGGAGGGTACGTGCTATGGTGAGTGCTGTGAATTGTATAAGACTGATGAATCAAAGACCTATACCCCTGAAACAAATAATACATTATACATTAACTTAAAAATCACTAAAATAATAAAAATAAAACAAAAGCAGGTGACCTCAAGCTCTATTACAAAGCTGTGATCATCAAGACAGTATGGTACTGGCACAAAACAGACACATAGATCAATGGAACAGATTAGAGACCCCAGAAATAGACTCTCAACTCTATGGTCAACTAATCTTCCACAAAGCAGGAAAGAATACCCAATGAAAAAAAGACAGTCTCTTCAATAAATGGTGTTGGGAAAATTAGACAGCCACATGCAGAAGAATGAAACTGGACCATTCTCTTACACCATATACAAAGGTAAACTCAAATTGGATGAAAGACCTCAATGTGACACAGGAATCCATCAAAATCCTAGAAGAGAACACAGGCAGCAACCTCTTCGACCTCAGCCGCAGCAACTTCTTGCTAGACACGTCTCCAAAGGCAAGGGTAACAAAAGCAAAAATGAACTTTGGGACTTCATCATGATCAAAAGCTTCTGCACAGCAAAGGAAACAGTCAACAAAACTAAGAGGCAAGCCATGGAATGGGAGAAGATATTTGCAAATGACATTACAGATAAAGGGCTGGCATCCAAGATCTATAAAGAACTTCTCAAACTCAACACCCAAAAAACAAATAATCCAATCAAGAAATGGGCAGAAGACATGAACAGACACTTCTCCAAAGACATACAAATGGCTAACAGACACATGAAAAAATGCTCCACATCACTAGCCATCAGGGAAATATAAATTAAAACCACATTGAGATACCACCTTACACCACTTAGAATGGCAAAAATCAACAAGGCAGGAAACAACAAATGTTGGCGAGGATGTGGAGAAAGGGGAACCCTCTTACACTGTTGGTGGGAATGCAAGCTGGTACAGCCACTCTGAAAAACAGTATGGAGGTTCTTCAAGACGTTACAAATAGAACTACCCTACCACCCAGCAATTGCACTACTGGGTATTTACCCCAAAGATACAGATGTAGTGAAAAGAAGGGCCACCTGCCCCCCAATGTTCATAGCAGCAATGTCCACAACAGCCAAACTGTGGAAGGAGCCGAGATGCCCTTCAACAGACGAATGGATAAAGAAGATGTGGTACATATGTACAATGGAATATTACTCAGCTGTCCGAAAGGATGAATACTTACCATTTACATTGACATAGATGGAACTGGAGGGGATTATGCTAAATGAAATAAATAAATCAGAGAAAGACAATTATCATATAGTTTCACTCATATGTGGAATGTCAGGAATAGCACATAGGACTACAGGGGAAGGGAGGGAAAACTGAACAGGAAGAAATCAGAGGCGGAGACAAACCATGAGAGACTCTGGACTCCAGTAAACAAACTGAGGGTTACAGAAGGGAGGAGGGTGGGGGGATGGGGTAACTGGGTGATGGGTATTAAGGAGGGCACATGTTGTGATGAGAACTGGGTGTTATAGGCAACTAATGAATCACTGAACACTACATCAAAATCTACTGATGTACTATATGTTGGCTAATGAATTTAAATTTAAAAAATTAAATAAAATTAATAAATAAAAAATAAATCCACGGCAGGAAATGGAAATAACACAGAGGGCTCCATGCTCCTGGAGGCTGAGCTAGCGGTCACAGCCAAGGCCTCTGGCAGTGAGGGCACTGGGGTTCTGAGAGGTGCCTCGGTACAACCCTGACCCTGAAGCCCCATGGCCATGGCAAGGTGCAAGGACTGGGAGGGAAGACCCAGCCAGGACCCGTTCTGGCTCCATGGCTGCTACAGGGCTGCTCCCAGCCCCACCAGGCAGTGTCTGTTTAGAACCAGGGAGAAAACCTTTTCCTTCAATTATTCTTTTTAAAAATGGTTGCTCAGCATTGACACAGAAAAACATCTGACATAAAACTGGAGCCGTTCACAGCTGCAAATGACCCAGAAGTGATGAAAATGTAGTGAACACAAAGAGAGGACGTTGTATCCCCAGGCAGGCCTCCTGTGAGCAGGTGCGGCTGGGGCGCTGGACGTGCCCGTGCAGGTAGTGCTGGGCTCCACAGTCTCCCTTGAGGGGACAGAAGTAGGAACCTGCTCTGATGGCTCCACTAAAGTCAGCAGCCCTGCTGGAGACAGGGACAGCCCCTCATGAGTTCTGGGTGTCCTGGTGATTCTTGGGCATGGCCCAAATCTCAGCTTCTTCATGACCTGGGGCCAGCCCAGCAGCTGCGGGTCCCACAGGTCCTCCAGGGCCAGCCCAGTAGCTGTGGGTCCCGCAGGTCCTCCAGGGACAGCACCTTGGTGGGCTTGTGGTCCAGCAGGTCCTCCAGGGCCAGCCCAGTAGCTGTGGGTCCCACACATCCTCCAGGGACAGCACCTTGGTGGGCTTGTGGTCCAGCAGGTACCTGTTCAAGTGGCTCTTATCGTACCACATGGCCTCAGTCTCATTGGCCCAGTTGACCACCATCACCTGGTGACAGGCTGAGGTCAGTCGGTGAACCTCCACCACAACCCCCCAGAAAAGGCCCCCATGTAGTAAAAGTCGCCCTGGTCCTTGGGGATGTGGGCCTGGGACTGGGGCCCGCGCTCATAGCTTAAGTCCTCACGGGCCACCCAGTAGAAACCAGGGTGCAGGGTGCCAAAGAGGGGGGACAGGATCTCCATGCCCACATGGTCACAGAACTTCATGTCCACATCCCCGCACACCATGTCATCCACCACATGGAGGAAGCGCTCCTCACAGAAGCGGCTCATCATCGCCATGCACTGCATGGACACATCCTGCCAGCGCGGGGCACCGCGGACCTCAAGAACCACCACCCTTCAGTGCTCCTGGAGGGGCACACGGGACACAGCAACCAGCTGGTCGGTGAAGACATAGTAGATGGCCCTGTGTCCACCATGAAGTGATTCTGCAGGAACAGCTCCAGGAAGACCCTGTATCCACAGGGGCAGGGGACAGGGCAGGAAGAGGGTCACTGCCAGAGGCTGGCGGCAGGACCCCAGAGCTGGGGGTCATGGACGTGTGCACCTTCTTCATGGGGACAGGCCCTGTGCTGCTTTAAGCAACAGCCACCCTGGCCTGTCCTGAGCAAGTCCGCCGGCAGGGCCTCCCTACCTTCTGCTCCCAGAGATGGGGGCCATCAGCACCCCATCTTACACAGCGGAGCCTGAGGCTTAGGAGGCTGGAAACCCATGCAGCCCCACTGTCAGCATGCTGGAGCCAGGAACACTCCCCTGTCCGGAGCTCCCGGGCAAACCCTGCAGGTGCCCTTCCCTGGCTGAACCCCTGCAGGTTCTGTCCCCACCTGCCATGAGTTGAGCACCTTTGGACACAGCCCCTGTTTCTATGCCCTACAGACTGGGTAGAATCAGCAGGGCCGGCCACCTGCCCCACTTTACCTTGGGTGGGCTGTCGCTGGTCCCCAACAGAGCTGTCTCCACCCCCTATAGGGTCCTCCCTTGAAGGCTACTGGGCCTCTGGATGACAAGGTCCATCAGTAAACCACTGGTATTCCTAGGAGGGGTCACCCTCGAACTCCCCAGATCAGGAATCAGGTTCAGCCCATGGACAGGGAAGGGGAAAGATGACCCCTGGAAGAAAAGGGGGCTTGCTTAGACCCCAGCCTTGAATCCAAGGGTGTAGCTTCTGGTTCCAGGTCTACATCTCCCCGGCCCCGAGAAGTTGGAAGTCTTGTCCAACCACCTCACGTGGCTGGTCCCCCTTTGAGGGGACTACCTGCCCCTCACTGTGGGGACAGCAGCTCCCCCATTGTCAGCAAGGGTTGTGAGCCCCTCTGAGACTGATTTTTTTAAAGATTTATTTGACAGAGAAAGAGACAGCTAGAGAGGGAACACAAGGAGGGGGAGTGGGAGAGGGAGAAGCAGGCTCCCCGCTGAGCAGGGAGCCTGACATGGGACTTGATCCCAGGCCCCTGGGATCACGACCTGAGCCGAAGGCAGACGCTTAATGACTGAGCCACCCAGACGCCCTGAGACTGATTTTTTTACACAGGCACTAAGACTACTTCCCTGTGCCTGCCCCCATACCTCGCAGGTTAGTAAATCACTCACACAGGGAAGGCAGGTACTACATTTAAATAGGGGACGAGCACACTCACGCAGCAGACATGAGTCAGGTCACCAGGGGGCAAGTAGAGGCCCAGCCAATGGGAGAACAAGCCAGACATGATGCAAGGGGAGAGAAGAGTGCTCCTGGCAGAGGGCACAGAGAATGTAAAGGATTGGAGTCAGGCCCAAGGCACATGTGGGACAACCACACAGCTGGGTGGCCCACAGAGGGGGGCTGCGGTGGGAGAGGTGAGGCTGGAGAGGACAGACAGGTGGGGAGCAGATCGCAGAGAGGCTCAAAGGTTATGTTCTGAAATGATCAATCTGGTTACCGGAGGAGAATGGTCTCTATACAGCAGAGGACAGGGAGACCCTAACCCTAACCCCTAACCCTTAACCCTAACCCCTAACCCTAACCCTAATCAAACATCATGCTCAATTTTGAGGACTAACAGCTCTACTCTGAACTCACAAACAAGTCCATCATTCTGGCTTTCACTCATTGCTCAGTATTGTACTGAAAGTTCTACCCAAAACAATAAGGCAAGAAATAAGGCATCCATATGTGAAAGGAAAGAGTAGAACTAGATCTATTTGGAGACCAGAGATGACATCATCTTATATAGAGAGCTTCTTAAAAGAATCAACAAAAAATCATTACAGCCAGTTACCTAATTCAGCAAAGTTACAGAGCAAAATATCAATACCCAAAAATCTCTCTTATTTGTATACACTAGCAATGAATCATCCAAAAAGGAATTCAAGAAAACAATTCCATTTTAGGGAACATCAACATTGACCAAATACTTACGGATATATATAATCAAGGTGCAAGTCTTGTCCACCGAAAGTTACAAAACATTGCTGAAAGAAAGGGAAACTTAAATAACTCTGAGGACACCCCATCGTGATGAAAAGACATACTATTGATAAGATGGCAATAGTACATAATGCGATGTGGAAATTCAATGTGTTCCCAAGGAAATTCACAAAGGCCTTTGGGAAGAATTGCACAAGCTAATCCTAACAGTCATATGGAATTTCAAAGGACCACAAGATAGCCAGAACAATCTTGAAAAAGAAATTCAAAGGTGAAAGGTCATACTTCCAAAGTTCAAATCTTAATCCAAAGCAACAATAAGTCAAACGTCGTAAAGGTATGCATACACCCTGAAACAAAGAATACATTGTATGTTAATTAATTGAGTTTAAATTTAAAAATTTTTTAAATACATAAAATAATTTTTTTAAAACAAGGTATGCATACAGATCAGTGGGATTGAACTGAGAGCTGAAATAAACCCCTTCATCTATGGTCCACTGAATTTTGACAAGGGTCGACAACACTACATTGGGAGACAATTGGTTATCCATGTGCAGAGGAATGAAACTGGACCCTTACCTCATACCACATAGAAACATTAGCTCAAAATCAGTAAAGGCTTAAATGAAAGAGGTAAAATTATAAACTCTATGAGAAATAAATGGGGCTAAATCTTCATAACCTTGGATTTAGCAATGTTTTTAGATCTGACACCAAAGCATAAGAAAAGAAAGAAAGAATAGATAAAATCATATCCTCAAAATTAAAAATATTTTCAGGGCGTCCGGGTGGCTCAGTAAGTTAAGCATCTGACTCTTAATTTTGGTTCAGATCATGATCTCAGGGTCATGAGATCAAGCCCCATGTCAGGCTCCACGCTGAGTGTAGGGCCTGCTTGAGAGTCTCTCTCCCTCTCCCTCTGCCCCCGACCGCTCGCACACTCTCTCCCTCGCTATTAAAACAAATGTTAAAAAAAATTTAAAATCTTGGTACATCAGAAGTGACTAACCTGAATGTGAAAAGACAGCCCCCAGAAGGAAGGAAATATGTGTACATTATGTATCTAGTAAGAGTCTGTTGTCCAGAATATATAAAGAGCTTTTACAACTCCTCAACAAAAAGACAACCCAATTTTTAAAACGGACAGAGGACTTGGATAGACCCTTCTCCAGAGAAATCATGGGGAGTTGGGTGTTTAATGCATACAGAGTCTCCCTCGGGGAGAATGAAAAAGTTCTGGAGAATGATGTACAACCGTGGGAACTCAGCTAAGGCCAGAGAACTGTGTACCTAAAATGTTTTAGGTGATAAATGTTATTTATGTTTAGTTACAGTGAAAAAATGAATGAGGGACTGATGCATGTCACAAGATGGATGGACACTGAAAACAGCCCAAGTGACAGAAGCCAGACAGAAAATACCACTCAGATTAGAGCCATCTGTACTCCTTCAATCCATCAGGGTTGTGCAAATAGCAGAAAGTCTCGGGAGCAGCTCCAGAAAAAGAAAACTGAATCCGAATGGAGAAAGACATTTCAGACTGTGGGGCAGGTGGCGACAGTTGAAGTGGGTTTGTGGTCTGGATTATAATGTGGAAACCGAGATGCTTTCCTCATTTAGGGTTATGTGGTGCTTCTGCAGGAGAGTGTCCCTGTTTGGGGTAAAACGCACTGAATCACCCCGTTTGAAGTGGTAAATGTGGTAAGGAGATCACAGCTGGGGGGTCTGAGTGTGGAGATAAAGTGTATTTGTGCTGCTGTGACAGGTTTACCACACTTTGAAATCTCTACAGAGTCAATTACTCTTCCAAACAACCATGTCAGCACCAGGTCACAGAAGCAGAGACAACATCAAACTCCAAGATGGAGGCCAAGCCCTCCGAGATCCAGTTCACCCACCATGGAGAGGCCACTCGCCCTTGTAGGAGGCCACATGGTAGCAAGAGACTCGTGGGAGGATTAGATCGGTGGCCCCTGTGTCTTGCGTGCAGTAGAAGCAGTAGGATCTGGAATTCCAATTTTCCACAGTGCTCCACCAAAAACTGGTTAGAACTGTGAAAATGCATGAAGGCAATCCTCAGGAAAGTGGACTGGGGACGCCAGAAGGGGAGGCTGGAGGGGAGAGCCTGCCACTCAGGGTAGGTTAAGGAACAACTGTCAGTTACAGACCCAACATTAGAACCCCCCACAGGAGAGACTCATCAGTCACAGGCCCCAGAGGGGAAGATGTAGGTTTCACCTCCTCCAAGAAGTCCACCCTCCCTGCAGCTCAGCAGGTGAGAACCCTCCATCACCTGGAGCCCTGCTTCTCTCCAGTGGACTTTCCTTCAAAACAACCCTCCCAACTTCCCCCACCTTCCCAAGAAATAATGTTTCTCTCCTTTCTTTCTTGCCCTTGCCTGTGATGTGGCCGTAGCTGGCTTGTCCCGGATTGCAAGTCTCTGCTATTCCCAAATAAACCCATTTTGCTGGTAAAATAACTGGCAGTTTAAGATTAACAGAACTAATAAATTCAATAAATTTGCAAGAAACAAAACCAACATACAAAAATCAATTGCATTTCTATGTGCTCATAACAAACTCAGAAAAAGAAGTACAGAGAACAATGTCATTTACACCTGCATCAGAAAGAACACTACACCCTGGAATACATTTAACCAAGGAGGTGACGGACCTGTTCTCTGACCCCCTGACGACAGGCATCGAGGGAGACACACGGAGACGGGAAGACACTCTGAGCTCACGGAAGAGCGGACACTGTGACAATATGTACTCTCCCCCACCTTCTCCATGAAATACTGACCAGGTGACAGACCTGTTCTCTGACACACACACACACACACACGTGAGACACTGATGACAGGCATCGAGGGAGACACACGGAGACAGGAAGACACCCTGTGCTCAGGGAAGAGCGGACACTGTGACAATATCTACTGTCCCCCACCTTCTCCGTGAAATACTGAGTGACAGACCTGTTCTCTGACACACACACACACACGTGAGACCCTGACGACAGGCATCGAGGGAGACACACGGAGACGGGAAGACACTCTGAGCTCAGGGAAGAACCGACACTGTGACAATATCTACTCTGCCCAAAGCCGTCTACACAGTCAGTGCCGTCGCTACCCAACTTCCAGCGGGGTCTTCACAGACACCGAACCAACAACCCCGAAGCGGGTGTGGACGCGGGGAGGACCCGGCAGGGCCGAGGCCGGGGGAGCATGATCACAGCGGGGGGAGGCCGCCCCCTGACCGCAGACGGCCGGAGGAGCCCCCGGAACCGAATCCGGGCGCATAAACACGGACGCGTGGGCCGCCGGAGCAGCTCCGAGTCCCGAGAGCGGAGGCCCGACAGCCCCGCGCACAGCGCCGCACACAGAGCCACGGAAACCCCCGGGCTGCGCACCCGCCCTTCCTCCGCGGGGTCCTGTGGGCGCGGAGCCCCTCAGCAATCCCCGCTCAGACGGCGTCTCCTCACCTTCTCCTCCCACCGCGGCTCCTGAGGAGGCCCCGCTCCTGTCAGCGTGGACGCCGCCCCACGTCCTCCAGAGCGGGTCCTGTCAGCTTGGATGCAGCCCCACATCCTCCGCAGCGGGTCCTGAGGAGGCCGGGCTCCTGTCAGCGCGGACGCGGCCCCACGTCCTCTAGAAGCTTCCACAGCGAGTCCTGAGGAGGCCGGGCTCCTGTCCTTGTGGACGCTGCCCCGTGTCCTCTACAAGCCTCCGCAGCGGGTCCTGAGGAGGCCGGGCTCCTGTCCTTGTGGACGCCGCCCCGTGTCCTCTAGAAGCCTCCGCAGCGGGTCCTGAGGAGGCCGGGCTCCTGTCCTTGTGGACGCTGCCCCGTGTCCTCTACAAGCCTCCGCAGCGGGTCCTGAGGAGGCCGGGCTCCTGTCCTTGTGGACGCCGCCCCGTGTCCTCCCGAAGCTTCCACAGCGGGTCCTGAGGAGGCCGGGCTCCTGTCCTTGTGGACGCCGCCCCGTGTCCTCTAGAAGCCTCCGCAGCGGGTCCTGAGGAGGCCGGGCTCCTGTCCTTGTGGACGCCGCCCCGTGTCCTCCCGAAGCTTCCACAGCGAGTCCTGAGGAGGCCGGGCTCCTGTCCTTGTGGACGCCGCCCCGTGTCCTCCCGAAGCTTCCACAGCGAGTCCTGAGGAGGCCGGGCTCCTGTCCTTGTGGACGCCGCCCCGTGTCCTCCCGAAGCTTCCACAGCGGGTCCTGAGGAGGCCGGGCTCCTGTCCTTGTGGACGCCGCCCCGTGTCCTCTAGAAGCCTCCGCAGCGGGTCCTGAGGAGGCCGGGCTCCTGTCCTTGTGGACGCCGCCCCGTGTCCTCCCGAAGCTTCCACAGCGGGTCCTGAGGAGGCCGGGCTCCTGTCCTTGTGGACGCCGCCCCGTGTCCTCCCGAAGCTTCCACAGCGGGTCCTGAGGAGGCCGGGCTCCTGTCCTTGTGGACGCCGCCCCGTGTCCTCTAGAAGCCTCCGCAGCGGGTCCTGAGGAGGCCGGGCTCCTGTCCTTGTGGACGCTGCCCCGTGTCCTCCAGAAGCCCCCGCAGCGGGTCCTGAGGAGGCCGGGCTCCTGTCAGCGCGGACGCGGCCCCACGGCCCCCAGGAGCCTCCACATCAGGCTCTGAGGTCCGGCTCCTGTCCCCGCGGCTGCGCAGGCCGGGCTCCGGGCGGGAGCTGGGGTCGTGCGCCCTCTGCAGGCGGGGGAGGCAGCGCAGGACAAGGTGAGCTCAGCGTTCAGTGGAAGCACCTGCTCGCTGCCTGGGTCCAGCTAAAGCCATTAAATTCTGAAAATTCAAGCTGAATGGAGCCCAATATCCCCTACACTTGTCCAAAAATAGCTAAGGAACAATTAATTGGAAACAATATGGAATGACAACAGTCCCTGACCCCAACAGTGCCACTGAACATGACCCTGGCCCTGACTGAACATGATTCTGACCCAAACTTGATCTCAAGCCTGGTCCTGACCCCAGCCCAAGACCCTAACCCTGCCTCCAACCCGAACAATGTTCACAAAATCAAAAGGTAGAAACCATGCAGGGCGCCTGGGTGGCTCAGATGGTTAAGCGTCTGCCTTCGGCTCAGGTCATGATCTCAGGGTCCTGGGATCGAGTCCCACATCAGGCTCCCTGCTCCTTGGGAGTCTGCTTCTCCCTCTGCCTCTCTCTCTCTCTCTCTCTCTCTGTCTCTCATGAATAAATAAATAAAATCTTTAAAAAAAAAAAAAAAAAGGTAGAAACCATGCAAATGTCCATCAGTGGTGAATGCATAAACAAAGTGTGGTTAAGGGTTCGGGTCTGGGTTCAGGGTCAAGTTTGGGGCAGGGTTCTAGATCAGGGTTTGGGTTTACGATCAGGGTGAGGGTGAGCGTTTTGGATGAGGGTGAGGGTACTGGTTAGAGTTAGAGTTTCGGGCTTTAGGCTTATGATTTAGGGTTTAAGACTTAGGGCTTAGGGGATAAAGTTCAAGGCCAAATTTGGGGTTTGGGTTCTTGCTGGGGTTTGGGTTCAGGGCTCATGACTCAGAGTTCGGGTTCAGGGTTTGGGTTCGTGGTTCAGGGCTTGGATTCAGGGCTTGGTTCAGAGTTCAGGTGTGGGGTTCAATTTCAGGTTTGGGATTCAGGGTTCCAGTTTGGTGTTTAGGGTCACATTAGGTTTTAGGGTTAAAGTTAGGGGTTAGCATTAGGTTTAGGGATTACACATGTTCTTCAGTTGTCATCATGGACACAAAATTTCTATCTGAAGTTTCTAAATCTGAAATCTATTTAGTCTGGGTGTCAGGAGCTTGTTCAGAATTTAGGGTCACAGTAACTGCCTACCAACGGCATTCTGATCCTAGAGCCTCCCAGTCACCCAGAAGCTGTTATTTTTTTCTTGGTTCAAACATGCCCTCTGCATAGAAGGGTGAGCTGGTGCCACATTTGGGATGATTTCATAATGGTAGAGGTGTGAAACCAAATATTGTGGAAATGTTCATAGAAAACGAAAAAGGAGACAAATAATTTGTCGACTCCTGATTCTTCCACAACAACAAAGACCAGGTTCCCAATAGAATCTGATAATGTTCCCTAGGAAGGACTATGGTACTCATTACCAGTACCAAAAGAGGGCCCCCTCCCCTGGCTTAAACTAAGAATCACAGGAGGATACTTCCTATTTTGTTGTCAGAAATAAAATTTTATTATTTGGATGTTCCAGTGTACAATATGTGGAGGGCATTGCCAACATTTTCCACTCTCCCCAAATCCTCATCAACACACGGATACAATGCAGACAATATTGTAATGCACTGCTCATTGGAATACCAAGAACAAGGAGGGCTATTAGAAGTAATAAAAATATATCTACTATTAAACTCAGAAAAAGCACTCTTTATGGGCACTTAATGAGGATCCTATCCATAAGGTCTAACATCTCATCATATGGAATCCACCCATAAAAATCATCAATAACAATAGCCCGCAAACCACAGTAACCACCCCACCATTTACATTTCGGCTTGTAATACACACTCCAACAGCTAGAGACACACTTCTCAGCAGCAGAACAGGACTTGCCCATTCCCAGGGAACCAACTGTTACAGGGACGTAAAAAAATCCCACTCCTTGGAAATCCCAGCCGTTAGGACAAAATCACAGAAACCACACCCACAACTTAATAAAGGACAGACATCTCGTTAGCCGGATGCTGCAGATCACCACCACTCTCACGAAGTAACTCCACAGTGGACTCCAGATCTGTCCTCTTCCCAGGATTACAAGGTGCGCCACATTCTTCCAATACGCCACCCTTAGAACAAAACCTTTAACGGTCCTCGTCAGTCCTGTGTGCAGGCTCACGGTGAGCCCTGCAAAAGCCAGACACCTTCTTGAGAGCACTCAGCCTCTTGCGCCTATCCTAGCAGATGGAGGGTGCCGCTCTCCCCGACTTCTGTACCAACTGGAAAATACTTTGAACAAGTCTTGTCATACTCCATACAGAAGGCATATTCTTCATCTGCAAAATTATTGACGGTGAAACACCACGGATTCCTCGCACCTTCTTGAACCTAGGTAAATTGGAGATACAGGTTGGCCAGAGCTATTATCCCCAATCCCCATACCCCCCGCACACACAC
Source organism: Halichoerus grypus (assembly GCF_964656455.1). Classification (NCBI taxonomy): domain Eukaryota; kingdom Metazoa; phylum Chordata; class Mammalia; order Carnivora; family Phocidae; genus Halichoerus; species Halichoerus grypus. The sequence continues at coordinate 59,353 of NC_135719.1, forward strand.
ACCCTTACCTTGTGCATTCCAGACCAGTTTCCGTCAACTTTGCTCATTCTCAGCCATTGTGTCTGCAGAATAGTAGAGTAGAACTGAGGTGCCGGGACTGAGGTGCTAGGTACTAAGCCAGCACCTTGGACCCACTCACTACCAGAAATCAACACTCATTTTATCAACAGATGCATCACAGAAGACGTTGCCACCACAGCAATGAGAAAAGTCGTTACAACAGAGGAACTAACAACCTGTACCAGTCTCCACGGCCCCACTCCCTGGCTCCAGGGATTGGCTCATCCATGGGCGTGTGACCTGGTCCCAGCCAGTGAGGTGGCAGGAAACTCGGGTCTCGGCCTGCAGAGCAAAGCATGGGGTGGACCACCCAGGCCGGGGGCTTTTCCATCACGACTGCAGAAGTGGCCTAGGCGAGGCCAGTGCCAGCCCCACAGAGGGCCCAGGAACCCAGGGGCTCGATAACATGGCTGGGGGCTGAATCGAACTCGTCCTGAAGCCCACACATGCTAGGTCCTCCACTGACTCACAAGAACCATAAATGTGTTCACGGTCTTGGCCTGAACAAGATGACCGTCTGCGTGGTATATACCCCGCAAGATGTACCCTCCAGGCAATGGGGACATATTCAGTAAAACCATATCTACATGTACTTCAACCACAGACAAACATCTCATGGGAAGCTCGCGGCATTCAGATAAATGCGGGGGAGTTCCTAGGCTTTAATTGTTGGTCAGTCTCGCTATCATCTTTCCTTTCAACTTTAGGGGCTGGGGTCAGGCAGGATAGATCCCAGTGTACGCCCACGCTGCCATTTGAATATAAGAGCCCTCTCCCCCACCGTCCATCAGGTTGCAAATCTGGGGTGTGGGAAACTACCACCCATGGGCCAAATGTGACCTCCCCCTGTATTCTGTAAATTAAGTGTGGCTGGAACATGAGCTATGGACGGTCTGTGGCTGCTTTCAAGCCACAATGCAAGAGTGGAGTCATCGTCAGAGAGACCACGTGGATTGCAACGCCTAACAGAAAATCTTTACAGAAGACTTTACAGAAAAGGCTGTGCCGATCCCTGTTCTAAAACGTAATATTATCATGTCACTCCTTTAAGTACAATGTAGTGCCTTCTGGGTAAAATCTAATCTTTACCCCCACAGGCAAGGATTTCCATCATTTTAGCCAGAACTCCATATCCATCCTCCTCTATTTATACCTTTAATGGCACATCTACATGTCTGCAGCCCAGTGTGAATTCACTGTAGTTTACATAGTAGTGATGCTCAGAAACGGAGGTGTAAGTGTGAACATGTGAGTGTGAGCGTGTGTTGACTCTTTGTTAGCCACGGTATGCGAGTAGAACACAATACAGTAGCGTGCTTTCTGCCTCACAGTGACGGCCACGTTATGTGGTTACCTAATGACATCAGAAGGAATCCACCTTCATAGAACAAACTTCGTCTGGGAGGACTCTCAAAACCCTTGTCCTGGGCCCTATGCTCCACCGAGGCTGGGGGCACACAGAGGGACAGAGACTCACCCTGCCCATCAGGGTTTTGAAGGGTACCTGCTATCCCAGGACAAAAGATCCTGAAACCAATCACTCACCTGTCATCCAGCCAGGCAGCTGTGAGAGAGATCTACTCCTACAGGAAGGACAGACCGAGAGACAACAAATGACAACATGGTGTGACAAGTGCCACTACAGAGGACGGGGAATGCTCCAGGAGGATGATCACAGCTGTCACTACAGGGGATGCCCAGGAGGACTGGGGTGTGCAGGGTTGGCCAGAGCAGGGGCAGGGGACAGGGAATGCTCCAGGAGGAGGATCACAGCTGTGTCACTACAGGGGATGCTCAGGAGGACTGGGGGTGTGCGGGGTTGGCCAGAGCAGGGGCAGGGGACAGGGAATGCTCCAGGAGGATGATCACAGCTGTCACTACAGGGGATGCTCAGGAGGACTGGGGTGTGCAGGGTTGGCCAGAGCAGGGGCAGGGGACAGGGAATGCTCCAGGAGGATGATCACAGCTGTGTCACTACAGGGGATGCTCAGGAGGACTGGGGTGTGCGGGGTTGGCCAGAGCAGGGGCAGGGGACAGGGAATGCTCCAGGAGGATGATCCCAGCTGTGTCACTACAGGGGATGCTCAGGAGGACTGGGGGTGTGCGGGGTTGGCCAGAGCAGGGGCAGGGGACAGGGAATGCTCCAGGAGGATGATCATAGCTGTGTCACTACAGAGGACGCTCAGGAGGACGGGGGTGTGCAGGGTTGGCCAGAGCGGGGGCAGGGGACAGGGAATGCTCCAGGAGGAGGATCACAGCTGTGTCACTACAGGGGATGCTCAGGAGGACTGGGGGTGTGCGGGGTTGGCCAGAGCAGGGGCAGGGGACAGGGAATGCTCCAGGAGGATGATCATAGCTGTGTCACTACAGAGGACGCTCAGGAGGACTGGGGTGTGCAGCGTTGGCCAGAGCGGGGGCAGGGGACAGGGAATGCTCCAGGAGGATGATCACAGCTGTGTCACTACAGAGGACGCTCAGGAGGACTGGGGTGTGCAGCGTTGGCCAGAGCGGGGGCAGGGGACAGGGAATGCTCCAGGAGGATGATCACAGCTGTGTCACTACAGGGGATGCTCAGGAGGACTGGGGGTGTGCGGGGTTGGCCAGAGCAGGGGCAGGGGACAGGGAATGCTCCAGGAGGATGATCACAGCTGTGTCACTACAGGGGATGCTCAGGAGGACTGGGGGTGTGCAGGGTTGGCCAGAGCGGGGGCAGGGGACAGGGAATGCTCCAGGAGGAGGATCACAGCTGTGTCACTACAGGGGATGCTCAGGAGGACTGGGGGTGTGCGGGGTTGGCCAGAGCAGGGGCAGGGGACAGGGAATGCTCCAGGAGGATGATCATAGCTGTGTCACTACAGAGGACGCTCAGGAGGACTGGGGTGTGCAGCGTTGGCCAGAGCGGGGGCAGGGGACAGGGAATGCTCCAGGAGGATGATCACAGCTGTGTCACTACAGAGGACGCTCAGGAGGACTGGGGTGTGCAGCGTTGGCCAGAGCGGGGGCAGGGGACAGGGAATGCTCCAGGAGGATGATCACAGCTGTGTCACTACAGGGGATGCTCAGGAGGACTGGGGGTGTGCGGGGTTGGCCAGAGCAGGGGCAGGGGACAGGGAATGCTCCAGGAGGATGATCACAGCTGTGTCACTACAGGGGATGCTCAGGAGGACTGGGGGTGTGCGGGGTTGGCCAGAGCAGGGGCAGGGGACAGGGAACGCTCCAGGAGGATGATCACAGCTGTGTCACTACAGGGGATGCTCAGGAGGACTGGGGGTGTGCGGGGTTGGCCAGAGCAGGGGCAGGGGACAGGGAATGCTCCAGGAGGATGATCACAGCTGTCACTACAGGGGATGCTCAGGAGGACTGGGGGTGTGCAGGGTTGGCCAGAGCGGGGGCAGGGGACAGGGAATGCTCCAGGAGGAGGATCACAGCTGTGTCACTACAGGGGACGCTCAGGAGGACTGGGGGTGTGCAGGGTTGGCCAGAGCGGGGGCAGGGGACAGGGAATGCTCCAGGAGGATGATCACAGCTGTGTCACTACAGAGGACGCTCAGGAGGACTGGGGGTGTGCGGGGTTGGCCAGAGCAGGGGCAGGGGACAGGGAATGCTCCAGGAGGATGATCACAGCTGTGTCACTACAGGGGACGCTCAGGAGGACTGGGGGTGTGCAGGGTTGGCCAGAGCAGGGGCAGGGGACAGGGAATGCTCCAGGAGGATGATCACAGCTGTCACTACAGGGGATGCTCAGGAGGACTGGGGGTGTGCAGGGTTGGCCAGAGCAGGGGCAGGGGGACAGGGAATGCTCCAGGAGGAGGATCACAGCTGTGTCACTACAGGGGAGGCTCAGGAGGACTGGGGGTGTGCAGGGTTGGCCAGAGCAGGGGCAGGGGACAGGGAATGCTCCAGGAGGATGATCACAGCTGTGTCACTACAGGGGACGCTCAGGAGGACTGGGGGTGTGCAGGGTTGGCCAGAGCGGGGGCAGGGGACAGGGAATGCTCCAGGAGGTTGATCAGAGCTGTGTCACTACAGAGGATGCTCAGGAGGACTGGGGGTGTGCAGGGTTGGCCAGAGCAGGGGCAGGGGACAGGGAATGCTCCAAGAGGATGATCACAGCTGTCACTACAGGGGACGCTCAGGAGGACTGGGGGTGTGCAGGGTTGGCCAGAGCAGGGGCAGGGGACCGGGAATGCTCCAGGAGGATGATCACAGCTGTGTCACTACAGGGGATGCTCAGGAGGACTGGGGGTGTGCAGGGTTGGCCAGAGCAGGGGCAGGGGACAGGGAATGCTCCAGGAGGATGATCACAGCTGTCACTACAGGGGATGCTCAGGAGGACGGGGGGTGTGCAGGGTTGGCCAGAGCAGGGGCAGGGGACAGTGAATGCTCCAGGAGGATGATCACAGCTGTGTCACTACAGGGGATGCTCAGGAGGACGGGGGGTGTGCAGGGTTGGCCAGAGCAGGGGCAGGGGACAGTGAATGCTCCAGGAGGATGATCACAGCTGTGTCACTACAGAGGATGCTCAGGAGGACTGGGGGTGTGCAGGGTTGGCCAGAGCGGGGGCAGGGGACCGGGAATGCTCCAGGAGGAGGATCACAGCTGTGTCACTACAGGGCATGCTCAGGAGGACGGGGGGTGTGCAGGGTTGGCCAGAGCAGGGGCAGGGGGACCGGGAATGCTCCAGGAGGATGATCACAGCTGTCACTACAGGGGATGCTCAGGAGGACGGGGGTGTGCAGGGTTGGCCAGAGCAGGGGCAGGGGGACCGGGAATGCTCCAGGAGGATGATCACAGCTGTGTCACTACAGGGGATGCTCAGGAGGACGGGGGTGTGCAGGGTTGGCCAGAGCAGGGGCAGGGGACAGGGAATGCTCCAGGAGGAGGATCACAGATGAGTCACTACAGGGGATGCTCAGGAGGACTGGGGGTGTGCAGGGTTGGCCAGAGCAGGGGCAGGGGGACCGGGAATGCTCCAGGAGGATGATCACAGCTGTGTCACTACAGGGGATGCTCAGGAGGATGGGGGTGTGCAGGGTTGGCCAGAGCAGGGGCAGGGGACAGGGAATGCTCCAGGAGGATGATCACAGATGAGTCACTACAGGGGATGCTCAGGAGGACTGGGGGTGTGCAGGGTTGCCCAGAGCAGGGGCAGGGGACAGGGAATGCTCCAGGAGGAGGATCACAGCTGTGTCACTACAGAGGACGCTCAGGAGGACTGGGGGTGTGCAGGGTTGGCCAGAGCAGGGGCAGGGGACCGGGAATGCTCCAGGAGGATGATCACAGCTGTGTCACTACAGAGGACGCTCAGGAGGACTGGGGGTGTGTGGGGTTGGCCAGAGCAGGGGCAGGGGACAGGGAATGCTCCAGGAGGAGGATCACAGCTGTGTCACTACAGAGGACGCTCAGGAGGACTGGGGGTGTGCAGGGTTGGCCAGAGCAGGGGCAGGGGACCAGGAATGCTCCAGGAGGATGATCACAGCTGTGTCACTACAGAGGACGCTCAGGAGGACTGGGGATGTGCGGGGTTGGCCAGAGCAGGGGCAGGGGACAGGGAATGCTCCAGGAGGAGGATCACAGCTGTGTCACTACAGAGGACGCTCAGGAGGACTGGGGGTGTGCAGGGTTGGCCAGAGCAGGGACAGGGGACAGGGAATGCTCCAGGAGGATGATCACAGATGAGTCACTACAGGCGATGCTCAGGAGGACTGGGGGTGTGCAGGGTTGGCCAGAGCAGGGACAGGGGACAGGGAATGCTCCAGGAGGAGGATCACAGCTGTGTCACTACAGAGGACGCTCAGGAGGACTGGGGGTGTGCAGGGTTGGCCAGAGCAGGGGCAGGGGACCGGGAATGCTCCAGAAGGATGTCACGGTTGTGTCCTTGTGTGGCTACATGTGTCAGTGTGACCGGGCTTTGGCCAGACAGGAAATGACAGAGCGGGGGTGGGGGACTGTCGCTGAACTGTCTTATGTATGGTAAAAGATTAGTAATGAGATTTCTTTTAATGCAATATCATTTTACATGCTTTTATAAGTCCCTAAAGTTGGATGAGTATGACATGAGGTGTGTAGTTTGCCATTTCTTTCAAGTCTGAGGTACTGGGTGCAGAGCACACTTCATATTTATTTTTGTTGCTTTCATAATATGATGACTTTTCCTGCTTTTATCTCCGACCCAATGACAGGGAACAAAGACAACACAGATCTGCACACTTCGAAATATCAACAGAAACCTGCAAACCCAAGTTCTCATAGGAGCTAAAGTTTAAGGACCAGGGTGTCAAAAAGGGGAGGCAAATAGCAAGTAACCAAAAGATGTCATGTGTCTGTGAGCTGGCCACCTTCTCTACCTGTCGGAAGGAAGCCATGCCTGACAGGAGGGAGCCACACCTGGGCCTGATCTCTCTGTCTGGGCTGCCCTTGAGCAGAGCAGAGGATGTGCTGAGCTGGGTGTGGGTGCAGCGGGGAGAGATGGGCAGCTGGCCACAGATGTTACCTGCCAAGTACCTGTAGGACCAGCTCCCGGTCCTCAGCTAAGTAAGAATCAGCTAAGGTTAAACAATAATTATGTTTAGTTACATAATTACCATGACAGTAAAGGTGCTCAGTGCTTTGAGTGACTATATTCTCTCCCGTTTTATTTTTTAAAAACACTTTATGGAGTTATGACTGACATACAAAAAGCTGTGCATAATTAATGTATACAACTTGACCCTGAACCTAACCCTAATATCTAGTTAAGATATACTCGATTTAGAATATGGCTTAATTGTGCTGTTGGGAAATAAGTATTTTGCTTTTGTCTGCCAGTCTGGGCTTAGTTTTTATGTTTATTTTAGAAGACAACTGTTGCATCTATATATTGTTTCTTGGCAATTTTCAGCATAGGTAATGTGTGCACTTTTTGTGTACACATAATCATATTTAAATTTTTGGAAAAAATAAATGCTTTTAGATGTCAAAAAAAAAAAAAAAAAGAATATGGCTTCTAAATTATATAATGGTTTTTAGGAGCTAGGGAATCCAGGGACCAACCTATTCTATCTTATTCTCCCTTGAATTTGATAGGTTAACACATTCTGCCACGTGCTATCTAGAAAACGGCCACACGGGGGCAACAGTGAGTAAACATTAGGACAAACCTGGCCACAAAGCCAATTCTTCCTTCATCCTATAAAACCTTGCTCATTCACTGTTTACAGATCATTCTACATATTATTAAAACTGTGACTTTGTTGAATTTTAAAAAACAAAAACAAAATAATTCTTTGAAACTGTTAAAAATATAATATGTTTTTAAAAATCTTGGAGTTGGTGAGCAGATGAAGACCCAGGGGCCTGGGAAAATGCTGTTACTATTGAGTATGTTCAGATCTAATTAGGAAACAAGCATGATTTATATTCCACTTATTTTCATAAAGAATTTGTGTCAACTAACAGTACTGAACCCACACAAAATAGTGCAGTTCAGAGGAAAACAAAATAAGAATCAACAGCCTCAAGAGGCAGAGAAAGAGCCACACCCAGGAGCAAAGAAGACATACCATGGAGGCTATGCTCAGGCTGACAACTCTGTATTAGAAGGGTGTGTTAACCACTTACTTATAGTTTGGAGGTTAAAGGAAAAGAGCATGAAAAATAACCAAAGTCACTATCACTTCTCAGTGAATTTGCAGCATAAAAAGAGGTACATTTTAATATCAAAACTAAAGGGGAAGAGTAAAAGTGTGGAAACTTTACAGGGAATGAAAATAAGGTGCTATCAGAATTAAAAGGACTATCTTATATTAAAGATGTTGTTTGTAATCCACATGGTAACAACAAAGCAAAACTCTAGACTCACAAAACAAGAAAAGGGGGAGACCAAACGCACTGTGGAAAACCAGCACTTCACAAAGGTAGACAGAAACAGAGGGGAGGAATAACAAAGGGGCTACAAAACAATCAGAAGGCAAGACATAAGGTGGCACTACTGAGTTCTTCCATATCAATAATCACTCTAAATATTAAAAATTGAATTCACCAATCAATAGGCAGAGTGGTTCCATGGATTAAAACATGAGAACCAACAGCAGCAGAACAGGCATTCTCCTCAAGTGCACGTGGGACTTTCTCCAGAAAGGACTGCACGATAGGACACACAACAAATCTTAGCTCATTTAACAAGACTGAAATCATACCCGCTGTCTTTTCTGACCACAATGGTATGGAACTAGAAATCAGTAAAAGAAAAGCTGGAAAATCCACTAATATGTGGAAACTAAACAACACATTTCCGAACAATCAATGGGGCAGTGAAGAAATCAAAAGGAAAATAAAAAATTATCTCAGAAGAAATGAAAATGGAAACACAACATATCAAAACTTACAGAAGGCAGCAAAAGCAGCTCTGATAGTTTAAAGTGGTAAGTGTGTATATTAAGAAATTGGAAAGACCTCAAATAAGCAACCTATCTTTACATCTCAAGGAACTAGAAAGACAACAACAATAACAACAACAACAACAAATTAAGCCCAAACTTAGCAGAAGGAAGGAAACAATAAAGCCCAGAGCAGAAATAAATGAAATAGGAATGATAAAAACAACAGAAAGGATTGATGAAACTGAGAACTGGTTCTATGAATAAGATAAACAAAATCAACAAACCTTTAGCTAGACTAAGAAAAAAAACAAAGACTCAAATAAAATTAAGAGTGAAAAAGGAGACATTAGGGGTGCCTCAGTGGCTCAGTCAGTTAAGTGTCTGCCTTCAGCTCAGGTCCTGATCTCGGGGTCGTGGGATCAAGCCCCATGTTGGGCTCCCTGCTCAGCATGGAGTCTGCTTGTCTCTCTCCCTCTCCTTCTGTTCCTCCCCCTGCTTGTGCTCTCTCTCAAATAAATAAATAAAATATTTTAAAAAAGAAAACAAGACATTACAACTGAGACTGCAGAAAAAGGGGATTGTGAAACTAAACAATTACAAGCCAAAAACTCAGATAACTTAGAATAAACAGATCCATTCCTAGAAACAAGCAACCTACCAAACTGAATCAGGAAGAAATAAAAAAATCTGAACAGACCAATAGAGACTAAAGAGATTGAATCAGGAATCAAAAACCTCCCAACACAGAAACCTCCCCCAGGACCAGACAGCTTCACTGGAGATTCTGCCAGATGGTCAAAGAAGAATTAATGCCAATTCTTCTCAAACTCTTCCAAAAAATTGAGGAGGAGGGAATACTTCCAAAATAACCTTGTGAGGCTGGCATTGCCCTGATACCAAAGCCAGAGAAGGACTCCACAAGAAACCTACAGACCAATATCTCTGATGAATGCAGATGCAAAAACTCTCAACAACATATTAGCAAACTGAATTCAAGAACACATAAAAAGGATTATACATCATGAGCAAGTAGGATTTATCCCTGAAATGCAAGGATCATTAAACATACACAAATCAATAAATGTGATCCATCACATTAATAAAATGAAAGGAAAAAATCACATGATCATCTGAATAGATGCAGAAAAAGCACTTGACAAAATACATCATTTCATAAAAACCCTCAGCAGATCGGGTATAGAAGGAACATACCTCAATATATTAGAGGCCATACGTTATGAGCCCATGGCTAATAGTATATTTGCTGGTAAAAAATTGAAAGCTTTTCCTCGAGGAGCAGGAACAAAATGTGGATGCCCACACACACCACTCTTATTCAGTTTGGTATTACAAGTCCTTGCCAAAGCAATCAGGCAAGACAAAGAAATAATAGGCATCCAAATCAGGAAGAAGTGTATCTGTCACTGTTTGCAGATAAGATGATTTGGTATATAGAAAATCTAAAAGGCTGTTAGAGTTCAGTCAAGTTGCAGGATACAGAATCAACTTATGGAAATCATTTACATTCCTATACACTAAGGATGAAACGTCTGAAAAAGAAATAAAAAAAACTACCCCATTCACAATAGCATCAAAAACAATAAAATATTAGGAATAAATTTAACCAAGGATGTGAAAGTCCTATACACTGAACTAGAAGACTTTGCTGAAAGAAATCAAAGAAATGGAAAGACAAACAAATGGAAAGACATCCTCTGTTCATGCATCAGAAGAATTTATATTATTAAAATGTACTTCTTGAGGAAAAAAGAACAAAGCCATAGTTACCGCACTTCCTGACTTCAAACTATACTACAAAGCTTCAGGAATAAAAGCAGTATGTTACTGAGAGTAGGAGCAAGATGGCGGAGGAGCAGGACACCTGGATTTCATCTGGTCTCAGGAATTCAGCTGGATAGGGATCAAACTATTCTGAACACCTACGAACTCAACAGGAGATCAAAGAAAAGAAGAGCAACAACTCTCTGAACAGAAAAGCGACCACTTTCTGGAAGGTAGGACGTGCGGAGAAGTGCATCCGAGGCGATATTCGGGAGGATAGACGGCGGGGGAGGGGCCTCCGTCGGCCACTTCTGGCAAGTGATAGAGCCGCGGGGCACAAAATCAGAACTTTTACAGTCGGCTCCGCTGAGGGACATCACTCCGGTGGCTGAGCGGGGGGTGGAACCCTCGCGGGACAGTGTGGTCTCAGGACCCTCGGGGTCACAGAAAGACCGGGGGTGCCTGAGTGCGGCAGAGCTCCCAGGTATCGGAGCGGGGAAGCCGGCTGCAGAGACGGAGCCCAGGCGCGGGCTCTCAGCTCGGGGTTGTCATAGACCGTGATCCGCGGCACAGTCGGGCCACTGCTCCTCCAGCAGGGACCCAACAAGCGGCAGATCCGGGGAGACTCACCTTCTTCCCCCGGGAGGAGCGGCGCGGGAGCGCACCGCGGGGATCTGCTGGGTTTGCAGACTCCACCCGGGGTCGGGTGTCAGAGATAGAAATGCTCGGTCACAGGCTGGGTGAGCACGGAGTGTGGCCGGAGACCGGGGAGATGGGAGTGACTGACGGCTTTTCTCTGGGGGCGCACTGAGGAGCGGGACCCCGAGTTCTCGGCTCCTCCGGGGCGGAGATTGGGAGGCCGCCATTTTCACTCTCCGCCTCCAAAGCTGTAGGGAAAGCTCGCAGGGAACAAAAGCTCCGGAGAGCAAACCCGAGCAGATTACTTAGCCGGACAGGGCAAGGGCGGGGCAATTCCGCCTCCGGCAAAGACATTTGGGAACCACGGCAACAGGCCCCTCCCCCAGGAGATCAGCGAGAACAGCCAGCCAAGACCAGGTTTACCGATCAGTGAGAACGGCAGAACTCCAGCGCTAGGGGAATACTGCACATAGAATCCATGGCTTTTTTACCATGATTCTTTACTTTTTCAAAGTTAATTTTTTTAATTTTCTTTTTCTTTTTCTTTTCTTCTTCTTCTTTTTTTTTCTTTGAATTTTTCTTTTTCCCTTTTTCAACCAACATCTTGTCAATCCCTTTTTTAAAAAATCTTTTTTATTTTTCATTTTTAGAGTCATATTCTATCCCTTCACAGTAGTTAACCTTATTTTTGGTATATATATATATATTGTTCTCTTAAAATTTTGGGATACAGTGTCTTCTAACAGACCAAAATATACCCTAAATCTCTAGTGTATGGCTTTGTTCTACTCTCCTGCCTGATCACATTCTCTCCCTTTTTTTTTTAATCCTCTTCTTTCTTTTTTCAACCAACTTCTTATCTTATCAATTCCTTTTATAAAATTCTTTATATTTTTCATCTTTACAGTCATATTCCATCCCTTCAGCATATTTACCCTTATTTTTGTACATATATAAGCTTTTCTTTCTTTAAAATTTTGGGAGGAACTTTCTTCTAACAGACCAAAATACACCCAAAATCTAGTGTGTGGCACTGATCTATGCACCAGCCTGATCATATTTGATCGTATTCTGTTTTTGTTTGTTTGTTTGTTTTTTTATCTTTTCCTTTTTCCTTTTTTTTTCTTTTTTCTTTCTTTTCCCCCAGTTTCAGGTCTCTTCTGATTTGTTTAGTGTATATTTTTCTGGGGTCGTTGTTACTCTGTTAGCATTTTGATCTCTCATTCATCTATTCTCCTCTGGACAAAATGACAAGATGGAAAAAATCACCTCAGAAAAAAGAACAAGAGGCAGTACCGACTACCAGGGACCTAATCAATATGGACATTAGTAAAATGTCAGAACTAGAGTTCAGAATGACGATTTTAAAAATACTAGCTAGGCCTGAAAAAAGCATGGAAGATATTAGAGAAACCCTTTCTGGAGAAATAAAAGAACTAAAATCTAACCAAGTCAAAATCAAAAAGGCTATTAATGAGGTGCAATCAAAAATGGAGTCTCTACTGAAAAGCAAACTGAGGGTTCTAGAGGGGACGGGGGTGGGAGGATGGGTTAGCCTGGTGATGGGTATTAAAGAGGGCATGTTCTGCATGGAGCACTGGGTGTTATGCACAAACAATGAATCATGGAACACTACATCTAAAACTAATGATGTAATGTATGGGGATTAACATAACAATAAAAAAATTTTTAAAAATGGAGTCTCTAACTGCTAGGATAAATGAGGCAGAAGAGAGGGGGAAAGATGGCGGAGGAGTAGGGGACCCTATTTCAACTGGTCCCCAGAATTGAGCTGGATATCTACCAGACCACTCTGAGCACCCACGAAACCAGCCTGAGATGTAAGAAGATCTGGATCTCTACAAACAGAATATCACAGGCAGTTGGTTTTGAGGTACGAAGCGGAGAGCCATGATTCTGCGGGCAGATATCGGAGGATAAATGGCAGCGGGAGGGTGCCTGGCCGTGGGGATCCTACACCGCCGGTGAGTGACAGCCTTGCGCGCTGCGGACGGGCCACAGACTCACAGACCAGTAGCGTCGGGGAAGGACTTTAGGGCAGCCCCCGAGGGGGAAAACCAGACCGGTGGGGTCGCGCGCACACGAACCGCAGCCCCCCCGGACAGAAACCCAGAGCGACAGTCGCACGCACGTGAACTGCAGCCTCCGAGATGGAAACCCGGTGCGCCGGAGTCGCGCCGGTGAACTGCAGCCCCCGGGGTGGAAACCCCAAGCGGCGGAGTCGCGCCTGCGCGAACTGGGAGCGGCTGGCGGTTTTAGAAGCACAAAGGGCAGAGACGTGCCCCGACCTGGAGGCAGGACTGGGAGTGCTGCGGAGGGGCGCACAACCCAGGACGCTGCAGTTTATAGCAGCAGGGACAGAAACGGAGACAGTGTGGCCTGGAGAGCTCACTGAAGAACAGACTGAGGTCTCTCTGCTCTGAGGCAGAGGGTTGGAAATGGTCTCTTCTGCTCTGACTCGCGGAAGAGACGCGGAAAGCCTCCAGGGAAAGGCGCCAGAGAACAAAAGCCCCAAATACTGATTCCCACTGAGCCCCTCCCCCACCACAGGGGCGCAGGGCAACTCCACCCAAACAGGGTTGCCTGAGTAACAGCGCGGCAGGCCCCTCCCGCAGAAGACAGGCTGGGAGAACAAGAGGCCAGCAACCCTAAGGTCCCAAGAAAACAGGTGCATCTTGCTTGGGTTCTGGTCAATAATTTGGACTCTATACATTCCCTCAAACACCCATCAACAGAATGACTAGGAGGAGGAGCCCCCAAAACGGAAAAGACTCAGAGATTATGACTTATGCTGCAGATTTACAAATGGATGCAGATATAACCAAGATGTCGGAGATGGAATTCAGGCTAGCAATTGTGAAGACAATGGCTAGAATGGAGAAATCAATTAATGGCAACATAGAGTCTCTAAGGGCAGAAATAAAAGGGGAATTGGCAGAACGTAAAAATGCTATCAGTGAGATCCAATCCAATCTAGATAATCTAACAGCTAGGGTAACTGAGACAGAAGAGAGAATAAGCAACCTGGAAGACAATATAATAGATAAAAAGGGAAAAGAGGAGGCCAGGGAAAAACAACTCAGAATCCATGAAAATAGAATCAGAGAAATAAGTGACACCGTGAGGCGTTCCAATGTCAGAATAATTGGAATCCCAGAGGGAGTGGAGAGAGAGAGAGGGCTAGAAGATGTATTTGAGCAAATCGTAGCTGAGAACTTCCCTAATCTGGGGAATGAAACAAACATTCGAGTCCTAGAGGCAGAGAGGACCCCTCCTAAGATCAAGGAAAACAGGCCAACACCCCGGCATGTAATAGTAAAACTTATAAATCTTAGAACCAAGGAAACCATCTTAAGGGCAGTCAGGGGGAAGAGAGTCCTTACGTACAGAGGGAGGAACATCAGAATAACGTCAGACCTATCCACAGAGACCTGGCAAGCCAGAAAGGCCTGGCAAGACATATTCAGGGTACTAAATGAGAATAACATGCAGCCAAGAATACTTTATCCGGCAAGGCTTTCATTTAGAATGGATGGGGAGATGCAGAGCTTCCACGACCGGCAGAAGTTGAAAGAATATGTGACCACTAAGCCGGCCCTGCAAGAAATATTAAGGGGAGTTCTATAAAAGGAGAAAGACCCCAAGAGTGATCTACAACAGAAATTTACAAGGACAATCTATAAAAACAATGTCTTCACAGGCAACATGATGACAATTAATTCATACCTTTCAATAATCACTCTCAACGTGAATGGCCTAAACGCTCCCGTAAAACGGCACAGGGTTGCAGATTGGATAAAAAGACAGGACCCATCCATATGCTGTCTACAAGAGACTCATTTTGAACCTAAAGATACATCCAGACTGAAAGTGAAGGGATGGAGATCTATCTTCCATGCCAGCGGACCTCAAAAGAAAGCTGGGGTAGCAATTCTTATATCAGACAAATTAGATTTTAAACTAAAGTCTGTAATAAGAGACACAGAAGGACACTATATCATTCTTAAAGGGTCTATCCAACAAGAAGATCTAACAATTGTAAATATCTATGCCCCCAACATGGGAGCAGCCATCTACATAAGCCAACTGTTAACCAAAATAAAGAGTCATATTGATAACAATACGTTAATTGTAGGAGACCTCAATACTCCACTCTCAGCAATGGACAGATCATCTAAGCAGAAAATCAACAAGGAAACAAGAGCTTTGAATGATACATTGGACCAGATGGACCTCATAGATATTTACAGATCATTCCACCCTAAAACAACAGAATACTCATTCTTCTCGAGCACACATGGAACTTTCCCCAGAATAGACCATATACTGGGTCACAAATCAGGTCTCAACCGATACCGAAAGATTGAGATTATTCCCTGCATATTCTCAGACCACAATGCTCTAAAACTGGAACTCAATCACAAGAAAAAATTTGGCAGAAATTCAAACACTTGGAAGCTAAAGACCACTCCTGCTCAAGAATGTTTGGGTCAACCAAGAAATCAAAGAAGAACTTAAACAATTCATGGAAATCAATGAGAATGAAAACACATCGGTCCAAAACCTATGGGATACTGCAAAGGCCGTCCTAAGGGGGAAATACATAGCCATCCAAGCCTCACTTAAAAAAATAGAAAGATCCCGAATTCACCAACTAACTCTACACCTTAAAGAACTAGAGAACAAGCAACAAACGATGCCACGCCATGCATTAGAAGAGAAATAATTAAAATTAGAGCAGAAATCAATGAATTAGAAACCAGAAACACAGTAGATCAGATCAATGAAACTAGAAGTTGGTTCTTTGAAAGAATTAATAAGATTGATAAACCACTGGCCAGACTTATCCAAAAGAAGAGAGAAAGGACCCAAATTAATAAAATTATGAATGAAAGGGGAGAGATCACAACTAACACCAAGGAAATAGAAATAATTATTGGAAATTATTATAAACAACTATATGCCAATAAACTGAGCAATCTGGATGAAATGGAGGCCTTCCTGGAAACCTATAAGCTGCCAAGACTGAAACAGGAAGAAATTGACAACCTGAATAGGCCAATAACCAGTAACGAGATTGAAGCAGTGATCAAAAACCTCCCAAAAAACAAGAGTCCAGGGCCTGATGGATTCCCTGGGGAATTCTACCAAACATTCAAAGAAGAAAGAATACCTATTCTACTGAAGCTGTTTCAAAAAATAGAAACAGAAAGAAAACTTCCAAACTCATTCTATGAGGCCAGCATTACCTTAATCCCCAAACCAGGCAAAGACCCCATCAAAAAGGAGAATTTCAGACCGATATCCCTGATGAATATGGATTCCAAAATCCTCAACAAAATCCTAGCTAATAGGATCCAACAATACATTAAAAGGATCATCCACCACGACCAAGTGGGATTTATCCCCGGGATGCAAGGGTGGTTCAACATTCGCAAATCAATCAATGTGACAGAACACATTAATAAGAGGAGGGAGAAGAACCATATGGTCCTCTCAATTGATGCAGAAAAAGCATTTTACAAAATACAACATCTTTTCCTGATTAAAACTCTCCAGAGTATAGGGATAGAGGGAACATTCCTCAAGCTCATAAAATCCATCTATGAAAAACCCACAGCGAATATCATCCTCAATGGGGAAAAGCTGAGAGCCTTTGCCTTAAGATCAGGAACACGTCAAGGGTGCCCACTCTCACCACTGTTGTTCAACATAGTACTAGAAGTCCTAACAACAGCAATCAGACAACAAAAAGAAATAAAAGGTATTCAAATTGGCAAAGAAGAAGTCAAACTCTCTTTTCGCAGACGACATGATACTTTATGTGGAAAACCCAAAAGACTCCACCCCCAAATTACTAGAACTCATCCAGCAATTCAGTAATGTGGCAGGATACAAAATCAATGCACAGAAATCAGTTGCTTTCTTATACACTAACAACACAACTGTAGAAAGAGAAATTAAAGAAACGATTCCATTTACAATAGCACCAAAAACCATAAGATACCTCAGAATAAACCTAACCAAAGAGGTAAAGGATCTATACTCTAGGAACTACAAAACACTCATGAAAGAAATTGAAGAAGACACAAAAAGATGGAAAAATATTCCATGCTCATGGATCGGAAGAATAAACATTGTTAAAATGTCTATGCTACCCAGAGCAATCTATACCTTCAATGCCATCCTGATCAAAATTCCAATGACATTTTTCAAAGTGCTGGAACAAACAATCCTAAAATTTGTATGGAATCAGAAAAGACCCCGAATCGCCAAGGAGACGTTGAAAAAGAAAAACAAAGCAGGGGCATCACGTTGCCCGATTTCAAGCTATACTACAAAGCAGTGATCACCAAGACAGCATGGTACTGGCACAAAAACAGACATACAGACCAATGGAACAGAATAGAGAACCCAGATATGGACCCTCAACTCTATGGTCAAATAATCTTTGATAAAGCAGGAAAAAACATGCAATGGAAAAAAGACAGTCTCTTCAATAAATGGTGCTGGGAAAATTGGACAGCCACATGCAGAAGAATGAAACTCGACCATTCTCTAACACCATTCACAAAGATAAACTCAAAGTGGATGAAAGACCTCAATGTGAGACAGGAATCCATCAAAATCCTAGAGGAGAACATAGGCAGTAACCTCTTTGACATCGGCCACAGCAACTTCTTTCAAGGTACATCTCCAAAAGCTAGTGAAACAAAAGCAAAAATGAACTTTTGGGACTTCATCAAGATAAAAAGCTTCTGCACAGCAAAGGAAACAGTCAACAAAACAAAGAGGCAACCCACAGAATGGGAGAAGATATTTGCAAATGACACTACAGATAAAGGGCTGGTATCCAAAATCTATAAAGAACTTCTCAAACTCAACACCCAAAAAACAAATAATCCAGTCAAAAAGTGGGTAGAAGAGGGGCGCCTGGGTGGCTCAGTCGTTAAGCGTCTGCCTTCGGCTCAGGTCATGATCCCAGCGTCCTGGGATCGAGCCCCGCATCGGGCTCCCTGCTCGGAGGGAAGCCTGCTTCTCCCTCTCCCACTCCCCTGCTTGTGTTCCCTCTCTCTCTGTGTCTCTGTCAAATAAATAAATAAAAATCTTTAAAAAAAAAAAAAGTGGGTAGAAGAGATGAACAGACACTTCTCTGAAGAAGACATACAAATGGCTAACAGACACATGAAAAAATGTTCATCATCATTAGCCATCAGGGAAATCCAAATCAAAACCACACTGAGATACCACCTTACACCAGTTAGAATGGCAAAAATGGACAGGGAAAGAATCAACAAATGTTGGAGAGGTTGTGCAGAAAGGGGAACCCTCTTACACTGTTGGTGGGAATGCAAGTTGGTACAGCCACTTTGGAAAACAGTGTGGAGGTTCCTCAGAAATTTAAAAATAGAGCTACCCTATGACCCATCAATTGCACTACTGGGTATTTACCCCAAAGACACAGATGTAGTGAAAAGAAGGGCCATATGCACCCCAATGTTCATAGCAGCAATGTCCGCAATAGCCAAACTGTGGAAAGAGCCGAGATGCCCTTCAACAGATGAATGGATAAAGAAGATGTGGTCCATATATACAATGGAATATTACTCAGCCATCAGAAAAGATGAATACCCAACTTTTACATCAACATGGATGGGCCTAGAGGAGATTATGCTAAGTGAAATAAGTCAAGCAGAGAAAGTCAATTATATGGTTTCACTTATTTGTGGAACATAAGGAATAACATGGAAGACATTAGGAGAAGGAAGGGAAAAATAGGCAGGAGGAATTAGAGGGAGAGATGAACCATGAGAGACTATGGACCTGAGAAACAAACAGGGTTTTAGAGGGGAGGGGGGAGGGGGGATTGGTTAACCCGGTTATGGGTATTAAGGAGGGCACGTACTGCATGGAGCACTGGGTGTTATACGAAAACAATGGATCATGGATCACTACATCAAAAACTAATGATGTATTGTATGGTGACTAACATAACATAATAAAATTAAAAAAAAAAAAAAAAAGCTCCCGAGAGCAAACCCGAGCAGATTACTTAGCCTGGACTGGCAAGGGCAGGGCAATTCCACCTCCGGCAAAGACATTTGGGAACCACGGCAACAGGTCCCTCCCCCAGAAGATCAGCAAGAACAGCCAGCCAAGACCAAGTTTACCGATCAGTGAGAACGGCAGAACTCCAGCGCTAGGGGAATAATGCACATAGAATCCATGGCTTTTTTACCATGATTCTTTAGTCTTTTAAAGTTATTTTTTTTAACTTTTTTTTTTTTGAATTTTTCTTTTTCCCTTTTTCAACCAACATCTTATCAATCCCTTTTTTAAAAAATCTTTTTTATTTTTCATTTTTAGAGTCATATTCTATCCATTCATAGTAGTTACCCTTATTTTTGGCATATATATATAAGTTGTTCTCTCTTTAAAATTTTGAGATAGTTTCTTCTAACAGATCAAAATATACCCTAAATCTCTCGTGTATGGTTTTGTTCTACTCTCCTGCCTGATCACATTCTCTCCCTTTTTTTTTCTTTCTTTTTTTTAAATCCTCCTTTCTTTTTTCAAACAACTTCTTATCAATTCCTTTTATAAAATTTTTTTATAATTTTCATCTTTACAGTCATATTCCATCCCTTTATCATATCAACCCTTATTTTTGTACATATATAAGTTTTTCTTTCTTTAAAATTTTGGGAGGCACTGTCTTCTAACAGACCAAAATACACCCAAAATCTAGTGTGTGGCACTGATCTATGTACCAGCCTGATCATATTTGATCATATTCTGTTTTTTTCTTTTGTTTTGTTCTGTTTTTATCTTTTTCTTTTTCTTTTTTTTTTTTTTTTTTTTTTGCTTTTTCTTTTTTCTTTCTTTCCTTTTCTTTTTCCCCCAGCTTCAGGTCTTTTTTGATTTCTTTAGAGTACATTTTCTGGGGACATTGTTACCCTGTTAGCATTTTGTTCCTCATTAATCTATTCTCCTCTGGACAAAATGACAAGAAGGAAAAAATCACCTCAACAAAAAGAACAAGAGGTAGTACCGACTGCCAGGGACATACTCAATAGGGACATTAGTATGATGTCGGATCTAGAGTTCAGAATCATCACTTTAAAGATACTAGCTGGGCTTGAAAAAAGCATGGAAGTTATTAGAGAAACGCTTTCTGGAGAAATAAAAGAACTAAAATCTAAACAAGTCGAAATCAAAAAGGCTATCAATGAGGTGCAATAAAAAATGGGGGTGCTAACTGCTAGGATAAATGAGGCAGAAGAAAGAATCAGTGAGATAGAAGACCAAATGATGGAAAATAAAGAAGCTGCGAAAAAGAGAGATGAACAACTACTGGATCACGAGGGCAGAATTCAAGAGCTAAGCGATACCATAAGATGAAACAACATTAGAATAATTGGGATCCCAGAAGAAGAAAGAGAGAGAGGGCCAGAAGGTATATTGCAGCAAATTATAGCAGAGAACTTCCCTAATTTGGGGAAGGAAACAGGCATCAAAATCCAGGAGGCACAGAGAACCCCTCTCAAAATCAATAAAAATAGGTCAACACCCCGACATCTAATAGTAAAACTTACAAGTCTCAGAGGCAAAGAGAAAATCCTGAAAGCAGCTCAAGAGAAGAGATATATAACCTACAATGGTAGAAACATTAGATTGGCAACAGACCTATCCACAGAGACCTGGCAGGCCAGAAAGGACTGGCATGATATATTCAGAGCACTAAATGAGAAAAATATGCAGCCAAGAATACTATATCCAGCTAGGCTGTCATTGAAAATAGAAGGAGAGATAAAAAGCTTCCAGGACAAAAACTAAAGGAGTTTGCAAACACGAAACCAGCCCTATGAGAAATATTGAAAGGGGTCCTCTAAGCAAAGAGAGAGCCTAAAAGCAACATAGACCAGAAAGGAACACAGACAATATACAGTAACAGTCACCTTACAGGCAATACAGTGGCACTAAATTTCTATCTTTCAATAGTTACCCTGAATGTAAATGGGCTAAATGCCCCAATCAAAAGACACAGGCTATCAGATTGGATTAAAAAACAAGACCCATTGATATAATGTCTGCAAGAGACTCATTTTAGACCCAAAGACACCCCCAGATTGAAAGTAAGAGGGTGGAAAACCATTTACCATGCTAATGGACACCAAAAGAAAGCTGGGGCGGCAATCCTTATATCAGACAAATCAGATTTTAAACCAAGGACTGTAATAAGAGATGAGGAAGGACACTATATCCTACTTAAAGGGTCTATCCAACAAGAAGATCTAACCATTGTAAATATCTATGCCCCTAACATGGGAGCAGCCAATTATATAAGGCAATTAATAACAAAAGCAAAGAAACACATTGACAACAATACAATAATAGTGGGGAACTTTAACACCCCCCTCACTGAAACGGACAGATCATCTAAGCAAAAGATCAACAAGGAAATAAACACTTTAAATGACACACTGTACCAAATGGATTTCACAGATATATTCAGAACATTCCATCCCAAAGCAACAGAATACACATTCTTCTCTAGTGCCCATGGAACATTCTCCAGAATAGATCACATCCTAGGTCATAAATCAGGTCTCAACCGGTACCAAAAGATTGGGATCATTCCCTGCCTATTTTCAGACCACAATGCTTTGAAACTAGAACTCAATCACAAGAGGAAAGTCAGAAAGAACTCAAATACATGGAGGCTAAAGAGCATCCTACTAAAGAATGAATGGGTCAACCAGGAAATTAAAGAAAAATTTAAAAAAATCATGGGAACAAATGAAAATGAAAACACAAATGTTCAAAATCTTTGGGATGCAGCAAAGGCGGTCCTAAGAGGAAAGTATATAGCAATACAAGCCTTTCTCAAGAAACAAGAAAGGTCTCAAATATACAACCTAACCCTACACCTAAAGGAGCTGGAGAAAGAACAGCAAATAAAGCCTAAACCCAGCAGGAGAAGAGAAATAATAAAGATCAGAGCAGAAATCAATGAAATAGAAACCAAAAGAAGAGTAGAACAAATCAACGAAACTAGGAGCTGGTTCTTTGAAAGAATTAACAAGATTGATAAACCCCTGGCCAGACTTATCAAAAAGAAAAGAGAAATGACCCAAATCAACAAAATCATGAATGAAAGAGGAGAGATCACAACCAACACCAAAGAAATACAAACAATCATAAGAACATATTATGAGTAACTATATGCCAGCAAATTAGATAATCTGGAAGAAATGGATGCATTCCTAGAGATGTATCAACTACCAAAACTGAACCAGGAAGACATTGAAAACCTGAACAGACCCATAACCACTAAGGAGATTGAAGCAGTCATCAAAAATCTCCCAACAAACAAAAGCCCAGGGCCAGATGGCTTCCCAGGGGAATTCTAAACATTTAAAGAAGAATTAATACCTATTCTGAAACTGTTCCAAAAAATAGAAATGGAAGGAAAACTTCCAAACTCATTTTATGAGGCCACCATTACCTTCATCCCAAAACCAAAGACCCCATCAAAAAGGAGAATTACAGACCAATATCCCTGATGAACATGGATGCAAAAATTCTCACCAAAATACTAGCCAATAGGATCCAACAGTACATTAAAAGGATTATTCACCATGACCAAGTGGGATTTATCCCTGGGCTGCAAGGTTGGTTCAACATCTGCAAATCAATCAACGTGATACAATACATTAACAGAAGAAAGAACAAGAATCATATGATCCTCTCAATAGATGCAGAAAAAGCATTTCACAAACTACAGCATCCTTTCTTGATCAAAACTCTTCAGAGTATAGGGATTGAGGGTACATACCTCAATATCATAAAAGCCATCTATGAAAAACCTACAGCGAATATCATTCTCAATGGGGAAAAACTGAGAGCTTTCCCCCTAAGGTCAGGAACGCAGCAGGGATGTCCACTATCACCACTGCTATTCAACATAGTATTAGAAGTCCTAGCCACAGCAATCAGACAACAAAAAGAAATAAAAGGCATCCAAATTGGCAAAGAAGAAGTCAAACTCTCACTCATTGCAGATGATATGATACTTTATGTGGAAAACCCAAAAGATTCCACCCCAAAACTGCTAGAACTCATACAGGAATTCAGTAAAGTGGCAGGATATAAAATCAATGCACAGAAATCAGTGGCATTCCTATACACCAACAACACGACAGAAGAAAGAGAAATTAAGGAGTCGATCCCATTTACAATGGCACCCAAAACCATAAGATACCTGGGAATAAATCTAACCAAAGAGGCAAAGGATCTGTACTCAGAAAACTATAAAATACTCATGAAAGAAATTGAGGAAGACACAAAGAAATGGAAAAACGTTCCATGCTCATGGATTGGAAGAACAAATATTGTGACGATGTCAATGCTACCTAGAGCAATCTACACATTCAATGCAATCCCCATCAAAATACCATCCACTTTTTTCAAAGAAATGGAACAAATAATCCTAAAATTTGTATGGAACCAGAAAATACCCCGAATAGCCAGAGGAATGTTGAAAAAGAAAAGCAAAGCTGGTGGCATCATAATTCCGGACTTCCAGCTCTATTACAAAGCTGTCATCATCAAGACAGTATGGTACTGGCATAAAAACAGACACATAGATCAATGGAACAGAATAGAGAGCCCAGAAATGGACCCTCAACTCTACGGTCAACTAATCTTTGACAAAGCAGGAAAGAATGTCCAATGGGAAAAAGACAGTCTCTTCAACAAATGGTGTTGGGAAAATTGGACAGTCACATGCAGAAGAATGAAACTGGACCATTTCCTTACACCACACACAAAAATAGACTCAAAATGGTTGAAAGACCTAAATGTGAGACAGGAGTCCATCAAAATCCTAAAGGAGAACACAGGCAGCAACCTCTTTGACCTCAGCCGCAGCAACTTCTTCCTAGCAACATCGCCAAAGGCAAGGGAAGCAAGGGCAAAAATGAACTATTGGGACTTCATCAAGATAAAAAGCTTTTGCACAGCAAAAGAAACAGTCAACAAAACCAAAAGACAACCGACAGAATGGGAGAAGATATTTGCAAATGATGTATCAGATAAAGGGCTAGTATCCAAAATCTATAAAGAACTTATCAAATTCAACACCCAAAGAACAAAGAATCCAATCAGGAAATGGGCAGAAGACATCAACAGACATTTTTCCAAAGAAGACCTCCAAATGGCCAACAGACACATGAAAAAGTGCTCAACATCGCTTGGCATCAGGGAAATCCAAATCAAAACCTCAATGAGATACCACCTCACACCAGTCAGAATGGCTAAAATTAACAAGTCAGGAAAGGACAGATGTTGGCGGGGATGCGGAGAAAGGGGAACCCTCCTACACTATTGGTGGGAGTGCAACCACTCTGGAAAACAGTATGGAGGTTCCTCAAAAAGTTGAAGATAGAGCTACCATATGATCCAGCAATTGCACTACTGGGTATTTACCCCAAAGATACAAATGAGTAACTATATGCCTCTCATGGTTCGTCTCCCCCTCCGATTTCCCCCCCTTCATTCGGAGGGGGAGACGAACCATGAGAGGCATATAGTTACTCATTTGTATTTACCCCAAAGATACAAATGTAGGGATCCGAAGGGGTATGTGCACCCCGATGTTTATAGCAGCAATGTCCACAATAGCCAAACTGTGGAAAGAGCCAAGATGTCCATCGACAGATGAATGGATAAAGAAGATGTGGTATATATATGCAATGGAATATTATGCAGCCATCAAAAGGAATGAGATCTTGCCATTTGCAATGATGTGGATGGAACTGGAGGGTGTTATGCTGAGCGAAATAAGTCAATCAGAGAAAGACATGTATCATATGACCTCACTGATATGAGGAATTCTTAATCTCAGGAAACAAACTGAGGGTTGCTGGAGTGGGGGTTGGGGTGGGAGGGATGGGGTGGCTGCGTGATAGACACTGGGGAGGGTATGTGCTATGGTGAGCGCTGTGAATTGTGCAAGACTGTTGAATCACAGATCTGTACCTCTGAAACAAATAATGCAATATATGTTAAGAAAAAAAAAAAGAAGATAGCAGGAGGGGAAGAATGAAGGGGGGGAAATCGGAGGGGGAGATGAACCATGAGAGACGATGGACTCTGAAAAACAAACTGAGGGTTCTAGAGGGGAGGGGGATGGGAAATGGGTTAGCCTGGTGATGGGTATTGAGGAGGGCACGTTCTGCATGGAGCACTGGGTGTTATGCACAAACAATGAATCATGGAACACTACATCAAAAACTAATGATGTAATGTATGGTGATTAACATAACAATAAAAAATTTTTTTTAAAAAGTTTAAATATGCATGAGAAAGGCCTTACAACCGCTGCTGTTTGTGTCTACCCCACGTGGGTGTGTGATGCGGTTAAAGCACTGAAGGCCTCGGGCTGTACCATCCCAGTGGCTTCAGTGGCCACTGGCTTTCCAGCTGGACAGACTCATTTAAAAACACGATTGGAAGAGATCAGATTGGCTGTGGAAGATGGAGCTACAGAAATCGATGTGGTGATTAACAGGACCTTGGTGCTGACCGGCCAGTGGGAAGCCCTGTATGATGAGATGCGTCAGTTTCGCAAGGCCTGTGGGGAGGCTCATCTCAAAACCATCTTAGCAACAGGAGAACTTGGATCTCTTACTAATGTCTATAAAGCCAGTAATGATTGCAATGATGGCAGGATCAGATTTTATTAAGACCTCTACTGGAAAAGAAACAGTAAATGCCACTTTCCCGGTAGCTATAGTAATGCTACGGGCCATTAGAGATTTCTTCTGGAAAACTGGAAACAAGGTAGGCTTTAAACCAGCAGGAGGCATCCGCAGTGCCAAGGATTCCCTTGCTTGGCTCTCTCTCGTGAAGGAAGAGCTGGGAGATGAATGGCTGACGCCAGAACTGTTTCGAATAGGTGCCAGTACTCTGGTTTCGGACATCGAGAGGCAGATTTACCATCACGTTACCGGAAGATACGCGGCCTATCATGATCTTCCGATGTCTTAAATCAGCGACCAGTTCCAGAAAAGCGCTTTACAGCAACATGTAAAATGTGTTTTTCTACGTAATTGCTAAAATTGTTTAATTAAAACATGAGGGAACGAATAGATAACTGACTTTTTCCCCCCTTAAAACTTTCACTGAATTTAATTCAAAGAATAAAAGAAAAAAACAACAAATCCATACATGGTATTCTTTTCAGGTGCCTCTGAATGGTCCTAATTACTTGAAGATCTGTATTGTTAATTTTGTGAAGATTTTCTCTTAAAAATTCTGAGTAAAATATTAATGATAGCTTTGACAGCATTAAATTCTAAGGGGGGAAAAAATGTTAAACTGCCCAAGAAACGTGTCTTAGCAAAAGAAAACGTAGCATCCCTGAGCTGCTGGCTGTACTCTGATGACTTCAGGAGTCACTGACTTGGCACTAATTTCCTGCCATGAAAATCTGTCTTTAATTTTTGCAACAGATATGTTCTTTTATTAATTGTTTTGCTAATGAAACTCCTCTCGTTGTTACATGATACTATGCTATTGCATTTTTTAAATTAAAAAATCGCTGTAGTTTATTTTTTTGGAAAAAAAAACTGTATGGTGCTGGCATAGAAACAGACACACAGGACAATGGAATAGAATAGAAAGCTCGGAAAATGATAGTCATAGCACTTTTGGCAAAGCTTATTCATTAGAGTCAGTACATTAAAGGTATATTTAATCTTAGCTCTGATATAATTATTATTAACTCTGAATGGGAATTAATATTTATTAATATTAATTAATATTAATATTAATTAATATTAATTAATTAATCAGCCAATTCAACAGCTGACTCCAATAAATGCTTCTCTTTAAACATGTTTTATATAAATATATATTATAAAATAAGGATGATTTAGAATCCACATTTTTAAGAAAACTTAAAATCACTTTAATAAACCTATCATGGAAAAAGAAATATAGATATCAATCAACACACAACTGATAGCATCACAAAAGATGACAATCAGACAATCTGGTATCTGATGGAAGGATATAACACTACTTGAGTAAGTCTGCCCAAATGTTTAACCTGTTGAAAGCTATAGATCCAGCTACTTATTTACAAAAACACAGATGTCAAAGAAATGTCCTAACAAATAGTATGAACATGTAATCAATGAAGTCCACACTGCATATATTCTTATAGGAAAAATATTTTCTCAACAGAAAAATGGTAAGACAAAAACGGAGGAAGAAGGAAGAGGAGGGAAGAGGGAGGAGGGAAGAGGAGGAGGAGAAGAAAGAAGGAGAAGGAGAAGAAGAAGAAGAAGAAGAAGAAGAAGAAGAAGAAGAAGAAGAAGAAGAAAGCTGAGAAACTAACCCACACATATATGGTCTTAACTTACGACACATGAGCAGAAAATATGCAATGGGGAAAGGACTGTCTCTTCAGTGAACAGTACTGGGAAAACTGGACACTAAATGCAGAAGAATGTAACTGGATCACTTTCTTACACAAAAATTTTAAATGGATGAATGACTTGAACATAAGACCTGAATCCATAAACATCTGAGAAGAAAACACAGGTAGTAAGTTTCTGGACATTGGTTTTGGCAAAGAGTATTTTAGATCAGACACCAAAAGCAAAGGCAACAAATGCAAAAATAAACAAGTGGAACAACATCAAACTGAAATCTTCTGCACAGCAAAAAAAAAAAAAAAAAACATCAAAAACTTAAAAGGTGACCTACCCAATGAGAAAAAAATATCTGCAAATCATATGTGTGAGAAGAGGCTAATATCCAAAATACACAAAACACTCATACAAATCAAAACAAACAAAAACCTGTATAAAGAATGGGGAGAATATGTGAATACATACTTTCCAAAGATGGCACCCCAGGTGACCAACAGACACAGAAAAAGTTGTTCAACATCTCTAATCATCATCAGGGAAACCTAAGTCAAACCTGCAATCAGCTATCACCTCACAACTGTTGGGATGGCAGTCGTCCCAGAGACAGACACCAGGTGTGGTCAAGGGTGTGTAGACAAGGGGACCCTGCGCACTGTTGGTGGGAATGTAAATTGGTTCAGCCACTGTGACAAACAGTACGGAGGCTCCTGAAAAAATGAATACAACGACCACATGACCCAGGAATTGCTCTAATGAGTGGATTTATTTGGAGAACACAAAAACACTACCTCAAAAAGATAGATGCACTCCCAGTTCACTGCAGCATTATTTGCAGTAATCAGACATAGAAACAGAGACCTTGGGAGCATTACGCTAAGTAACTCAGACACAGAAAGACAAATACCAGGTGTTCATGGACGTTCCACATGGAAACAAAAATACTGAATGCATAGATACTGAGAACAGACTGGTGGTTGCCAGATTCGGGGATGGGGGGGGCGCAGGGAAGGTGGTCAAAAGCACAATGTTTGAGTGATAAAATGCATAAGTCATGGAACGTTCTGTGCAGCATGGAGACTAAAGCTAACCCGGCAGGATGGGGTACAGGTCGCCCCACTATTTGAAAGTACAGTGATCCTAGGAAACCTTTCACAGCAGAAATGGTGTAAACCAAAGGAGTAATTACCATTCATTTATACAAAAAAAATAGGGAGCAAGCTTAGACTCCAAAAATGACTTCTCTTTGGCTTTTCTTAGGCCTCAGGACACAACTTCCTAACGGATGGAGATAAAGCACAGCAGATGCTCACAGACACAATTCAAAGTGCTGGGGGCTGCACGCGGAGAGCGGTTCCCAGGAAGGAGCTGGGTGGGGTGCACGCCGCCTCTGCAGTGGCTCCCCGCAAAACAGACACTGAACACGATGCTCACTTTTCAACTTTTTCCATAAGAGGGAAATCCTCTTCAGGTTTCTTCCTGTAACTGAAGCTGGGTAATGACCTAGACCTTTCAAAAAAGCCAAGCATCTTAACGTGAACTTTTAAAAAGTGGGGGATACTTGTACTTGAAAGCTGCTGAGGAAGTAGATGTTAAATGTTCTCCCAGACACACACATCAGCAGATCCACCGTGAAAGCCACCTTCCTCAGCATGGGGAACACAGACGACCTCCTACCCCCAGAAACCTCCTCCTTCCCCTCGCTCAGGTCAGGACAACCAACTACAGCTGGGAGTTACCCCAGTTCCTCCTTTCTCCCATGTCTAATACCTAACCCATCAGCAAATCTGGTGAGTTCCATCTTCAATACATACCCAGAATAGGACTACCCACTTCTTCCAAGGCCACCTGTCTGGTCCAAACTGGAGCCCATCTCTTGCTTGAGTTCCTGGAAAAGCTTCATCATGGACCTCCCTTGCCCAACCTCAACCCTCTGTCATCTGTTCTCAACACTGTAGTCAGGATGGCCAGGTGAAACAGGGTCCCATGGGGTCACAACCCTGCAATGGCCTTCTGTCTCCCTCTGTCACCTCCCTGAGGTCATGTCCTAAGCTGTCTCCTGTGGCCACGGGCCTTCTTGCTGCTTCTGGACATACCTGGTATGCTCCTGCCCCAGGGCCTTTGCACATGCTTTCCCTTCCATTTAGAATGCTCTTGATGTGATATCACTCACCTTCTTTAGATCTTGACTCAAGGATCACCTTCCTTGTGAGGGCCCACTAGCCCTTATGTGAATAGCAAGCACCACCCCCAACTCCCCTTCAGCACCCCAGCCCTGTCTCCTGCTCTGTATTTCCATAGCAGTTATCACAGTCACCAGTCCATCTCAGCAGGGCAGAAGCGGAGGCCTACACTGATGGTTTCACCACTGACTCCCTCCGATTTCCTGGCCCAAAGCCCCGGAGGAAAAGGTGCCCCAGGGCTCTTGCACAGCCAGGGTGCTGGGACAAGAGAGTCCACCCACTGCACCCTGAACACCATCAGGAAAATGAGCCATATGAGGAATCCACCTGCCCATGCACCCTGAAACAAGACACCTTCCTCATTTACAGGTGAGCACAAACACTTCCTCTCCTTGCCTGATGTGCTCAACCGAGAAAGCTGAGCAGAGACCCATCCCAGGATCCAAATCTCCATCTGGCCAAGGTCCTGGGAAACAGACATCTCTCCTCCCTGCACCAACCACCTGAGATTGATGTCCGGAATCCTCCTGTGGTCAGGCAGAGTGGTGACCACAAAGGGCACTGCACCCTGTTACAGCTCTGAGGCTGTGTTTCCCTCTTTCCTGTGACATCATCACAAACCAGGCTTTGCTGCAGAGTTTTCAGGAAGGAGCCTGCAGCTGGGTCAGCAGACCGCCCAGGCTCGGCCTCAGTCTCGCACTTCAGGCCCCACACAGAAGTAGACCTTCATGGAGACTGGTGTCCTGTGTGGCCTTGGAACCTAACGGCAGAAGCTGAGATACCAGTTCCAAATGAAAAGTGACCTCTTGCACAAAGCACAGGAACGTGGAGAGAGGATTTCTCAGGGGTGTGGCTCTGGAAGAAGTGCTTCTGCCGGCTGAACTCACAGACACCAGGCACAGGACATCTGCTGTGCCTCCTCCGAGGAAGCAGGCGGCACACTGGGCAAGAATCGATAATGCTGCATGTGGGCCGCTTCCCACCAACCACCCTGCTGAGCCGAGGGCTCAAGGACAAAACAGGAAGCAACTGTCTTCTCACATCTGCAGCAGGAGGGCTGGCCGGGGGGGTGGGGGAAGACCCCAGTCCCTGTCCCTGGAGCAAGCTGGCCTGCCCATCAAGAGCGACGGTCCACCACCATGGCGTGACAACCTCCCAGCTATCTGATCCGACTACCCTGCCAGGCTCAGACCTGCTCACACTGGGAGTCATAAGACCCAGCGACTTCTTTCCACTCCAGCTCAATGCTTCTCACAGAGAAGCAAACTCCAGCCTCACAGATGTGCTCACCGTTACCTCTGGAATTCCCTGGGTGGTGTCTACACTGGCCCACACAGGTGTCCCATCCAGACCACTCCACAAATGCCCTAGGGTCTCAAGCCACTTCCAAGCTGCCCTAAGGAAGGCAGGAACTGGCCCGATTAGGGACACCAGCCAAGTGACTCCATGTGCTGGAAACTCGGACAACATCCTTGCTGAACACCAACACTTCCAAGTCCAAGCTTCAAACCTTCACTCACTGGGCACTGAGCACCATGTCACATCAACACTGCTCTTTCAATTCACTTGTCTCCCATTCCTTAAAGTCAGAAACCAAGCTCCAGTGACCACTCCATTTTCCCTTCAGAGAAATAAGGCAAATGATAGAATAAAACACTACGTGTGCACAGCACACTTCTAATCAAAATATAATTCCTTGGTCTTTCTCATACGGGCAGCCCTACATTACCCATACGAATGAGAGATGCCACGAGTTCAGTCATTATATATATATTTCACCTTGTGTTTTCCCTTTTGATATTTGTATCTCGAAGTCAATGTCTATATTGCTTTCTTAAAATAATAATAATAATAATTAATAATAATGACATGGTCACATAAGGGTCTGGATCTCCATAGCCACACACCATGGCTCTGGTCCAGATAAGGGTGAAGACACAACCTCAGCCCAGGAAGCAAAGCCCACACCCTCAGGGATCCCAACATGCCTCACAGGTGAAGAGTTCCTTTGCTACATGGAGCTGTCCGAGTACAAAGGATGCAGGCACCCTCCAGCATTCATTCTGTTTTCATCAAAAATTCCCCAGCTCAAGTCACAAGTGACTCACCGGGTCAAGCTTCCAGGCCCCTCAGGGAAGGCTAACAGGGGGCTCGATTTCCTTTGGGAGCACAACGAGCCACTCCCTGAGCTCCTAAAGAACCTACACTCCTTCTCCATGTGTCCCTCTCACAAAGGGCACTGCACCCTGTTACAGCTCTGAGGCTGTGTTTACTTTAAAACGTAATTTCTAATATCAGAATGTGGTTCATGGAAGAGAAAAACATGAACACCCACAAAGGATTCTTTTAATATTTCAGAAGATTGTATTCCCATTGTTTAATTGAAATGGGAAATGAAAAAGCACAGATAGCCCCTTCCACTACAGGTATGATTCACTTTGGTGATCGAAAGAGCAGGAAATGAAAGAGTAACAGATGTTCTGATGACCCATCATTTCCATCATCTAAGTTTTCAATTTCACCCACATGCAAAGAAAGAAGCACGAAGAAACATCTCAGCCTGGCTACTCCGAGGAGTCTGAACTGGAGTGACAGGGACAGACGATGAGGTGGTGTGTTTTGGGTGAGGCTGGTGGCACAGAAGAAGGTGCTCGGCCAGCTCTCCAACTGTGCCTCGCATGTCCTCAGCCAGGAACATGTTCACGGCCCTCACCTGTCACAGCTCTCACATGGGAGACCCACTGCCACCCCTGGAGCTCGCCCTGCCCACGTCCTCCTGCACAATGCACTCAGCTCTCCTCTGGGACCCCTGTCAGCTTTACCCAGACCTGGAACTCCCCCATCTGCTGCAAAGCTCCAGGATCCTCCCTCTTCTTCCAAAATGACACTGGCGCAAGGCTTTCATGAGAAAGGTAGAAGGCTACCTAAGGAATGGTTCACACCTACTTTCCCCTTCTGTCGTTATTTCTCTCCACATTCCTACCTGTGCAAACTGTAAGTAACATATCAATGGAACATGAAAATGCTCTGAATCTTTCATCGCAGCCTTCCGAGGACTCCTTGTGAGGTAAGAAACTAGTGTATCCTACAACAGGGTGTTTTAAAACTATCATCTACAGAATAGTACAGCCAAAATCACTACACTTTTACCCTACTCTTCATGAAGCAGAACACTGTCATTTTCTTTTCTTCTTTTACTTAAATTCCAGTTAGTTAACATGCAGTGTAATATTGGCTTCAGGTGTAGGATTTAGAGATTCCTCACCTGCATATGACACCCAGTGCTCATCCCAACAAGTGCCCTCCCTAATACCCATCACCCATTTAACCCTTCCCCCCATGCACCTGCCCTCCAGCAACCCTTGGTTTGTTCTCTAAGGTTGAGTCTGTTTCCTTGTTTTCCTCTCTCTTCCCTGACCCCAGTAACTATGTTCATCTGTTTTCTTTCTGAAGTCCACATATGAGTGAGATCATAGGATATTTGTCTTTCCTTACTGATTTTGCTTAGCTTAATCCACTCTAGATCCATCCACACCCTTGGAAATGGTAAGATTTCATTCTTTTTGAAGCTGGATCACATTCCATCGTATATATATCTCCCACATCTTTTCTACATTCATCAATTCATGGACTTTGGGATTCTCTCCATAGTTTGGTTATTGTGAACATTGCTGCTATAAACATCACGGTGCTTGTCCCCCTTCGAATCTGCATTTTTGTATCCTTTGGGTAAATACCTAGGAGTGCAATTGCTGGATCATAGGGTTCTTCTATCTTTAGCTTTTGGAGGAACCTCCATACTATTTTCCAGAGCAGCTGCAGCAGCCTGCATTCCCACCAACAGTGCGGGAGGTTCCGCTTTAAGCAGAACATTACCTGCCATCAATTTCATAAGGAGGCAATGGAAACTCTGTGGGATGACCGGATTGACCCAGCGTCAGGCAAGCAGTTCCAGAATCCACCCCAGGGCTCCTGATGCCAAGCCCCTGAAGCCACCAGCATGCCTCTATCCAGGAGAATTCTCAAAGACTCTTCTCCTTCTGACTTCCCCACAAAAGAAAAATACAGAGAAAATACAGCACGTCCAAATATCTAGAGGATACATTTCATCAAACTAGAAAGTCAACTCAACTTTTAATCAGTAACAGGCTACTTTAAATCATTTTGAATCTTCCCTCTGCCCTCACTGTAACTCTTTGGATGAAAAGACTAATCAATTATGAAACATCACCTTTGACAAATGACAAGACATCATCCAAGTCTGTATCTGATGACAAAAAGCCACCTAACTCTAGATGCTGGCCACTCAACCATATCCTAGGCCCAGTTGAATAAACACTGCTAGATGAAGGAACAAATGATATGTTAAAAACACACAGAGAGTAAATCCCATCTTCCCTTTCTAATACAAGTGATTTCCTAGGAAACAGATGTTCAAAATACATTCATAAACAATAAATGAACAGAGAAAATGGGATCCCCTTCAGTGCTCTACCTGCAGGGAAATTAAGTAACTCTTGCACCCAATCCAGAATGCTGAGAGTTACTGAAGTTTTACTTTGTGGCTCAACTAGAGAAAAGAGAAAAGCCCCGGAGGTTTTGGGTTAATGAGAGGTTTAACCTCCAGTCCTGACCTGGATGTGACATTGCGCCAATTGTACCTGTTGCTTCCTCTGAACGCTGACGTCCTGTGACAAGCTGCATCACTGACTCACATGCTGGTGTTCAAAACATCGGGTCTCGTGGAGCCAGAGCAGAGAAGTGTTGTCAGGTGGGGATAAGTAGGACCTCTGGCCTATGGCCTGCACAACTGCTTCAGTTTCTGGGAGAAGGGGAAACACATCCTTGTTTCTTAAATAGTAATTATCTTCATTCTAAAGTAGACCAATGACATTGTCTTTTTTGGAAAAGTGAAATTACTCTTCCAAATTACTCCTCAACTCATCTGTTTCTCATGTCACTTGAGTGTGGTCTGATTTACTCCAGCCTCCAGGCCCCCACCTGGAGGACCCTCCTGCACAATCCTAACAGACCATTACCACCATCCCCAGGCAGACGCAGTGCACAATACTGAAGTTGGGGGATGGCTCTGGGGCTTGTTACCGCCACACCTGTGCGCTGGGGAACAGGGACACCCTGCTGAACTCAGGGTGCTGCTCAAGGTCCATTATCTGCACTGTCTGTGCCAGGGGACAGGGGACACCCCACTGAAGTTGAGGTCTGTGTGCCATCCTTACATGCACTCTTCCCGGGGAACACGGGAAACCCTGAAATGTCTGCAACCCACCCCACAAAAGTGCAAGTGAGCACATGCCCTGGAGTTCACAGGTCTGGGGGATATGGCCAGTTGACGGACATCGGGCAGAAGAGACTTTCAAGGGGAAAAGAAAACTCATCTGAGTTGGCGGCATTAGCTCACTCCCTGTGGCCTTCTAGGACCCCCACCTCCCACCCAGCCCATACCCTATCCCCGGAACCCCCACCCCAGCCCACAGCACAGACTCACCCAGCCAGGAACTACTCAGATCAACTCTTTTGGAGCGTCCCTTCACCTGCCCCACCTCCACATCCCCGGGCAGCTCCAGGTCCACCCACCACCCCCACGTGGTGATTGGTCAGGGAGGGTTGTGCCCCGAGCCCACTGGATGCTGCACCTGCCTGTGCCGTGCAATCCACCCTCACACCAGTGCCTCCCTGTGAGTGCAGATGGTCCTAGAGGCGCCTCCTAGCCCCAATACCTGGCTCAGTGGGGCAGGCATAGGTGGGGTCATGGGCAGGGCCCCCCCAGACATCCGGCCCCTTCTGCTGACCCCTCTGGCTGCAGACCACCCCCAGAGGCCTGCCCCTTCTCTTCCTGCACCAACCCTGCCTACAGAGCTGTTCCTGGCTCCCGGCAAGGTTAGCTGCTCTCAGACCCTCCAAGGCTTGGGCTTTAGGAAATGCAATGGTTTCCCACATTTCCAAGGCAATTTTAAACCCAAAAGTAATGCTCTAAGCAGGAAGAGCTTCAATTTCTGGTCTCACCCAGGGAGTGGATAGTGTTTCTTAGACCTTCAAAGCATCCTTCTAGGATGAGCCCTTTTGGGCTGGAATATATATACATATGCTTGGTTCTGCAGGGAAACGTCCAGGATGAAAAACAGCCACCCTTCTGTGCTGTTGGAGTTGTGAACCAGGAACATTTATTTTTCACTTAAAAAGAAAATATACTGTTACTGTCAACACTAAATGAACAAACCCTTTTAAACATTTTAGAGAGAAATGAAGAGTTTTATTCAAACCCAAGTAAGGACAGCTGCCTGGGAGACACAATCTTCACAAAGAAGGGAGTACTCCAGGGAAGGATCATTTGGGGCAGGTTTATATACTTGTTCTGTATTGTTTTACATACAGAGTTACACATCATCATGAGGAAGAACATTACAGAAAGTTACATACTTTTCCTTATGTTTTCAGTATGCGCAAGTGAGTATGACTTTAATCTTATGGGAGCCAGAGAGGTTCTTTTGTTTTTCTTATCTTTATGTTTGCAATGGCATTTTTTGGTTATCTTTTTCTTCTCGAAGCAGATGTACAATATGTGCTTGGGGATGAAACAGGGCCCATGCTTTGAGGTTTTACCCAGCCATTATGAGCTTAGTAAAATGTTAAAGGATAGCTTCCATGGGAGCCCAGGATCAGAGCCCACGGATGGTAAAAGATAAAAATTACCATTATCATTATAATTACTATTAAAGGGAAGAACTTGAGGCAAAAGCACCTTTAACATTAGTACCAAGAAATCATATTGAAAAAGAAGACCAAAGCTGGGGGCATCACATTGCCTGACTTCAAGCTACATTACAAATGTGATCATCAAGACAGCATGGTACTGGCACAAAAACAGACACACAGATCAATGGAACAGAATAGAGAACCCAGAAATGGACCCTCAACTCTATGGTCAACTACTCTTTGATAAAGCAGGAAAGAACATCCAGTGGAAAAAAGACAGTCTCTTCAATAAATGGTGCTGGGACAACTGGACAGCCACATGCAGAAGAATGAAACTGGACCATTCTCTGACATCATACACAAAGATAAACTCAAAATGGATGAAAGACCTCAATGTGAGACAGGAGTCCATCCAAATCCTAGAGGAGAACACAAGCAGTAACTTCTTTCACAGGGGACACAGCAACTTCTCTCAAGACACATCTCTAAAGGCAAGGGAAACAAAAGCAAAAATGAACTTTTGGGACTTCATCAAGATAAAAAGCTTCTGCACAGCAAAGGAAACAGTCAACAAAACTAAGAGACAACCCACGGAATGGGAGAAGATATTTGCAAATGACATTACAGATAAAAGGCTGGTATCCGGGGCGCCTGGGTGGCTCAGATGGTTAAGCGTCTGCCTTCGGCTCAGGTCATGATCCCGGGGTCCTGGGATCGAGTCCCGCATCGGGCTCCCTGCTAGGCGGGGAGCCTGCTTCTCCCTCTGCCTCTGCCTCTCTCTCTCTCTCTCTGACTCTCATGAATAAATAAATAAAACATTTAAAAAAAAAAAAAAAAAAAAAAAAGGCTGGTATCCAAGATCTATAAAGAACTTATCAAACTCACCACCCAAAAAACAAATAATCCAGTCAAGAAATGGGCAGAAGACATGAACAGACATTTCTCCAAAAAAGACATACAAATGGCCAACAGACACATGAAAAAATGTTCAACATCACTAGCCATCAGGGAAATACAAATCAAAACCACAATGAGATACCACCTTACACCAGTTAGAATGTCAAAAATTAACAAGGCAGGAAACAAGTATTGGCGAGGATGCAGAGAAAGGGGAAACCTCCTACACTGTTGATGGGAATGCAAACTGGTGCAGCCACTCTGGAAAACAGTATGGAGGTTCCTCAGGTCATTAAAAATAGAGCTAGCCTATGACACAGCAATTGCACTACTGGGTATTTACCCCAAAGATACAGAGGTAGTGAAAAGAAGGAGCACCTGCACCCCAGTGTTCATAGCAGCAACGTCCACAATAGCCAAACTGTGGAAAGAGCCGAGATACCCTTCAACAGACGAATGGATAAAGAAGATGTGCTCTATATATACAATGGGATATTACTCAGCCATCAGAAAGGATGAATACCCACCATTTGCATTGACATGGATGGAACTGGAGGGGATTATGCTAAGTGAAATAAGCCAAGAAGATAAAGACTATTATCATATGGTTTCACTCATATGTGGAACATAAGGAATACTGCGGAGGACCAAGGGGAAGGGAGGAAAAAGTGAATGGGAAGATATCAGATAGGGAGAAAAAACATGAGAGACTCTGGACTCCAGGAAGCAAACTGAAGGCTACAGAAGGGTTAAAAACAGTGACCTTGGGCAAGTTATTGAACCTCAACTACCTGCCTATCTTACTCTTAAAAAAAGAGTATTGCCTCACTTTCCGGTGAATGAAGACCAGAGTTAATAAAGAAAAAGATACACAAACTCACACACCAGTTCTGTCACTACACCAGGTAGTTACTGTACTGTCCGGGCCTCCAGTGGCTTGGCGGACTACAGCTCACCACTGCCTCCAGTGGCGGCAAGCTGCACTGTCACGCCTTCCTGTGTCTGTTCAACCGCAGCTCAACAGTGCCTCCAGTGGCAGCCGGCTGCACTTGCCACGCTTTCCTGCGTCTGTTCAACCGCAGCTCAACAGTGCCCCCAGTGGCAGCCGGCTGCACTTGCCCCGCCTTCCTGCATTCCTCACGCAGAATCCGTCATTCCACTACCATGCTGTCTTGATGATCACATCCACTATATGAGTCTCCTGGGAACATTGTTCCAATTGCTAAATTGAATGGACCCTTTTCAGTGTTTACCGTTCTTCATCTTTCTGCACCACTCGATGTGGACCACAAGCTGAGAGCCTTTGTTTCAGGGATTGTCAGGCTCCTCAGGCTCGCAGGCCCGATTCCAGCCAAGATGTTTCCATTGCAACTGAGGCTAAACGATGGAGCTGCACATGCTGTCTCCTCTGATGTATCCAAAGTGTACAACTGAGCCCTGGCAGAACTTAAGAAACGTATGGGAGTGTGATTGGGGTCAGCAACCACCATCCGCACCAGCACACGTTCATCACGAGTGTTCAATATGGATTACTGACATAGAGAAGCCAGTCTGAAAAGAGAAAACTTGTCGAAGTCTGAAACTAAAGCACTGAACGGCCTCTACAAAGCATAAGAAGGGGGGGGTGGAGAGAGAGGGCAAATGAAACATTCTAATGGTCTTACCTACTGAGGAAGAGGAAGGAAGTAAAGTGTCTGAAAACCTCTCCTCCCGTGAAGAGATGCAGCAGGGGGACAAAGCAGTTGGACTGGGGACATGGGAGTCCTATTTCTTCTACATAATGGTTGAGAAATTTGTAAGTCTTACAGGGACGGTAGGAACCATGAGTGGAGTAGGAGAGTAGAAAATAGAACTTCTTAATTTTTTTAAATTTATTTATTTGACAGAGAGAGACAGCGAGAGAGGGAACACAAGCAGGGGGAGCCGGAGCGGGAGAGGGAGAAGCAGGCTTCCCACGGAGCAGGGAGCCTGATGTGGGGCTCGATCCCGGGACCCTGGGATCATGACCCGACCCAAAGGCAGATGCTTAACGATTGAGCCACCCAGGCGCCCCTAGAACTCTTAATTAACTAGAACATGTCAAGGGAAGAATAAAGAATCAAACCAGGAAAAAAAAACTAAGAGGAAATAGAAGAAAAAACAACAAAGTGAAACAATCAATTAATAAAAATTAGATCTAAAGCATAAAATTTAATGAAGCAACTAAAATACTTATAATGAATGAGCTGAATTCCATTAAATAGGAATGGAAGACTGCATGTAAAATGTATTGTTTATAAAAACAAGTTTTGGGGCACCTGGGTGGCTCAGTCGTTAAGTGTCTGCCTTCGGCTCAGGTCATGATCCCGGGGTCCTGGGATTGAGCCCCGCATCTGGCTCCCTGCTCCACGGGAAGCCTGCTTCTCCCTCTCCCATTCCCCTGCTTGTGTTCCCTCTCTCACTGTGTCTCTCTCTGTCAAATAAATACATAAAATCTTTTTTAAAAAATTAAAAAATAAAAACAAGTCTTAGCAAGTATAATAAAGATTAAAAATAAAAAGCAAAATATCAGCAATGCAAATAAAAATAAAGCTGAGGTGGCAATATTAATATCGGAAAAGGTGGAATTTAACTTAACAGCACTAAAAAATAAAAATAAAATAAGCAAACTTAAGAGCACTCATCAGAATAAAGAGGGGCATTTAAATAAAAAGCCATTTAAAAAACCACCATGATAAAGAAGATGTGGTATACATACACACACAGACACACACTGGAATATGACTCAGCCATCCAAAAGAATGAAATCTTGACATTCGCAACAACATGGATGGAATTCAAGTGTATTACGCTAAGGGAAAGAAGTCAGTCATAGAAAGACATATGCCACATGGTCTTACTCATATTTGGAATGTGAGAAAGAAAACAGATGAACATATGGGATGGGGCCAGGGGGAAGAAAGAGGGAAATAAACCATAAAAGACTCTTAACCATAGAGAACAAACAGGGTTGATGGAGGGAGGTGGGTGGGGAAGGGCTAGATAGGTGATGGGCATGAAGGAGGGCGCTTGTTGTGATGAGCATTGGGTATTGTATATAAGTGCTGAATCACTGAATTTGACTCCAGAAACCAGTATTACACTTAAATTTAAAAATATATATAAATAATAATAAAATACATTTTAAATAACCACCACAGTCATTATAAATTTGATTAACATGGAATAGTGACAAAACATACAAGGTCCCAAATGAGAAAGATGTCATAAACCATATATACAGAAAATACTCATTATTAGTATTTATGACACTTGGTAAAACTCTAAAAATAAGTTTAAAAATAGAGAGAGGATGGGTAACTTTCTGTATTGTTATACCTGTATAACAGTACGATTTCTGATGAAATAGAACTAGAAAATTGACCAAGGATACCTAGAAAATTTAAATCAATCTCAACTTGAAAGAAAATATCTATCATCAATCCTAATAATGATACTAGTAATACAGCCCTCGAAACAGATAGCTTCACAGAGTTAGCTAATCATTAAAAAATAGATTATTCAAATGATTTAAATGAATTCAAGGTATAGAAAAAGATAGAAAATTCCATAATTGACTCTATAAAGTCAGTATTACCTATCGGTGCAAACTGATAAAGATTTTTCTAATGTACAATCTCACATATAAACATCTAGCATGTTTATAAGTTTATAAGTTAATATTTATAGAACAAAATTTTATTGAAACAAGGAGCAGGGTATCAAAAGCATGCATCATGACCCAACGAATTCAGGATATGAAAAATCTTTCAATATAAGAATTACATCAAGAAAGGAGACTGCCATAGGATATCAATAGATGCAGAAAACTTGTTGGACAGAATTCATAAGTGGCTTATCTAATAAAACCTTGAAGTACAATCACAATGAGAGTACCTACTTAAAGACGATGAAGTTATTGACCTGAAAATAGGAACCTAACTTGTAAAACGCTAAGAGGTATTTCTGTTAAAATCAGTTTTCTTGCCTACAACTACTACCAATCATACTGATATTGTTGAAGGTTAACAAATGCAATAAGAAAAAAATAATCAGTATGATATTTGGAGAAAATACCAAGTTATTTTTAGTCTGTTACTATTTTTCACTGGGTTTTATAACTAGGAAGCTTCAAGGTTTACAGAAATGCTAGAATTAAGTGACTTTGGCAGCTGTTTGGATACAAGATAAATATACAAAATTAATTGCTCTATGTTTTTCCTTAGTGATACCAATCAGAAATGAAAATGAAGGGAGATACCATGAAAATTTTAAAGGAAAACATTGAAAAACTAAGGATAAGTAAAACACCTATCTAAATAAAACTATAAAACTATGTGAAAGATTTGGACCGATGAAAAGATATGCTATGTTCCAAAACAGAATGGTTACTAGAACAAAAATACAAGTTCTCCAAAGTTAATATATAAATTTAATGTCAAATAAAATTTTAAAATTCCAATTCAGGGGCACCTGGGTGGCTCAGGCATTAAGCGTCTACCTTCAGCTCAGGTCATGATCCCAGGGTCATGGGATTGAGCCCCACATCGGGCTCCCTGCTCCGTGGGAAGCCTGCTTCTCCCTCTCCCACTTCCCTTGCTTGTGTTCCCTCTCTCGCTGTCTCTCTCTGTCAAATAAATAAATAAAATCTTTAAAAAAAAATTCCAGTTCAGGTACTTAAAATTGGACAAAATGATACTAAAATTTATCTAGAGTACTCTTCTCATAAAATTTTAGAGAATGGTGCAAAAAGGAACAGGGGGAGAGGAGAGCTTGACTTCACAGATCATAGGGTATACTATAAATTTATACAGTCTACAAGAGACTCATTTTAGATTTCAAGAGGCATATAAGCTGAAAGTGAAGAAATGAAAAAAAGATAGGTCACAAAAGTGGTCATCAGAAGAAAACAAATATGGCTACACTTACCCCAGACAAAATAGACTTTAAGTCAAAAACTGTCTCAATAGACAAAGAAGGCCATTATAGGATGGTGAAAGGGTCCATTCAACAGGAAAATGGAATAATTATAAATATATTTGCACCCAACATCAGAGCACCTAAATATGTCAAGCAAATATGGACAGATCTGAAGGGAGAAATAGACGACAAGACAATAATAGTAAGGGACTTCATGACCCCACTTCCAACAATGGATAAGCCATCTAGACAGAAAATCAATATGGAAACACTGGACTTCAACTCTACTTTAGACCAAATGGACTGATAAACACATGCAGAACATTCTGTCCAATAGAAAAAGAATGCACATTCTTCCCAAATGCACATGGAACATTCCCCAGGATCGATGACATTTTAGTTCACAAAACCAGGTTTAACAAATTTCAGAAGATTGAAATCATTTCAACTATCTTTCTCATGACAATGTAGTGAAACTAGAAATAAAAAAAAACAGGAAGAAAGAGAGAAAGAAAGGATTTGGACCATTATCTTACACAACACACAGAAAACAACTCAAAATGGAGGGAAATGAAGGAAAAAAAAATGAGCACCTGCCCGAGGTACCCAGGTGAGTCCATCAGGAGCTCCGGCACCACGGCAGTCTCCGAAGGAAAGCTAGGAGGTAAAGGTCAGACAGGCAATTGGAACAAAGAATGGCTGAAAACTTCGCAAAAGTACTGAAAATCATGATTCTAAATACTCGAGAATTTCCATGTGCTTGAAGCAGGATGCATCACAGAGACCCAGACTGCCCAGAACCAAGAGAAAAAACACTGAAAAAAGTCCAAGAGAAGCAATTCGCAATGTGCAAGGGATCCACGGTAAGATTAGATCAGTTTCCCATCCAAAGCCATGTAGCCCAGGAGTCAGCAGGATGACAAAATGTGGAAAGGAAAAAGCGGGAAACCTATCCCTAAAAACTAAGAAGAAAGTGCTAATCCTAGATAAAATTCAGGGGCGTTTGCACACCTGTGCAGGGACACCTGTGCTCCGGGCATCACCAACGGGCTTCCTTAAGGTTAGAAATGCAAGGACACTAGACAGTAAATCTCAGCCACGTTAAAAAATAA
Source organism: Halichoerus grypus (assembly GCF_964656455.1). Lineage (NCBI taxonomy): Eukaryota > Metazoa > Chordata > Mammalia > Carnivora > Phocidae > Halichoerus > Halichoerus grypus. The sequence goes on from NC_135719.1 coordinate 102,501, forward strand.
CATCGGTAGGGGCGCCTGGGTGGCTGAGTCGGTGAAGCAGCTGCCTTCGGCTCAGGTCATGATCCCGGGGTCCTGGGACTGAGCCCCACGTTGGGCTCCCTGCTCTGTGGGGAGCTTGCTTCTCCCTCTCCTCCCTGCTTGTGCTCCCTCTCTCGCTGTCTCTCCTTCTCTCTCTCAAATAAAGAAAATCTTTAAAAAAAAAAATAACATTGGTAAAGAGAACTACATGGGAAATATTTTTAAAACAGCATTAAAGGGCGCCTGGGTGGCTCAGTCGTTAAGCGTCTGCCTTTGGCTCAGGTCATGATCCCAGGGTCCTGGGATCGAGTCCCACATCGGGCTCCCTGCTCAGCGGGAAGCCTGCTTCTCCCTCTCCCACTCCCCCTGCTTGTGTTCCTGCTCTCGCTATCTCTCTCTCTGTCAAATAAATAAATAAAATCTTTAAAAAAAAAAAAACAGCATTAAAGGCTTTCTGGTTTCTGGCTCTCTCTACTTTCCTACCTAAGTTAAAATACGAGTGTGCAGATCACAGCGGAGAGCACGAGTGAGCGGGAAGATGCCTAGCTCACCTCCTCCCACAGACACAACAACACACACGGAACGCCGCCCACTCTGAAAAGGACCTGAAGACTGGGAGGACAGGCCTTCTGCAGCGAGGGGCATGAGGAGAGGGCCACATCAACAGGGCAGCGGGGGCTCAGACGAGGTCCGGAGCCAAAAGCCAAGCACAAATAGCCACAAGCAAAAGGGATGTCAGAGACTCAGAGATCCTCCGTGAGGAGTGAGGCGATCAAGCCCCACATCGGATACCCCCACGTCTGAGGACCTCCCCAGGAAGACGAGCCTGCATGATATCTGGCTTTGAAAATCATCACAGCTTACCCTGGGGAGCTTTGAAAATTAGGGGGACATCACTCTGGGAGAGCTGGAGGCTCCCCTCTTACACCGCCAGCGTGGGGGGTCAGCCCATCCGAGACCCAGCATGGGGGCAGCGGATTGGAGATTTATGGTCTAACATAGCGTGTGTGCTGGAGGGCAAGGATCGGTAGGGGCTTTCTCTGGGAACAGAATGCCCAGCCCTCAGCTCTTTCCTGCCCTCCTTCTGAACAGTTACCCTGACGTTTGCAGGAGCCAATTCTCACGCTTTCCATCTATCTTGCTAGCACTCCACACCCTGCTGGTCCCCTGTGGACCCGCCTCCCCAGCGCTCCCATCCCAGCAGGTGCCCCTACAAAGTGGATCAGGCCCCACCATTCCTGGTGGGCACCTTGGCTGGGACCAGCGGTCCAGCAAGGAGACTCCTGTCCAGGGAGGATGGGAGCCAGTGCGACCCAGCAGCGCGCACACAACAGCTGGGGCTGGGCCTCTTGGCTCACTGTGCGGGGAGCAGGGGTCCTGTATCTGACCTGCCAATGCCACCCAGCAAACCCGGCACCTCCGGCCAGGCTTCCCAGCAGCCCCACTGGTACCAGGGGGCCCCCAGTTACGGAGGCCGGTCACTGCCGACAGTCGGCCCGAGGGCAAGCCCTGTCCCCCAGCGCTCCTGCGGCACTCATGACAGGGGACACAAGGTCTGGTGACCAGGGTGACAGTGCTGCCTAGCCCCACGGGGCGCCTGCTGTACAAGACCAGGAGACACAGCCGACCTGATGCACAGAAACAAACACCGTCTCAGACAAAATGAGGAGACAGAGAAAACGTGGGGGCGTGAGGCTCAAAGCAACGAGGATCTAACTTGATTTTGTCCAGGTGCTTAACGAATTGCCCTAACAGAACTTACTGAATAACCCTTTCATCAGTGATTTCAGATCTATAGTCTTATGAAACGTGGGCTTATTTCTGGACTTGCTTTTCTGTGCCATGATCTGTGGCCTCTGCTAAATTCTAAAGCTGTCCCTGTTCCCACCAGAGCCTCTAAATTCTCAGAAACAGACTTGGCATTGCCTCAGAGATTTGTGTTTACGGTCTCGTCCCTTAGACTAGCCTGCGGGTTCCTTGAGGGCAGGGGATCTTATTGTCGCCTGCACCTGAGCGAGTACGGTGCCAGGGAGGAAGGAAGGGCGCAGAAGCACCAAGAGAAGGGAGCGCGCTCCAGCACGGTGGTCAGACCTAGCAAATAAGGGTACTGGCTGCCCAGCCACGTTAGAATATCACATAAACAAGTAATTTTTGTATAACTATGTCCCGTACAATATTTGGAACATATCCTAAAAACTCATTTGTTACCTGGCTGAGATTCTAAGCAGGGGTCCTGTATTTTATCTGGCAATCCTCCCCAGACTGCCTGTCCAGAGGCTTTAACTCTGCTCCTGCCAGGAGCCGGCTGAGCCTCAGACGGGCCACCGAACCCCTCCAGACCTCAGGAGGTCACTGAAACGAGGGGCGTGGTCCATTCCATGGACATGGACACGTGCCAGGCTCAGGCTGCTGTACAGCGAAGGCCCACGTCTGGGAGGCAGCGGCTGGGGCTCCGATTCCAGGCCCACCTCCAGCAGGAGGCACGTACCTGGAGAAACCAGGCTAGGTGAGCTCCACCCTGCACTTAAGGGTTCCCACCCGGACAGTCCCGCTGGGGCGCTCGGCCTCCTCGGACCTTGCCCTATGCACTCGGCACCTGCGGTGAAGGAACTCACGCTTAACGAGCTACACTTGACACGAGCCGGGCAGAAGCACCCCGCTGGCAGAGGGTGGACGTGGGGACTGCGGCCTTTTCCACCCTCAGAGGCAGCATGCCGGGCGGGGAGAGACCAGCTCACTGCACATCGTCTGAAAGGCCCCAGGGACCACGACCTGAGCGCAGCGAGGCAGACGTTCCACGTGTCCCCTTGATCCTTCCTTGGGGAACAAGGGGGAACCAGGGCTCCGCTCTCTGATCCCACCCAGCATGTGACAGCAGATGACCCACCCAGTGGGCACTCATGCATCTGGTAAAACAGACCGTTTCCCTGTTTTTACTCTGCACTTGCCCCTTAAAGAAACTGTACTCACGCATACACGAGCGACACAAGCCCTTTGTGGCCTACACTCTCGGTCCAAATGGCTCCTCGTCTGTGCCAGGCACAATACCAACCGAAGAGTTACAATGATGAGCAAAATCCAGCCTGGCCCTCACTTCATGGAGTTTACCGTCTAGTGGGAGAGATGGCCATGAATCACACGATCAAGCTCATTTCTTGGAAAAGTATAAGGAGGTACAAGAGCGCAAGGCAGGGGACTGAATCTGGTGGGGTGGGTACTCAACCCCCCAAACAAGGGGTAGTTGAGTCAGAGCTCGTTATGTATATAGGAGAGATAATTCCGGGAAAGAGAACAGTATATGCAAAGGTCCTGAGGTGGGAGGGCCCAGGTGGGAGGATCTGAGGTGAGTGAGGGAGTAAGCGGGAGGGGACTGTAGAGGCAGGCCAGGGCCCGATCCTACAGGCCGACAGTGAGTCGGGGCCAGGGCAGGACTTAGCAAGGTGACTTATTGCTGCTGGGTTTCTAGAGCTGGCCATGGCTGCAATACCAGATTGGGTGGTTGGAAGGGGCCGGCGTGGAGAGCACCTGGGATCTCTGGGAGGGCGGACGGTGGTCTCACAGGCAATGGAGGGGGACAAGTAGGCTGCACTGCACTCGGTCACGGTGGAACCACAGTGGAAGGCAGGCAAGGGGACAGGCATCAGTGAGACCCTGGCACAGCAAGGGCAGACCTCCACCGTTCCTGGGGAGGGGGTGTTAACCTACGGCGAGAAGGGGGAGCCTGACCTAGGGTGGGAAGGGTGAGGGAGCCAAGGAGAAGGCGTGCACACAGGAGGGCTGATGCCAAGATGGCAGAGCCAGGCAGACCCTCGTGCACCCAGCTGCAGAGCTGGCGCAGAGGGGATGCACGCGTCTCCCAGCCTCCCCTCCGTGAGCCTCGTGGAGATCCTGCAGGGCTGGGGCAGAGGGGCTTACACATCTCCCAGCCTCCCCTCAGTGAGCCTCGTGGAGATCCTGCAGGGCTGGGGCAGAGGGGCTTACACATCTTCCAGCCTCCCCTCAGTGAGCCTCGTGGAGATCCTGCAGGTAGGCAGCATTACCCCCCCACACACTTTGCAGGGGGGACAACTGCAGTTCAGAACCTTTCCCAAATGGCAGAGCTGGTGCAGGGCAGAGTCAGGATTCGAACTCACGTCTGTTTAGCTACAAAGCCCACACTCTGTCCTCTGTGCCAGGAGCCCCCTCCTGTCCCCTGATCCCCACACCGATGATTTAACAAGGTCCAAGAGTTAAGATGGAGAGCTCCAATTTCAGCAGGGGAGGAGAGTGGGTAGGTGGGAAGGCTAATTCTCATTTCCTGCAGTTCCGCAAGGTGATCAGCCCGGGAACCTGCAAGCCTGGGCCAATTCGGGGCACCCGGAGTGGACACGGCCACCGTGGCTACATGCTGTGGTCAGTAGAGGAGCTTGAAAATGCTGGGCGCCTGCCTGTCCTCCCATTTTTGCTTCTCCCCAGGTGGTTCCCACCTGCAGCCAGGTTACAACTCACTGGTACATCAGCTGCTCTCAGGCTGGAGTATCTCAGAAAGGCCCTCCCCCCCCACCCCGCACTGCCCAGTATCCCAGCTAATCTGAGTTTTGACCTAAGATCTTTTTTTTTTTTTTTTTTTTTTTTTTTTTTAAACATATTGATTATTTTTTTTTAAGATTTTATTTATTCATTTGAGACACAGAGATAGAGAGAGAGAGAGCACGAGCAGGGAGAGAAGCAGAGGGAGAAGGAGAAGCAGGCTCCCCACTGAGCCAGGAGCCTGATGTGGGGCTCGATCCCAGGACCCTGGGATCATGACCTGAGCCGAAGGCAGATGCTTAACCATCTGAGCCACCCAGGCGCCCTTGACCTAAGATCTTTAAAGGCCCAAGACCCCGGGCGCCTGGGTGGTTCAGTCGTTAAGCGTCTGCCTTCGGCTCAGGTCATGATCCCGGGGTCCCGGGATCGAGTCCCACATCGGGCTCCCCGCTCAGCGGGAAGCCTGCTTCTCCCTCTCCCACTCCCCCTGCTTGTGTTCCTGCTCTCGCTGTGTCTCTCTCTGTCAAATAAATAAAATCTTTAAAAAAATAAATAAATAAAGGCCCAAGACCCCTTAAAAATTATTGTCTACCCCCAGCTCTGAAATACAGCTGACCTTTGAACACTGGGGGGGTCAGTGATGCTGACCCCACATGAAGCCACAGATCTGCATATAATTTTTGACCCCCCCCAAAACACATAGCTACCGATAGCCTACTGTGGACCAGAAGCCCCACCAACAGCATAAACAGTCGATTAGCACATATTTTGTATGTTGCATGTATTACATACTATGTTCTTACAATAAAGTAAACTAGAGAAAAGGAAAGGTTATTGAGAAAATCACAAGGAAGAGAAAATGCATTCATAGTACCATACTGTATTCACCAGGGAAAAAATATCCACCTATCAGCGGACCCACACAGTTCAGGCCCGAGTTGCTCAAGGCTCAAGTATAACTCAAAATAAAAACAAAACTAACGTGGCACGGCTGGGTGGCTCAGTCGCTGAGCGGCTTTCGGCTCGGGTCATGATCCCAGGGTCCTGGGATGGAGCCCCGCGTCGGGCTCCCTGCTCCGCAGGAAGCCTGCTTCTCCCTCTCCCACTCCCCCGCTTGTGTTTCCTCTCTCGCTGTGTCTCTCTGTCAAATAAATAAATAAAATCTTAAAAAAAAAAAAAACAAGACTAACTCGTAAAGTGAAATTTCATTTTGGGGAGGGAGAGGACACAGCACTCACGTGGCAACTCAATCAAAAGAGCCTACCACTAGATTTTCGGGCACTTGCTGGTCTACTGGGTCAGTCTGCAGAGCAGCTGCTCAGTTTCCAGCAAACAGACAAACACACCCTGAGCTGATCCCCACACGCGGCACTTAGTGGCGCCTCACTCCCCCGTCCTCGGAATGTGGGTTCCACTTGTCTCTCCTGCTCCCAGAGGCAGCTCCGAGCACAGTAAGATGGGACGCGGTGCAGCTGACGGAACAGGGCCAGCGCAGGTGGGGGACCCACCGCCCTGCTGCCGCCGGAGACAAGCCTCCTGGGTAAGTTCCCTCCAGGGCGCCTGGGGAGAGAGGTGAATGCACTTGCCCAAGCTCACACAGCAAGTCCCCAGCATAACTTGACCTAAAATCCAAAGCTAAGTGGTTTTCTAGGCCCTCCAGGCCCTCCAGGCCGCACCCTAGAACTCTATCGTGGGCACTGGTGTTGGCAGCAAAGACAACAGAAGAGGACGTGCACGAGCACCCCACTTAGCCTGACACCCAGATCATGCCAGGAAGTTGGGGAGAACCAGTCCTAGCTCTGAGAGTACCTGCCCCACCTCTGTCTCTTTTCTCCTTCCCCATCCTGTCTCACAACCAACCTCAGCTAGAAGGTCTGAGAAGAAAAGGGAATCTGAGGTGCTTCTCACTAAGGTGTAAATGACTGATATTCACCCCCACCAAGATTTTTATTTTATCAAGGCATAAATATAAAAAGCTTGAGGGCGCCTGGGTGGCTCTGTTGGTTGGGCGACTGCCTTTGGCTCAGGTCATGATCCCAGGGTCCTGGGATTGAGTCCCACATCGGGTTCCCTGCTCGGCGGGGAGCCTGCTTCTCCCTCTGCCTCTGCCGCTCCCCCTGCTTGCGCTCTCTCTCTCTCTGTCAAATAAATAAATAAAATCTTTTTAAAAATAATAAAATGAAAAGTTTGATGGACAGGATGCCAGGAAGTAGAATGAAGATGGGGAATCTACCCCTGGGGGGGGGGAGGAAGGAACTTGGGGGGCTCTGAGGCCCAGACATTTTATAAAAAACATCTTGGAAAATGTCCAGCACAGTGGTTTCTTTTCTCTACTACCCAGGAAGGACCTACAAGGATAGATTTTGTCTATCAAACAAATCGCATTCAAAGTCCTGCTTCATTCATTTTTTAGGAGATATCCCATATTCCACAGAGTACCATTTTTGTTGAGATAATCCCAGCCCTAAGGAGACACTCTGGTAGTTTTTGTTTGCAATACAGTCTTACAATGGAGCAATAGTAGAGTTCCATGGGACACTTTGCATTTTGCAAACACTGCTCAAATCAGACACCTGAAAGGAGTACCTGATCCTTGCATTCAAATTTCCGCTGGAGGCCCATGAGCAGGTGACTGACCCACTCTGATCCTCCATCCCTGTTGTGTAATCACCTAATTCCCAGCATTTGTGAGGCTGGAGATGATGTCTGGAAGTGCCTCCTCTACGCCCAGCACATAGTAGGAGCTTAGTATTTTCCGTTCCCGTCCTTCCTCACTATCCTAACGTATTTGTTAAAGATGGGGGACCGGGAGGGGGGAGTCGTACCAGGGAAGCTCCCGCTACGTGCTTCTCAGTCCTAGCCAACCTAAAGTAGGTCCAACCTCCCGTTTATAAAATTAGGCAGAGGTGGGTAGGAAGAGGGAGAGCTTGGCTTTGCCGGTTCCACCTGGGCCCGTCTGCTTCCGTAACTGGGCTTCGCACCCCGGTTGCAGCCCTCCCCGCCGCCCGCTTCGCGGCGCTGGACCGAGTCCCAGGCCGGAGTGAAGGGCGGAGCGGGGGAGGGCGAGGCCTGTTCCCCAGACGGCCTGCAGGTGGCAGCAGAGCGGCGCGGCAGGGGAGCGCCCGGCGGGGCGGGGCTCCGCTCAGCCCTGCGGCGGGGGGACTGCGGGGGGACTGCGGGGTGAAGGAGCACACCTGGTTTTAAGCAGGGAGGGTGGCTCGCGGCGGGGGTGGCCCTCCGCTCAGCCCTGCGGCAGGGGGACTGCGGGGGGACTGCGGGGGGGCGGGCGCACTCCGCTCTGCAGGGGGGAGGGTGGCTCGCGGCGGGGGTGGGGCTCCGCTCAGCCGGCCGGGACGGGGGCGGCGGCGCGGGGTGGGGGGGAGGTTTCCACTCAGCGGGGGGTGTGCGGGGCTGGCGGCGGGGGGGAGGGGTAGTGGGAGGCTCTGCTCTGCGGGGGGGAAGGGGCGCACGGGCCGGGGGTGGAGGGGCTCGCGGCGGGGCGGGGTTGGGAACTCCACCCAGCGGGGTGGGGCGGCTCGTGGCGTGGGTGGGGCCGGGTGGGGGCGGGGCGCGTCCACACCCGCCGGGCACGCCACACGGATCCTCGGGTTAGTGTCCTCCGAGGTGGGGTGATCATGTGACTCAGAGGGTGATGGGGGCTCCATCACCAACTGCACCGGGCCGACAGGCTTCAGCTCCCCCATCCCGGCAAACCGGAACCTTTGGGCCACGTTCTCTCGTTTCGTTATTTGATTCTGTCCTTTTCAGACATGGACTGCTCTCCTTCCACGAGTACGCCCTGCCGCTCCTGCTCTAGCCTCAGGCAGCGCAGATCCCAGAGGATCCCCCTGCAAGACTGGGTTTAGCTTCCGGGCAGGTTCTGTGTTTCCTGGGACACCCTCCCCAGGACTCCAGAGGGGGAGACCCTCCTGGAGCAGTGGCCCTCCCCTCCTGCAGGCTCCTTTCCTAAACGTATTCCTATAATTGTGTTCTGAGTGCACGTGTCCTTCTTCTCTTTGAATTGAAGTATACTGGTTTACTGAATTGCAAATAGACAAGTCCCATTAAGCAGTATTCTTACATGTCCAAGATCATCCCATTACTCTGCTCAACCCCAAATTAGCATGCCATTTATCCCCTTATTTCTTAGGCTCATAGACATTGATCCATTGCAGAAAGGGTTCAAACTTTTCTCACTTCCATTTTTGGTTGATTCATTGACATCCAAGTAATAGGATTTGTCTGGGGAACTCATTAGGAAAGAATCGTGCCCTTCAACTTATTTTTATAGTTGGGTTCTGCTAGTTAATAATGAATATCTCTATATCATTCACACTGGCTGCAAAAGGCTATGAATTTCAGTCCTAATCTAAGATCTAAGTTAGAAATTTGGATTTATCTGAATGAAGTAGATAAGTGAGAAAGTTTTTACTGGAACTTTTCTCGCTAGGAATCTCATGGTCACAAATATCTGTGTTAGCAAGAGGAAAATTGGGCTTTAAACATATAAAATCTTAAACTGTCATTTCTAGTGACAAGACTGTCCATTGCTCATTTTTTTCTTCATTAGTGAAGTATATCTGACGTAGAGTAAGGCACACATATTAAGTGTACAACTTGGTGACTTTTTACATATGTGTGAACCCACACAGACACCACCCAGGTCAAAATATGGAAAGCTTCCATCACCCCAGAAGGCTCCTTCATGCCCCCTTCCAGTAATATTCCATAACTAATACCCTGACCTCTATCACCATAGATTAGTTTTACTTTTTTTTTTTTTTTTGAGAGTGAGAGAGAGTCCACACCAGTGGGGAGGACAGGGAGAAGCAGACTCCCTGCTGAGCAGAGAGCCCGACAGAGAGCTCCATCCCAGGACCCTGGGATCGTGACCCGAGCCGAAGGCAGATGCTCAACTGACTGAGCCACCCAGGCGCCCAAGTTTTACCTGTTCTTGAAATATATAGGATTCTGGGGCGCCTGGGTGGCTCAGTCGTTAAGCGTCTGCCTTCGGCTCAGGTCATGATCCCAGGGTCCTGGGATCGAGCCCCACATCGAGCCCCACATCGAGCCCCGCATCGAGCCCCGCATCGGGCTCCCTGCTCCGCGGGAAGCCTGCTTCTCCCTCTCCCGCTCCCCCTGCTTGTGTTCCTTCTCTCGCTGTGTCTCTCTCTGTCAAATAAATAAATAAAATCTTAAATATATATATATATATATATAGGATTCCGCATATTTGGAATCATACTGTACGTGCCCTTTTGTGGCTGGCTGCTTTCCTGAAACGTGTATAAGGTTTATCCATGTTGTTATTTCTCATTGCTGTAGCTTGAAATATTTTATTCATTACTTTCCCAACTTACATCTAATGTAATGATTTGTGGGGTCTATTGGCCCTTTTTAGCTGGATTGATATTTAAAATCTTCATATCAATGGAATTTAGGAAGTCTTTAGAAGACAAAAAAAACTAAGAATCCTAAACCACTGGTCTTAAAGCAAGTTTCCTCCTCATGCCTGTTTTAGGAACTTTAAAACTCTTCATTGTGTCATCGGCTTAGGGATGCTTGTCGCCTGGACAATAGGATCGAACATCTACCAGCTGAAGTGTTGAAATAACAACATATAGCAAACAGAGCAGTTACTATTCTTCAAAGTGCTTTATGTATATTATTTAATCCTTTTTTTAAAAAGATTTTATTTATTTATTTGAGGGGGGAGGAGCAGAGGGGGAGGGGAGAGGGAGAAGCAGACTCCCCGGTGAGCACGGAGTCTGATGTGGGTCGATCCCGGGACCTTGAGATCATGACCTGAGCCAAAACCAAGAGTCGGATGCCCAACTGACTGAGCCACCCAGGCGCCCCTTATTGAACAATATGATTATTGTCATCCCACTTTTCAGATGGGGAAATTGAGGCACAGAGAGGCCAAATAACTTTCCTAAGGTGGTAGAGCCAGACTTGAACATGGGTGGCCTGGTTTCAGGGCCCTCACTTCCCCACCACACCACATGTGTAGCGTAATACTTCTTGTAGTTGGAGAATTTCCTTCTAATTAGCCTGGTAGCACTTTCTGAATAATTCACATCTTATCAATTTGTTTCAAAGAATACAACCAAACTGCAATGGGAGAGCTAATATGAATGTGTGGCTTTCGTGAATAAATGATAAGACTCTGGTTTGTTTTGTTTTGTTTTTTTAAGATTTTATTTATTCATTTGAGACACAGAGATACGGAGAGAGAGAGAGCATGAGCAGGGGGGAGACAGAGGGAGAGGGAGAAGCAGACTCCCCGCCGAGCAGAAAGCCCGACGCGGGGCTCGATCCCAGGACCCTGGAACCACGACCCGAGCCGAAGGCAGACGCCCAACCATCTGAGCCACCCAGGCGCCCCAAGACCCTGGTTTTAAGCAGTAACTACTTGCTTATCTTGGGACTTTCGCAGACGGGACCCTAATATGCTGAGTCCCGTTTTCCTTCTCTCCAGTGAGTGGAGACAGGCTCAGCAAGGGGCATTTATCCCCTTATTTATCTGGATACCATACGCTCTCCCTCATATGTGGAATTTCGGAAACAAAACAAATGAGCAAAGGACAGAAAAAGAGAGAGACAAACCAAGACTCAGACTCCTAACTCTAGAGAACAGATGGGTGGTTACGAGGGGAGGGCGGGGGATGGGGGGACAGGTGATGGGGTGAAGGAGCACACCTGTCGTGATGGGCACAGGGTGGCGTACGGAAGTGCTGGATCAGCAAATTGTGCGCCTGAAACTAATGAATGCAACACCGCATGTGAACTATACTAGCATTAAACTAGGAAAATAAACTATCTGGTCAAGCCATCGTGTTTGGCAGGAGGAGGAACGGAGGCAAGGGAAGGTGGCCACAGCAACGGGAGCAGGACCGGAGTCAGAGCTCCTGAGACGCCCGGCTGGCCGCTCTCTCTGGGGGCGACCTGGGGCGCTATGTGGGTTTCAGCCACATTCGGCAGATGCTGCATGTATCCGACCCACGGTCACAGCGGCATCAGGGAAGGGCCTCAAACGCCTACCCAGAGCTGGACCTCAGGCAGGGAAGGTCTTTGGAGACAAGCGGAAAGCAGGAGCTGGAGAGGCTCCAGGTGCAGGTGCGGGAGCTGGCTGGTGGCCGGTGGCAGGTCGGGGGCGGTCAGGCTCCCACACCCAGGTGGCCTAAAGGAGCCACCTCCCCTTGGGCCTCCTCCCAGTCCTGAGCTGTCTCTGCCCCTACACCGTGGCTAAAACTGCATTCCCTTCCCGGTGATCAGCCACATGGACAGGGGCAGCACTTTCGGAAGGAAAGCCGGCACAGTGACTACACCCCGACCCTCCCAAAGACCGAGACCCTTCTTGGGGCCTTTGGGGCCCCTGGTGTCTGGCTGACGAAGACAGTGCAAAGATTTAGGAATGGAGGTCTGGGTTCCCATGCTGGCACTGCCACCAAGCTGCTGTGTGACTATAGGCAAATCACTCAACCTCTCTGAACCTTTTTCCTCATCTGCAAACTGGGGAGAGCAGCACCATCCTGTCTGGGCTGAGAAGAGGGTCATATGACAGTTCAACTACGTAAATCCTTGTCACTGTCCACGTATGGCCTCTCCGCTCCCTGCCTGCCAGGGAGCAGCTGGGGCCCGGGAAGCAAAATCACGGGGCAGGTACAGGAGCTAGGGTTCTCGGTGACAGGGAAGGACAGGAAGGAGGGAAAAGAAGGAAGGGAGAAGGGCAGAACCCATTCCTTCGGCTCTCGTTAATGGACCACGCCCCAGCGTTCCCAGCCTTGGGGGGTGTCAGTGATTGGCCAGCTTGGTTCAGAGGACTCCGGAAAGCTATTACACCCGTGGTTATGGTTTATTACAGTGTAAGGATGCGGATTAAAACCAGCGAAGGGAAAAGCAGCATGGGACAAATTCCAGGAGAAACCAGGGTCCCCTTCCTCCCGAGGCAGTTGCAAGGACAAGAATCATCCTCCCAGCAGCAATGCGCAACAACACATGCTAAGTATTGTCCACAGCGAAGCTCACTCGAGCCTTGGTGTCCAGGGTTTGGGGGTCAGGCATGTCAGCATGCAGCTCCTGGTGACCAACTTTAGCTACTTCCGCTGCAGCCCCTAGACAAGTCACACGGAGCCAGCAAGGCCCAGGGCCTCAGCGTACAAACTCTGAACAGGCGGGATCTTCGAAGGGCTCAGGGGCCACGTCCCGGGAGCTGGTCGAGGGCCAGCCCTTTCTTTAGAATGTGCACGGTGTGAGCGCCCCAGGCCTGCTAAGCTCTGTACCGGAAGGCCCTGGAGGGCTTGCAGAACGCTCAGTGCTCAGGCTGGACCCCAGACCACTTACGCAGAGTCTCTGGGGGTCCTGCCCCAGTTGTGATCCATTGCCACAGGCACTGAAGGAGGGAATAAGCTTATTCCAGGGGGTGTGGGGAGAAACGGGAGAACCAGCGGGCCCGGGATGGTGGGCTGCAGAGCACAGGCAGGACGGCTCATGGGGGAGAAGGAGCAGCTGGAGAGGCGGAGAAGCAGGGAGCCAACAGAGAGAGCAGGTGGCGGGGTCCCATGGGGGGCCTGGCAAGGACCAGGAAGGCCCAGGGGGAGGCGGCATGGCACCAGGAGGGGCAGGAAGTTCCGGGGGCCTCGCCCACCCCCTTCAGGCTCAGTCCGGCTCGAGACTTGCCCTATAAAATCAGAAGGGGGTCTATGAGTCGGCCTGGATTGTCCAGACTGCACGGCTCTGGGGCAGGGAGACGGGGTCACCTGTGTGGGGGATGGGGTCACCTGTGCAGATCCTCCTGGTTCTGCCCTTCCAGACCCTGTGCTGAATTTCCACCTTCAGTGGCCTAAGCACTGAAGGTATTATGGTGCTCCTCCCCAGGGGGAAATTCAAAATAAAAAACATACTATAAACCATAGAACACAACATTTACACACACGCTGGATACAAAGTGGCTTCCTTCTAAATTTTCCAGTCACGGAAATCTGAAGGAAAGGTGAAAGCTAAGCCTCTCTGCCCTTTTTTGGAGGGTGTACTCGTTGTGTCTCAGCCTGCCTTGGTTCACCCATTTACTGGGCCACACAGCCCGGTGCACCTTTAGGCCCCGAGCCCCCCAGACGCCCCCTGCATACGCGGGGGTGGGATGTCCTTCCTGGAACACTCCGGACTCCCCGGCATTACCCAGCCCCGCCCTGCCCCCGCGCTGACGGCCCCGCAGGCCTTACGGGACGGCTTCGATGCATTACTCAGGGCTCGCCAACCTGGCTCTCAGCTGAGCAGGGGGGACCCAGGTGGGCAGAAGCCACCCCGGCCGGGACTGGGAGCAGGGGGAGACCCTTCCCGACTGCGGTCTTGCAGCTGGCAAGCCCTGGGGCTCTCGGACGTGTCCGACGGGCATCCCGGCGGAGGAGGGCGTAAGCTACAGAAGCCGGATCAGCCCGAGCCAAGGGCCCCAGAGACGCAGACCACTGGAGCTGGTGGCAGCAGGGGCCGCGGGGGACACCCAGGGCAGGCCCATACCTGGCACTCGGGAAGAGATGAAAACAAACGATGGAACCGAATTCCTACCAGCAGAGCCCGCCCGGGGTCACTGAAGAGCCTCCTGCCATGCTGATGCTAAAGATCTGAAGCCAATACACAGACGAGCGGCCAGCCGCCCTCTCCAGCTTGGTCCCTCCTGGCCTTGAGTCACACACCACCTCCAAGAAGCCCTCGGGGTTCACTGGGGAGCTGTCCTGAGCAGATCCCAGCGGGCCCAATGGTGTAAGCTCAGGCAGGGAGGCCGCTTGCTGGGTTCTGACCCTAGGCCTCAGGACAGCAATGCTGCTCACTATGTGGTCTTGGGCCCAGCTACTTAATCCCGCAGAGCCCAGACTTCCCCCAAATGGGGACTAATAATAGCACCTACTGTGAGATCACATAGAGCCACTTGGAGGCTCTGCTGAAGAGTGAGGCACCTGGCCTATGAAGAGCACTAAGTATGCACTAACTGGATGCAGAGGGGCCTTCCTAGCACACGGCCTTGGGGAGCATCTCCTGCTTCCTCACCAGAAGGCTCCACTCTGGGCCAGACCCTCCCCACTGCTCGGCAGGCAGCAGGGGCCGGGGGGGGGGGGGGGGGGGGGCTGTGGGCTAGGGCACAGGGGAGGGTGAGGCGAGGTAATGGCCTCCAGGCCAGGGAGGGGTGTGTGGGGCGAGTGAGCGAGAGAAGAGGGTTAAAGGCAGAGCAGTCCCAGGACTGAATGAGTCATCCCAAGATTGAATTGTAGGTGCCCAATTTACATGATAAAACCCCTCTTGGAAAGACTGGGAACATCTTTGGTTTTACTAAATGATTTAGCCCTGAAGGAAGACACGGAGAGACAAAAATAAACATGAGTGCCTCGTCCAAGTTCACTGCCCTCCGAATGGGGCCCAAGTCCCTGGGAGGTGGGACTGCAGGGGGCTGCTCCCTGATCCCACCAGACCCCACCCCAGAGGGTCTCCCCACCCAGGAAAGGAGAGGTTCCCGACCCCCGCAAGCCTGATCCCCACCCCCCAGCCCTTCCAAAAGCTGTGGTCCCAGGGCTCATGGAGTTGATGGGGTTTGGGAATATAGAAGAGGTCCGGTGGGGTGAGGTCCGGAGCCGACGACCACGAGAGAATTCTTGAGACGTCTTTGGTGCAAAATGGTGGTTCATTAAAGCACAGGGACAGGACCCACGGGCAGAAAGAGCTGCTGCCCCGGGAGATGTGAGGGGTGACTGATTATATACTAATGGGGTTGGGGGAGGCAAGGAAAAGGGAGGTTTTTGAAAGAACTTTCATATGTTAAAGAAGACTCACAGGATACCGGCGGGAGGCTTTTTCCCTCTAGCAAGGCATTAACGTGAAGATAGTTGGGAGCTTCCTGGAGGAACGTCACACTCTGCCCGCTTCAAGTGCCTGTCCTTGGGCTGCAGGTTATAAGGACATTTAAATGTATCTGCATTTCCTTCTGGAAGCTAGGTTATTGATAGAAATGCTTTGTTCTTGTAGATTGCTAAGACATTTGTTAACTGAGGGAGACTCCTGTCTTGCAGGATTGTGGTCTCTGTAAGTTACCTATTTGTTTTTCCTCTCCTTAGCTTCAGGGCAATCAGGAGCGCCTGAGGAATGTCACATAGACCCCATCTGGGGGCGGGGAGGGTTGTGGGGTGTCAGCTCTTTGTCCTCAGCTGGCCTCCTGCTCCCTCATCGTACCTACATATCGTTACACGACGCGCGTCGGCTCTCGTTGAAGATGTGCTTGTCGAGAGAGCTGATCCCGCAGGACGAGGGTGCGTGAACTTGGCACCTCTTGCACACACTGCAGGGCTGAGTCTTAAAAGGGCAAGACGTCGTTTTGTTACTTTTATTAGTTACTTAAGAGAAATATCTCCTGTTGGCACAGAGCTTTGTGCCTTGGGCCCATTAGCTCATCTCATCGTCATGGTTACTCTCTGGGCTAAGGTTTCCAGATCAGGAAGCCAGGCCTGACTTCTGTGTGCTAGGGAGAGCTCGGGCACGGTCTGAAGGCCTGGCCATCTTATTCCAAAAGTGTGTTCTCAACCAGGCACACACCCGGGAGATGTGGACAGGTATGGGGGTGTTCAGTGGGGTGATGTTAGGGAGCGGACAGGCACAAGTGGGGTTCAGTGTCCTGCAGCAGCGGGCAGGGCAACCGATAAAATAAAACCAATGATTCAATCCCAATACCAGTAGTTCCCCATGGGGGCGGGGGGGCAGCTCTGCACCACGTCCCACCTCCCAGGTCCTGTGGGGAGATGGCGTCACCAGCAGCACGGAGGGATCAGCACCAGCGCAGGGAGAGGGCCAGGTGGCCAGGTGGCGGGGTGCCTTCCGATCTTCCGGGGGCGGAAGGGACGGGGGTGAGCCCTGGTCATTTTCAGTCGGGTGCATCCTTTAAGATTCCCTCTAAATTTGCAGGAAGCAGTGATGAGTAGTAGAAAGAGCACGTGCTTGTCGGGGGTAAAAGCACCGAGTTGACCGCTGGCCAGCTGTGCCCCCCAGAGCAACTGACTGCACCTCTCTGTGCTTTGCTGTCCTTGGTGTGTCTGTCCCCTTGCGGGGCTGCAGACAGGACCAGATGAACAAGGGAACGTGCAAAGGGAAAGCATTTTACTAAGGGGATCATAAGCAACAATCAACAAAATTCAGCTCTTCCCTTTTAAACCCTGAATTGGGCTTCCAAAGGCTGTGGGGGGGCTTATCTGACAGGCCAGGTGCGGGCTCGCCACCCGCGGCCCAGCAAATTGAGATTTTTAACTTTGATCACAACTCCAGCAAAAGCAGCCGGCGTGAAAAATGAGCCCAGGACACCGACCATGCTCTCCGAGTCGTGGAGAAGCCATCCGTACCGGCCAGATGTCGAGCCAGAGGAGGAAGGCCTGATGGGGTCACCCGCCGGTCAGCCTCCAAAGCTGAGTTCCCCTGGGAGGGGCAGGGTTAAGTTCCTCTGGTCAAAATGTCAAGCTGGAATTAATCTATATAAATGCCAAGCCCCCTCGGTAAGCAACAATGAGGAGGATCGTCATGGCCGGTCCCCACGATGAGGTGCAGACGTTTCATCTACAAAGCTCAGAGCCCAGTGGGGGCCCTGCCTGTTGAGACCGCGCCAGGCCTGGTTCCAGCCCCGCGAGGGCACGCCTCCCACCGCCTTCCCACACTGTCTGCACAGGTCCGAGGGTCGCCTCGCATGGCCTCTCCTCCTAAGGCCTGCTTCCTCTTTGGATTTGGTCAACTCAGCTAAGAGACTGACTCCTCTACTTCCAGAAAAAAAGCCAAAAACAAAAATGAAACAAAACAAAAAAACAGGCCCCAGGAGGATCCAGAGAGAAAAGAATTTGAGGACATTTTCCCTGTCAGCACAGCTGTCAACCTTGTTTTGCAGAAAAAAAGGTTTTGGTGTGGAACTTCTTGGGCTGGAACCCAAACTCCCTCACTTACTAAGGGGGTGACCTCTGGAAACCCCTCAAGCGCTGGCTTCATTATGTTCATCTGTAAAAGGGGGCCACCATTCTGCACATTAAGGGTTCGGTGTGAGCACTAAGTCACGTAAGTGGCAGGCACAAGCCACCTACCCATTTCAGTTGGAATTCTTTCTGTCTATAAATAGGTTTAAATAGAAGGATCGCGGAGGCTGGCAAAACTGCAAAGTCTGGCAACCGGTCCGGCTTCAAGCAGAGTTTGATCAGGGTGCTGGCTCTGTCTCTTGGCATTCCCTGGGCTCTGCTCCTGTCTGAGGAATTTCCTTTCCTGCCCAGCTTCCCTCATAGTTATAAAATGACTGCAGTTGTTCCAGATCTCACAGCTACCCTCTGCAACATCCAGAAGAAGAAAGCTCCTGTGTTTTACTCTGATTATAACACTGACCACCAAGTATCCACTTCCAATCACTGTGGCTGGGGGCTACACCATGACTGGCTTAGGCCAAGGTGGCAGAGGGCTGGGATTCCCATCAGGACCCCGAGGTCGAGGCTCATCCGTGTGGGATCCTGCCTCCTTCATATCCAGGTCCCCAGAGCCTGGAACAATGTTTGCCACAGGCGTTCTCAGTAAGAGCTTGTCCAATGAAGGAGGACAGGTAAGTGAGGATGACACAATCTGAAGAGACAGTGTGTGTGGTTAAAATGGGTAATCGTTCTGTGAATCCATTGTCTAGTCAGTGGTAATTTCCCAGATGCTCACTTCAGTGAAACCCCAAATACAAACGCTGGCCTGCACCTTTCCCAAAGAGCGGCCTGCTTCTTCCAGGAGAGCCCGCAAAAGCCTACCGAGCGCCGGCGGGGGTGCCCCGGGCAATCGGAACCAGCCCCACGCTCCTTGTGCACAGCTCAGTTCAGCAGGGAGCATGAAAATCAAAAGTCCAATTCCATTTTTAACCACTGGCTTCAACAAAGAACATTAAATTTACCTTTGCATGTCTTTTGTTTTGTTTTGCTTAACGGAAATGAGGAGGATATTGAGACTTGAAAGGGCAGGGCTTTTTTTTTTTTTTTAATTTTTTTAATGAGCGTGTGTGGGCCCTGCCCCCCGCTCTCTGCAGCCGGCGCGGAGACCTCGGGGAGCAGAGCCACAGCGCGGGGCCCTGGGGGTGACGGAGCAGGCGGAACTGAGACCCCTCCGTGCCTCCTGCCTAGCCCGCCTGGCAGCCAGCACGCGGGGCGAGGGGCAGGAGTCCAGCCAGGCTGCCCGGCGCTCAGACCCCGTGCCCCTGTGCCTCCGCGGCCGAGACCGGTCAACAGCACCAGGGCCTGAGGGAGGCGGGGGCTCGAACTCGCCACCTAGCATGGATGCCTGGGATTCAGACCCACAGAGCTGCTGCTGATTGCCTGGCTGGCCCACTGCCTGCGCAAGCTCGCCACGTCCACACGCGAGCTCCTCAGCTAGCTCATTCCCGCCGCCCACCTCCAATCCGCAACAGCCCCCCAGCACCCCCCCCACCAACTTCCCGGCCAGCGGTTGGGCGGCGACCCATCCCAGCCCCGCCTCCGACGACCCCCTGACCCCGCCCCCTCTCCCATCCTCCAGCTTCTCTCTCTCCCCCTGTCACCACGTCGGTGCCTCCTGCTCTCACCTCCTGGAAAGCCTTCCGCGGCTCCCCACTGCCCTGCAGAAGAGAGTCTGCGTCCTTCCGCGGCTCCAAGGACTTGTTCTACTTCACCTACGGCGCAAAGCCCATTCTCTGGACCCCCACCCGACGGCTCTGGACCCGAGGCCCCAGGCCCCCCCTCCCCAGCTCTTCCTCTCGACTCTGGTCCCGGCTGCTCACTGACGAGGGGCGGGGGGGAGGGGGGAGACAGCGGCTCCCGCTTCATTGGGGACCCTTGCGGGCGTCTGCGTTGTCCTGGGCCGCGAGGGGGGACGTGGCCACCCACACCTAGTACACATTTACACTCACACCAGGCCCTGGCCGGGCGGCAGGATCTCAGCCCGCATAGGGAGGAGACCCGGCCCTCTTTCCACTTCATAGTCAAGAACCTGCCCAAGCAGGTGGCAGGGCACCCCGATTTCCTCCCCCACCTCCCCAGCTGGAAACACATCTGTCCTGTTTGTACGGAAAGGGCCGGTGGGCCCAGCACACGCCTGCGATCACTACTTCCGTGTGTCCGTCCTCCCAGGCCCCCACCCTCCCAATCAGGGCCCAGGTCTGCACGGTTTCCTGATGTCACCAGAGACATCTGTCGCCCCCAGAGCTTCCTAAAGTGCACCCAGGGAGGCTCTGAGCCATCTGGCCAGGGAGCCCGCTGTGAAATCCCATCACCCCTTTCAGTTAATTGGCTTCAAAGCAACGAAGTAATTAGGGAGGGGGCCACGGCCTGTGTCCCCACAGGGGAATGGGTGGCACACGAGGCAAATGCTCTCATCTCTTTCCCCACCGGGAGCTCATCTCTCCCTGAACGCGCCCTGCCTCCTGCGGCCTTGGCTGCCCTTGGTGAGGCAGAAGGACGTGCGGATGACTGTGGTGGGAGCACGTTCTGAGACACTCACTCATGTTCACGACCCCCATCCGGGCTGGTCGCCAGCTTTGGGCCTGCCGCCCAGGGTGGGAGGAAGGGTCTGGCAGAGTGGAGAGCCCCCAACCCTCTTCCGCGTCACTTCCTGCCACCAGGAAGCAGAGGGAACGGCCCCGGGGTGTGTCCAGGGCCACAGACAGAAACAATGGACAGAGATAAGTCTCAGTGGTGACCCGGGTGGAAGGGTAAGGACAAGGTGTCCCCTACCCCCAAGCCCCCTGACCTTGCACACGGCCATGCAGCAGGGGCACAGCCGACCGCCCGGGAAGGGTGCAGGTGAGCGGGAGGAAGTCGAAGGTGAGATGAAAAAGGCCAGTGGTCCCTGTTGTGTACCTGGGATCTGGGCTGGGCGTGCATCCCAGGACCGGGCCTTGTGTTAAGCACGTTGCTCCATTCTCTTAGAGCTGAGAGTCAGTGACAGCAGCCCCCATGTGGCAGGCGAGTCAGAGGCCACAGTGAGGTGATGGGGATGAAGTAGAAGCAGCCACCAGCAGGTTGAGGCTGGGACTGGCCAAGGACCCATGCTGAGGACCTCCCTCCCTCCTCTGAGGGCTGCACCAACCAGCCCCCAGGAAGACACCCCTGGCCAAGGGCCAGAGCTGGGCGAGTGGACACGGTCCCAGACGCCCCCTCGGTGCTGCAGCATTGCTGGAAACTTCCCTGGGGAGGAACTTTTTGTGCCAAGGGCTTCTACTCCACTGGGCTGGAATCCTCCGACCATGATGCTGGCTTGGATGATCAGGCCCGCTTTCCAGTGGGTGCAAGGCAGATGCAAGGCAGACTGGGAGAAGATGCAGGGGCCCGGCCACAGGGGGCCTGAGGCAGAGTGAGGGGAGAGCCTCTGTCCATGGCCATCTGCCTCGGCTGGTGGGTCAGGACCCAATCTCAAACACCACCCCATGCAGGGCCACCCAATCAGGAGACCCCAGGGCTCAGGGAACAGAGCCGCAGGCCGAAGAAGTGATTCGAGAGCCTCCCACTGCAGAAGAACTTACAACGTGCTCACAGCAACCCGCAAACCAGGAACCCCTATATTCAGCGAATGGAGCAGGGACAAATCCTGCTGAAGAAAACCTGAGTAACTCAGATGCAGCCAGCCCAACACATGACTTAAAAACAGATGCAAATCTCACTGCAAAAGCCCCAAAACGGGACATACATCATCTGCGGTTTCTCCAGGCTGTGGAGGAGGGGCTTACGCAGCACAGGACAAATGTCCCCAAGCCTCCCCCAGACACTTGTCCCCACAGCGCATCCCTCCTGTCCTTGCCCAAATCTCTGTAACGTTTTCTCTTGTTCCCCCCACACCCTGAAGCCAAACCCTGTCTTTCTGTACCCTACCCTCCTCTCCCCTTCCCACCCTTCCCCCAGGAGCTCCCTGATTTCCCAGAGCCCCCCCTCCTCCCTCCAGCGGCTTCTCCATCTCTCCACAAACGTATCTATTTGGCGTCACTTAGCTTCTCCAACTCTGTCTCTCGACCCTTCTCCCTTCAATACACAATTGTTCCCGGCGGCCAAGAGCCCACTGAGACCCTCCCTTTAGAGAAGGGCTGGAGGAAGGGGACTACAGATGTGACACTGTTTCCCCAGGCGGCCCTGAGCCCTGCCCGGTCCTGCAGAGGTCCAGGACCGGCTCCCATGAGGTGAGCTTCGGGACAAGCGAGCAGGCCCAGGGAGCCTTTGATGAGGACCTTTGCATCCCACCCTGCAGCCCACCCATGCCCTGGCCCCTGAGCCTCCTCGTCCCCCCTCAGGCCTCCCCCTGCCCGGGCGGTCACCACTGGGGGCCCCCAGGACGCTCACCCCGGAGCAGGCCTTACAACAGGAGCCGGCCGGGGTTTGGGACCAGCCAGGAAGCTGACGTGGAAGGGGCTGGCTCAGGGCTGAGCGGTGGGCAGGCCAGTCCGGGTCTGGAGCCCTCAGCAGTGTCCCCTCCCCACTCCTACTTCCTCCTGGCATTGGGCTCCAGGTCCCACCTGCACAGGGCCAGGTCGGCGGACGTCTGCTCGGGTGCTAGAAGATCAGAGCAGCAGGGGCCTGCAGACCGTGAGCAGAGTCCAACTCCTGGGCTTCAAGACGGAGATGTTGAGGCCCAAAGAGCGTCAGTGACTCTCAGAGTCACAGAGCTTCTGACAGAAGGTCCTAGAACGAGGTGTCAGGACGGCCAGGCTCATGGTTTCCCCAGAGCACAAAGCTGTGGACAGGAATGGAGGGTGGGTGTGTTGAAATGAATGAAACTGAAAATGTCATCGGTTGTTTGCATTTTAAGTGGAACTTCAAGATCCTTGATTTAGGGGCAAATCCGTGGAGACGGCTTGTTGGTGCCTGCGTCTTGGGGCAGGTGGGGGCGGCTGCAGGACACTCCAGAGGTACTTAATGCCACTGAACCGTGCACTTTACAATGGCTAAAACGGTCCATTTTCTGCTACATGTAATTTACTACAATTAAGGAGAATTCTGCTTGGCTCCAATAAATAAAAGCTGGATGGAGGACAGGCTGGAGTTTGTTCAGCGTCTTCCCTTCGCCTGCCCCGGCCCTGCGCAGGGAGGCTCCCAGGCCGGTGGAGGGGGGCGGCTACCGCAGACAGACGGACCGAGCATGTCTCCATGGACGGCCACGTGGGGACCACCGGCTCCATGACCCCCCTGTCTTGGGGGGGCTCAGAGGTGAGCGTGTACAAAGCCTTCCTCACAGCTACCGGGGAGCAGGCCTCCCCACATGCAGACCCTCCCCTGCTCACCTCTGTACATCCCAGTCATACTGCCCCTTCTCCCTGCTTCCTCCTCCCTCCTCCCTCAGCAGCCCCACATGGAGAAATACCAGGTCAAGAAGCCTTGCACACGTTTACTCTCAGTAAAGGTTTTCACGGCCATTTCCCGCAGGTTTATAGGCTCAACTCATTTAAATCTTTGTGTGGGGGTGGGAAGGGGGCTTTTCTGCTTTAATCTGGGGGCTGGCGGTCCTCACTGGGGTGGGAGGGGGCTCCAGGCAGGCAGAGGCCTCCGGTCACTCCAAGCCCATGGACCTCAGGGAAGCTCTGAAAATACCTCACAGAAAGGACTCCGTTGGGAGGAAGGGGGGCACGGGGTGACGGTTTACTTCTTCCACCCTGGCCGTCAGCTCTGGAGATCTGGGCCCTGACCCTGGGAGCAGGGCAGGTAGGGGAGGGGGTGTCCACATCACCCCACCAGCCTCTCCTGGCTTCACCACATCCTGGCCTCAAAGGCATTGACCTCCTAGGGGTGTTTTCTCCATGAGACTCAGAGACACACTAGGGCCCAGAGAGGGGATGGACTAGGCCGTGGCACCCACACTGGGGTGCCTGGCCCCCCAAGGCCCTTGAGGCTGAGCCCCACGAGCAGCACGATTCCGGGCTTGCTGAGCCGCTGACCTCCCACCTCCCCGCGGTGACCCTCGTGGGTCAGCTGCCACGGCTGAGTCTCTGGGGAGACTACGAGGTTCCCGTGGTTGTCGTCACAAATCATCACAGCCCGATGGCTTAAAACCACAGAAAGGTGCTCACCGTCCTTGAGGCCAGAAGCCTGACACCTGGGTGTTAGCACAGCCATATCCCCTCCTGCAAGATAGCAAGAAAAATACCTGTTGGCTTCTGTCCCCCGGTTCCTGACACGGGGCCCCTGAAACCGTTGTAACCTCCTGGGTGACAGGCGCGTCCTTCGTTCTAATGAGGTGACCCCAGGTGGGCTCCTGGAGGGGATCTTGTCATGAGAAAGCCAGCAGCCATGATCAGAAGTTCGGAATTTTCGGCCCCCTCCCCATCCTCTTGAGAAGGGAGAGAGGCTGGAAATGGAGTTAGTCGATTATGGCGACGTGGGGAAGCCTTCATCAAAATCCCACGTGTATGAGGTTTGGGGAGCTTCCGGGTCAGTGAACAGGTGCCAGGAGGGAGATGCACCCCAAGCCCACGGGGACAGAAGCTCCTGCCTGCACTGGGGACCCTCCTAGAGCCGGCTCTGTCCCTCTTCATGTGGCTGTTCACCTGCATTCTTTGTCCTGTCCTTTAATAAACTGGTACAAGTAAGCGCTTCCCTGAGCTCTGTGAGCCGCTCGGGCAGATCTGAGGCGAGGAGGTCAGGGGAACACCCGACCTGCAGCCAACACAACACAGGTTGTGGGTGGCGTGGGGCCAGGCTGCTCTGACGGGCGGCCGGCGTGGGCGCGGGCTGGAGGACACAGCCCCCGGCCTGCAGGTGCGGCGCCGTCTTGGGGGGGGGGGTCAGAGGTGAGCGACCCTGCGGGACACCCAGCGGGTGCCGCAGAGACATGCTGGCGAGGAACCCCCCACATCTGCTGACCAGAAACGAAGTGTTCTGCCTGAAAATTCCGGAAAGAAGCATCTCCCCGATTGCGCCCTGAAGGAGCTGCAGCTCCAGGCCCAGTGGGCTCTGGCCAGAACCGGAATTCTGTGCCTGGCGTTGGAGAAAAGCCACCGGTCCACTCTTTTCATGGAGGACCCTCTGGGAGCTGGGTTTACGTCCAGGTTAGGGACTCTCAATTAAAATACAAGAAAGGCTCTGACGTTGTCAGTTACTAAAAGGTAACACAATTCCACATTCCAGGCAGGGCACCCTGTCTTCCACCCGAGAGCCTTCCCCCGAGCTGCCCCTCAAGACCACACTTGGCCTCTCCACGCCCCAGCCACATGGACCCCAATCCTGCACGCCTGGCCTCTCCACGCCCCAGCCATGTGCACCCCAATCCCGCATACTTGGCCTCTCTGTACCCCAGTCACGTGCACCCCAATCCCGCACCCTTGACCTCTCCACACCCCAGCCACGGGGACCCCAGTGCCACTTCCCCAGGGCACCCTCTTCATGCACGACTGCCCCCACCTGTCCGAGGGCCTGTCTGCCTCTCACTGGCTCTCTCTCTATCATCCCTCCGCCCGCCAGGCTGAACCTCCCCTCCCTTCTACCCCTCAAAACGCTCATCGTGCAGACATCACTTTGCAGTGAAATTGTGGCTTCCATGTCTCCATCTCTCTCCTGTCTTTCTTCCTGTTTCCCTCTCTAAGTGGGTCTCAGCCTCCCTCTCTGACCCCATCCCTGGCTGTCAGGGTCCTCAAGCCCCACACAGCGCCCTGCCCTCCCACCCAGAGTCAGGCTTCCAGGGTCCTCAAGCCCCACACAGCGCCCTGCCCTCCCACCCAGAGTCAGGCTTCCAGGCCCACGGCTCGGCCCTTCCAAGTCTTGTTTCTGGGAAGCCAGATTGAATTAGCTGCTGGACCCATCTGGCCAGCCCTTGGCCTAATACCATCTGGCAGCTCATGCCTCAACGCCAACCCCAGCCCTGTGGCCTCACGGCCAGAAATCCAATTTGCCACAGCTTAATTGAGCCCTGGACTCCCGGGGCATGGCCCTCGAGCCCTCCCGCCCAGCCAGCAGCAGATTTCCTGGTGATTAGAAGGAGGGGAAAATGACAGGAGCCAAGTTAATTTCAATTACCCTCAATTTCTCCCTAGAGCAGCACACACCCCTCGCTAAGTGCATCTTTGTGTCAGCTGCAGTGGACACTGGTAAGTATTAAGTATTCTGAGCGCTCGGGGTGCCCCAGACACCCTGCCTTTACCTGCTCCCTCTGTTAGAGAGCAGACTGCGCCCCCCGTGTGTTGGTCCTCATGCTTAGTCCTACTGACAGAGCCCAGAGAGGAGCTCAGAGATACCGCCCATGCCCACCCTGCCCGAGACCTGTTCAGCTGCTGGTGGAACCAGAGACAGGGCTCCAATAAGATTTTATGACTCTGATGAGAATCACGCCATTTCCTCCTGCTCCACCGCCGTCCTCCTGGGAGCTCAGCTGGAGCGGCCGCCTTTGCCGGGGTCTCTTGGGGAGGGACTAGCTTAGCAGGAGGCAGTCACCTTTCCTCTGCCTGGGGAAGCAGATACTCCTGGGTGGGCCCCCGCCCACTGAGCATGCTCCCTCGCCCATCCCTGGGAGGGGTGGGGTCCAATGAGGGGCAAGCTGTGTCAGGCCAGGTGCATGCCCCCTGGCGCGTGGCTGGATTCCTGAGCTAACAGGAGCCTGCACGTGCAGCTGGGGAGCCTCAGCTACACAGGTGCTCCCCATCCACCAGGGCAGCCCTCCGGCTCTTAGCACAACAGCAACGCCAGGAGCCACCCAAGTCAGGAGTCCGGGAGAGTTCCCGAAGTGCGGCCCAAGCCCAAGCCGAGGGGGAGAGGGAGCCACCCACAGGACTGCAGCACGAGGCCCAAGTGCCCTGTGGCTGGGTCCCCAGGGCTCCCCACGCTTTCCAGCCCCACAACTGCCCTGCTGAGGGTGGGCCCTACGTCCTGGGGGCGGGGAGACCGTCTGAGGGAAACAGGGCTCTCTCAGCATCCAGTCCAAGCCCGGGAAAAGGAGGTAGAACCTGAGAATGACATCAGGCCACCTGACTCCTTCCCATCGTGCCGGCAGAAGGCTGAGGAAGGTCATGAAATCTGTCCTGTGTTTGAACTTGCCAGGACTGGCCCGGGGCCCAGCTGCTTCAGGCTGCCCCTGGTCTAACAATGGACCCGAGCCTCAGAGCGGATCTTCGAGCACAGGTGGGCCTGGCTGGAGCAACCTCCCCCGCCCACAGCTGGTCTCCTGACTGCTGCCTTGGGGAGACCCCAGGGCAGGGGTCCCTCCCGCGGGAAGGCAGGCGGGCCCCAGGCTGCAGTGAGGCAATAAAGAACCAGCAAGGATCTCACCTGTGGACTCTAAAGAAGCCCAACTCGGAGAAACAGACAGTGGAGTGGAAGGGGAGGGGGCATGGGGAGATGTTGGTCAAAGGGTACAGACCTCCTGGCACAAGATTAAAACATTCTGTGCATCTAACTTACAGCACAGTGACTGCAGTTAATCCTACTGTATCATGTACTAAATGTTGCTAAGAGAGTAGATCCTAAATGTTCTCCCCACAAGAAAGACGTGGTAACTATGTGACAGGATGGAGACATCGGCCAATGCTATAGGGATAATCCTTTTGTAATATATAAATGTATCAAATCAGCACACTGTACACTTTAAACTTATACAATATTATACATGAGTTATATCGCAATAAGCCTGGGAAAAATGATCAATTCCAAAGAGGCTGTGTTTCTAAGTTATATCTATTGATATTTACCATTTTAGATATTAAAACGGTAAGTATTTTAAAATATTTAAAGATAAAAATAAACCACCATATGCTAACATACAACATATTTTTATGTAAGCATATATTCCAAAGTAAAAAAAGCGTAGTGAGAAGAATGGCGTTGTTTCACACTTTGCAAATCTCTCCTAACGTCTGGCTTTAACTGACGATGCCCAGATTCTCATCCCTAGTTCTGCATTCAATCTGTCCTAATGTGGTGTTTTGGCTGAAGTGTATGAAGAAAAGACGATCTCAGGGATTTTAGTAAGAAACGGGAGGGAGATTTTAATAATCTTTTCAGATAATTGTGGGTATTCTTCTGAAATACTATACTAAAAATCAAAAAGTAGTAGCTTTTTAAAGGTTAGTTGCAACGTGGAATCTGAAACCACATTGATGAAAATCTGGTACTCTAACGTTAAAATCTATCAATCTATCTTGACTTTGGATGAATCCTTAATTCATGCATCGTTTGTGACATCACACATTGGTCCTTTGGAAAATATCAGTTTCCTGAGTTATGCAGATCTTTCAAATGTTGACACATTTTATTATACTACTCGAAAAAAATCACTTTATTAATATTATCACAGAGTCCATCAGACAGTCTTTAAGTTTATAAAAGATTTTAGCTTGTGGTGGTGGATACAAGTTTTCCCAAATTCTCATCTTTGCTTGAAAGTTCAAATTTTATGGTTGCCAACAAGGACTGTCCATTGTTTTCGTGAAAACAGCGGAGGCCACAGCACACGGAGACAGGTTGGTTTGCCCGGCCCGTGGCAGACCCATGTCACACACGGCCCCCACGCGGGGACACGCTGTTCCATACATGCCCTGCTGTATGTTTGAGGTGTTTTCTTTTTAACACGTCCACACAAACAAGTTCTCGGTGCCTCTCTACAAGGCATTGTGTAATTCTGGGGATCACAGAGGAGGACAGGGTCAGTTACAGGGGATCACGGAGCCCCCTCCTCTGGTGATAGGACTACAAGCTTCTGGAGTGTTGGGGACGAAGGCCTTCCCGAGAGGGGAGGGTGGTACGAGGGCCGCCTGCTAGCCAGCCTTCCTTGGCCCAGAGTGGGTGGGGAAGGAGGGGGAAGCCAAGAGGATGTAGGCCTTGCCAGCTGCCGGGGATGGGCACGGGATGAGGGTCCTGACGCCTGGCCTGCCTGGAAGGGGTGAGTGTGGGCCGTGCAGAAAGGAGCACATCCAGCCTGAGCACGCTCTGCCCTGTCTGTCTGCAGGGCCTGTCTGGGGGAGGCGCCTGGGGGGCCAGGAAAGTGCGACACCATCACGGCTCAGAGTCGTGGCCATTACAAAATAAGACCGTGCACGCCGCGCTAAGTGTACAGGCGACTACGGAGGACAGAGCAGGGACTTAACCCAGCCTGGCAGGCGCCGCAGGCTTTCCGGAAGAGGTGACCCAAGGGGAAGTGGGTCAGGAGGAGGTGAGAGTCCTTCCACACGGAAGGAAGCACCAAGAGGGGGCATGAGTGTCCCTGCCCCATGGATGAATTTAAACATCTGGGGATAAAAGGCCCGGAAGGCAAAGGCACCAGGTGGCCCCCCCGAGAAGCTACAAAAAGATGAGGCTGGAGACACCGGTGGAGTCCAGCTCACAGAAAGCCTTGAATGTCACGCTAAGGAGCATGGATTGGATCCCGCTGGCTCTAAAGGTCAGCTGAGGAGTTCAAGCAGGGAAGCACCCCGCTCAGATCCCTTTCGTAAGGTCACTCTGGTTGTGGCAGTGTGTCCTGGGGGACGGGGTGGGGGGGGCAGAGCAGCAAGGCTGAGTTAGGGCAGCAGCTGTGGGGATGGAGGGCGGGGGGCAGGCAGGCTTGAGAGCCCCACAAGTGTGCAGACAGTGTCCTCACGGAGTGGCCTGATGACTGGGTACTCAGGGGTTCCAAGCTGTGACCGGTGTGGATCCCACCCCGTGACAACCGGACAGGTGGTGGGTAAGGTCCCAGGACAAGCGGGGTCCCATTCAAGACAGGAAGTCAGCTTTATATTCTCTCCCTCATTCAAGTGATGCATCACCATCAAGTGATGCAGCAAAGAGGCCAGGAGGGGGCCTGAAGCAGACAAGTGATCTCAGCACGCTTCTGGAAGATGGAAGGGAGGTGGGGGCCTTGGGGACAGATTACAGGCAGCAGAAGTCCAGAAGCAGAACCTTGGAGACCAGCATCACGGAGGGCAAAGTGAGAAGCCAGGCTGGATCTGGCAGAGCCCACCAAGCTCCAAGTGTGGAGCTAATGGTGCTTCCCCCAATTTGTGAACGCAGCCAGGCAGTTACGCCAAGGAAGAAATCCAGAGCTTCCTCTCTACAGATAATTGAATCAACCGCCCGGTGGGAGAGGGTATCAGCACTCCTGACTAAGTCCCCCGCATTCTAGCATGTAGGGGCTCCCATCTGTTCACTCTCCACCCCGCCTGCACACACTACACCCCAGGTCTGCCTGTGCAGATACGAAAAGATGCATGGCAGCCTCACACATTTGACAACAGCTTCCAACACGCAGGAGAAAGTAAAAGAAGTCCTCAGAGAAAACGCAGAGAATAAAAGATAACTTTAAAAGAAAGAAAGGAATGCAGGCGCATCTTGGAGATATTGCAGGTTCAGTTCCAGACCACTGCAATAAAGCAAATATCCCAATTAAAAAAAAAAAAAAAAACGAAATTAGTATCCTCAGGAAAGCTCAAGAAAATACTGCATCTTAGAAAGAATGGGAGGTTAAGAAAAAAGGGAACAGTTAGAGAAAGAAATAACTTTTTAAACACTGTGATAAAATATACATAATACAAAATTTACCATTTTAACCATTTCTAAGTTCACAGTCCAGTGGGTTTAAATACTTCCATCTTGCTGTACAACCATCACCACCAGCCATCACCAAAACTCATTTCATCTTGCAAAATGCAATTCTGCGCCCATCAGACACTAGCCCCCGGCCCCTCCCCCAGCCCCTGGCACCACCCACTGCTTTCTGTCTGTATGAACTTGACGACTCCAGGGACCTCACACAAGTGGTATCGTACAGCATTTGTCCTTTTGTGACTGGCTTATTTCTCTATCATGATGTCCTCCAGGCTCGCCCATGTGGGAGCAGGTGTCAGGATGTCCTTCTTCTTTAAGGCTGAAAAATATTCC
This sequence comes from Halichoerus grypus, assembly GCF_964656455.1. Lineage (NCBI taxonomy): Eukaryota > Metazoa > Chordata > Mammalia > Carnivora > Phocidae > Halichoerus > Halichoerus grypus. The sequence goes on from NC_135719.1 coordinate 132,857, forward strand.
ATTGAATGTATGTGCCATATCCGTTGATGGACACTTGGGTTATTTCTACCTTTTGGCTAATGTGAATAATGCTGTTATGAACACGGGTGTACAAATACAAAAGAAATATTTTTTGAAATTAATAAATATACTTGCCACAATGTAACTTTTAATGGATGATTTGGAAAATAAAGCTGGTGAGATCTCCAGAATATGGAACGAAATGTCCAAAAGAAAAATATACAAGAGGAGAGAGAGTACTGCGAGGAATAATTCAAGAAGTTCAACATCCGATCACTTGGCATCCTGGAAACAGAGCAGAGAAAAATGAAGGAGAAGGAATTATCCAAGAACTGATAAAAGCTAAGTTCCCAGAGCCATGGTTGGCCATGCTGAGGCCCTACGTACATCACACACCATGTGGACACTGGTGCTAAAACAGTCCTGCCTCATGGCCCTTAAAAACCTGAGGGAGAGGGAGAGAGAGAAAAACCAAACAGTTGCATAAATTAATGTACAGTTGCAACTCCTGGAATGTACACCACAAAGGAGGCCATGAAAACTGAGGCCAGGGCAGGGCTTCTGAGACTGGGACACCTGAGCTCAGAAGTAAGCAGGCAGGAGGGATGGAGGGCCATCAGCAGCAAAGCCAGAGGGAGCGCAAGAAGGCAGCATTCAGGCCCTGGACACTACAGGACCTCTTCTTCATAAAGCCATTACTCTCAGGAGCAGGACACATAACTGGCTTTTCTAACACAGAGAATACAGAGACTTAGACAAAACGCCAATACGGAGGATTTCATCCCAAATGAAAGAACAAGATCAAGTCATGGCCAGAGATCTAAGAGAAACAGACATAAGTAATATGCCTGATGGAGAAGTTAAAGCAGCAATCACAAGGATACTCGCTGGGCTCGAGAAAGGAATAGAAGACATTGGTGAGACCCTTACTGCAGAGATAAAAGAGTTAAGAAACAATCACTCAGTAACAAAAAATGCAGTAACTGAGATTTGAAACAGACTGGATGCAATGAACACAAGGACGGAAGAACCAGAGGAACAAATCAGTGATATGGAAGACACTGAATGGAAAATAATGGAAAATAATGAGGCTGAACAAAAGAGAGAAAGAATTATGGATCACGACAGCAGACTTAGGGAACTCTGTGACTCCATCAAACATAATAACATTTGTATCATAGGGGTCCCAGAAGAAGAAGAAGAGAAAAGGGGGCAGGAAATTTGAGGAAATTATAGCTGAAAACTTCCCTAATCTGGGGAAGGGAACACATACCCAGATCTAGGAGGTACAGAGAACTCCCACCAAAATCAACGAAGGCCGGCCAACCCCAAGACATATTGTAACTAAATTTGCAAAATATATCAATAAAGAAAAAGTCCTAAAAGCAGCAAGACAACAGAAGTCCCTAACTTACAAGGGAAGACCCATAAGGCCAGCAGCAGATCTCTCCACAGAAACTTAGCAAGCCAGAAGCGAGTGGCATGATATATTCAGTGTGCTGAATGGGAAAAATCTGCAGCCAAGAAGACTCTAGGCTATCATTCAGAATAGAAGGAGAGATAAAGAGTTTCCCAGACAAATAAAAACTAGAGGAGTTCGTGAACACTAAACCAACCATGCATGAAACATTAAAGAGGACTGTTTGAGTGGTTAAAAAGACCAAAACTGACAAAGACTAGAAAGAAAGAGAAAATCTCCAGAAACCATAACAAAACAAGTAATAAAATGGCACTAAATTCATATCTTTCAATAATCACTCTGTATATAAATGGGTTAAATGCTCCAATCAAAAGACATAGGGTGTCAGAATGGATTAAAAAAACACAAGACCCTTGGGGCGCCTGGGTGGCTCAGTCGTTAAGCGTCTGCCTTCAGCTCAGGTCATAATCCCAGGGTCCTGGGATTGAGCCCCGCATCGGGCTCCCTGCACAGCAGGAAGCCTGATTCTCCCTCTCCCACTCCCCCTGCTTGTGTTCCATCTCTCGCTGTCTCTCTCTGTCAAATAAATAAATAAAATCTTCAAAAAAAAAACAACCCAAGACCCATCCATATGCTGCCTACAAGAGACTCATTTTAGACCTAAAGACACCTGCAGATTGAAAGTCAGGGAGATGGAGAAACATTGGACATCAAAAGAAAGCCAGAGTAGCTATACTTACATCAGACAAACTAGATTTTAAACCGAAGACTGTAACAAGAGATGAAGAAGGGCCTTATATCATAATAAAGGGGTCTATCTAACAAGAAGATCTAACAATTGTAAATATTTATACCCCTAACTTGACAGCACCAAAATATAGAAATCAATTAATAACAAACTTACAGAAACTCATGGAGAATGATACAACAATAATAAGGGACTTTAACACCCAACTTAGAGCAATGACCAGATCGTCTAAACAGAAGATCAACAAGGAAACAAGGGCTTTGAATGACACATTGAACCAGATGGTTTTCACAGATATAGTCAGAGCATTTCATCCTAACACAACAGAATACGCATTCTTCTCAAGTGCACATGGAACATTCTCCAGAATAGATCACATAGTGGGTCACAAATCAGGCTTCAGTAAGTACAAAAAGATTAAGATCATTCCCTGCATATTCTCAGACCACAACACTATGAAACTTGAAGTCAACCACAAGAAAAAGTTTGGGAAGACCCCAAATACATGGAGGTTAAAGAATATACTACTAAAGAATGAATGGGTCAACCAGGAAATTAAAGAAGAAATTTAAAAAATACATGGAAGCAAATGAAAATTAAAATGAAAGTACAACAGTCCAAAACCTTTGGAATGCAGCAAAGGCAGTCCTAAGAGAGAAGTATATAACAATACAAGCCTTGTTCAAGAAACAAGAAAGGTCTCAAATACACAACCTAACCCTACACCTAAAGGAGCTGGAAAAGGAACAGTAAATAAAGCCTAAAGCTAGCAGAAGAAGGGAAATAATAAAGATTAGAGCAGAAATCAATGATATAGAAACGAACAAAAAAACCCAGTAGAACAGATTAAGGAAACCAGGAGCTGGCTCTTTGAAAAAAATTAATAAAATTGATAAAACCCTAGCCAGACTTATCAAAAAGGAAAGAGAAAGGACCCAAATAAATAAAATCACAAATGAGAGAGGACAGATCACAACCAACACCACAGAAATGCAAACAACTGTAAGAGAATATTATAAAAAATTATATGCCAACAAACTGGGCAACCTGGAAGAAATGGACAAATTCCTAGAAACATAAAAAATTGAAACAGGAGGAAATAGAAAACCTGAGCAGACCCATAACCAGCAAAGAAATTGAATCAGTAATCAAAAATCTCCCAACAAACTAAAGTCCAGGCCAGATGGCTCCCCAGGGGAATTCTACCAGACACTTAAAGAAGAGTTAATATCTAATCTTTTCAAACTATACCAAAGAATAGAAATAGAAGGAAAACTCTCAAATTCATTTTGTGAGACCAGCATTTCCCTGAGACCAAAGCCAAAGACTCCACTAAAAAAGAGAATTACAGTCCAGTATCTCTGATGAACATGGAAGCAAAAATTCTCAGTAAGATACCAGCAAATCGAATCCAACAGTACATTAAAATAATTATTCACCTCTTTGGCATCGACCATAGCAACTTCCTTTTAGATATGTCTCCTGAGGCAACAGCAACAAAAACAAACAAACAAAAAAACCAAAAAACTCTATCAGGACTTCATCAAAATAAAAGCCTTCTGCACAGCAAAGGAAACAATCAACAAAACTAAAAGACAATCTATGGATAGGAGAAGATATTTTTGCAAATGACATATATAAAAAAGGGTTATTATCCAAAATATGTAAAGAACTTATCAAACTCAACACCCAAAAAACAAGTAATCCAGTAAAGAAATGGGCAGAAGACATAAACAGACATTTTTCCAAAGAAGACATCCAGATAGCTAACAGACACATGAAAAGATGCTCAATATCACTCATCATCAGGGAAATGCAAATCAAAACCACAATGAGATACCACCTCACACCAGTCAGAATGGCTAAAATCAACAAGTCAGGAAACAACAGGTGTTGGTGAGGATTTGAGAAAGGGGAACCCTCTTACACTGTTAGTGGGAATGCAAGCTGGTGCAGCCGCTCTGGAAAACAGTATGGAGGGTCCTCAAAAAGTTAAAAATAGATCTACCCTATGATCCAGCAATTGCACTACTGGGTATTTACCCAAAGGATACAAAAATACAGATTCGAAGGGGCACCTGCACCCCGATATTTATAGCAGCATTATCAACAATAGCCAAATTATGAAGCAGCCCAGATGTCCAGGGACTGATGAATGGATGAAGAAGATGTGGTATATACACAATGGAATATTACTCAGCCATCAAAAAGAATGAAATCTTGCCATTTGCAAAGGCAAGGATAGACCTAGAGATTATAATGCTAAGTGAAATTAGTCCAAAAGAGATGAATACCATATGATTTCCCTCATCTGTGGAATTTAAGAAATAAAACAAATGAACATGGGGTGGGGAGAAGAGAGGCAAACCAAGAAACAGACTCTTAACTCTAGAGAACACACTGATGATTATCAGAGGGGAGGGGGAGGGGGGAAACAGGTGATGGGGATGAAGGACAGCACTCGTGATGAGCACCGGCTGTTGCATGGAAGTGTTGAATCACTAAGTTCTATGCTGAAACTAACATTACACGGTATGCCAACTATATTGGAATTTAAATAGAAACAACAACAAAAAGAAAGGATTATAAATAGTTTCAGTGAGTTAAGTATATTCCCATATGCTTCTACACTTAAGTTTATAACCACTTATATCTTAATAAAAGAAGATGCTGCTTGAAAAACACATACATACGTACGTATAATACATGAAGGAAGGCAGGCAGGAAGGAAGGAAGGAAGGAAGGCAGGAAGGAAGTGGGGAAGGAAGGCTGGCCAGTGTGGCTGGAATTACCCACCAGCCTCAAAGGGGTGTGGGGGGTGAGGGCTGAGCAGACCATGCGGGGCTCTGAGGGCCCAAGAACAGCGAGAGAGGCCAGGTCTTAGAAACAAAGCAAGTCCCAGGGTGCCTGGGTGGCTCTGTCATTGAGCCTTCAGCTGGGGTCATGATCCCAAGGTCCTGGGATCGAGCCCCGCGTCGGGCTCGCTGCTCGGCGGGGAGCCTGCTTCTCCCTCTCCCTGCCACTCTGCCTATCTGTGCTCTCTCTCTACGTCTCTGTCAAATAAATAAATAAAATCTTTAAAAAAAAAACAAAAAATAAATAAAGCAAGTCCCTAGGGAGACAGGAAATGCTTTCTGTTCCTTCTGGACACCAGGACCATGAGAGAAAGCACCTGCCCGCCTGCTCTGGTCCTGGTGGGGACACCCAGCTCTAAGGGAAAGAGCTAATTTGGTCCACGGCGCTGGGAGCTGCCCCCCACCCCGGGAAGCACAGCCTGAGCCCTAAGAGCCGGGATGCAGGTCTTGGGGACCGATCGGGGAGCTGGAGGGGTCTGTGCACGCGTGTGGAGCATTCCCCACGCATAAGTGCCGCTGCAATATAACGTATCCACGCGTTCGTTTTGCACATCCAACCATTTCTTTAGGATCAGTTTCTAGAACTGGGATTTCTGGGGCAAAGAGATGGAAAGTTTTTAGGACTCTCGCCCAACACAACAGTTGTACCAATTTATAACCCCGGAAGCAGTTTGTCAGCATGGGCTGTGTACCCACTCTCTCTGTCTGGCTGTTGCTTAGAAAAATATCTTTCTGACAGGTGCTAGTTCAGCAAAAAGAGGCCCCTGGTGCTTCTGGCTGCATTTCTTTATTAATATCACTGTTACAAATGGTCATTGTCCTTTTATTTTTTTTTAATTTTTTATTGTTATGTTAATCACCATACAGGTTATTGTACTTTTAAATTCCACCTCCATTATGCACAGTGCCCATGCCCCCGGGTGATGTGTGTTTCCTACTGATTTGTAACAAGATTAACCCTTTGTCGGATACATATTGACTTCTCCCCATTTATCCTTTGCTTATTAACTTCATGATATTTTTTAATGCACAAAACGTTTTGCTGTCACATTTTGCTGGCTTCTGCTTTCAGTGTTAAACTTAGAAACTTAGAATTATATAAATATTTTCCCCTACTTTATTATCTTTTTGGTATCACCTATTACATTTAACGCTTTCTCCCATTTGGAATTTGTGTTAGTATGTGGTTTGGGGAAAATGAAATCCTTAATTTTCTCAGCCATATTTATTCATTTCTTATCCCTTCTGAACTACTCCACATGTCATATTCTAAAGGAAGTATATTTGGGACCTCTGGGCATATCTTTTATAAGTATCACAGCCTCCTACCATATTCTTTTTCTTTCTTCCAATATTTATTTGACTATTTTCTTCCGGTTACTAGTAAGGTTTGAAATGAATTGATCAAGTTCACTACCACTCGGCTCCCCACAAACAATTCCTTCAGATACTGACTGGAACTTGTGAACTAACTTGAAGATAACTTCCCATTCACAGACATTGCTCTCTCTCTGGCCTGTTACCCCACATGAGAGCATATTAAAAAGAACCAAGGTCAAAGGTGGTGCGTCCAGTGGGCTCCTGGCTGTGCTGGGAGCCCAGTGTCTCCCTCACCCCGCCCCGGCCTTGAAAGGCGTGTAAGGAGGAAGCTCAGGGGTCTATCTATCTCCGTGTTCATTACCTCCTGTGCCCTGTGGGCCAGGTCAGAGCTCTAGAAAGTAGGAAGGGCCTCTCCTCAGCTCCCTGCACCATGCCACCTGCTCCCCCAGCCTCCCCGCCCCCAAACAATGGGCAGGTGCACACCTGGCCCCCGCCCTGGCAGGTGGGGCTGCAGGGAGAGGGAGGGAGCGTGCCTGCCAGCACCCTGGGGTTCTGATTGAAGGGGTGGGCTTCCCTGGACAGGACAACAACACAGATGTCTCTTTATATTATTGGCAGGACAGAGAGAGAGATTAAGAAGGGTTTCTAAAGACAAGATAGAAGAGAAAGACAAGTAGAACCTGAATGAGACAGTCTTTCCTCCAAAGACGCCACACCCCAGCTACCCAGACCTCAACCCTCCATTTCTCTCCTCTATGCCCACCCCACTCCACTCCGCTCCCATGGCCAAGGCTCTCTTGAAAGCGTGGCAGGTGGATCAGCAGCATCCACATTTCCCGGGAACTTGTTAGAAAGCTGGACCCCTGCTCGGGCATGCTGCATCAGAGTCTGCATTTAACAGAATCCGCAGGTGAGCGAGCGCTCTGTAGGAGCAAGGGCAGTGAGATGCTGGGAGCAGACTCATCTCAAGGGCATCACCTCTACAAAGATCCCATTTCTGAAAAACCGTCACACACAGTTCCAGGTGGAGTCAATCATAAGTCGGACGCTAGTTAAAGTGGTAAGAACAGACTCTTCGGTAATAACCACGGCGATGGGGACAGGGTCCCCAGTTCAATGCCAATCTGCAGGGGTGACCAGGCATTTCCGGGGGGAGCCGGGCTCTGGCAGAGACCAGGTTCGCTCACCGGTGCTCACCTGCAGGAGAAGCAAGCCTCTGTGTGATAGAAGGTAGTAATGCAGGAGCCGGTACCCCCGGGGCTGGAGGGAGAACGGGGTCATTGCCCTGAATGTCTGCAATCCTGAGGCGCAGCTCTGAGGCCCTGGAGAGGGGGTTCTGGGAAGTGAAGATGTATCGAAGGGGGAGAGAAGATTTATAACTGTAAGCTTTCTAAAGTAACTGCCTGGGGGCAGGCGAGGCTCGGGGGTCTATCTAGCATGAGGTTCTGGCTGGAACACACAGGAATTCTCCTGGCAGCCTTGCGCTTTCTCTGGCCCGTACTTTACCAGTGGCCGGGGTCATCCGGGAGATGTGGCCTTCATGGCTAGAAACTCTGCGTTTGTTCAAGTCTTTTCCTGTGGGGGTGGGGGGGTGGGGGGGTGGGCAAAATCCTCTGTGCTGAGAGTTTGCAGGTTCTATAGGCCAAAGTGGAGGCCCAGCTGAAAAGAGGAGTCTGTCGGTGAACATAAATTTGGGGGAGACAGCATCTGACCCAGTGCCGCCCCCACCTGGCTCTCCCATCACACTATGTGACTCATCATTCACAGTCACCCAAGTCCATGCCCAGGAGCCATCCTTGACCATCCCTGCCTCCCCACCCTCCCACACATCCAGCCTCCAGCCTCCATACATCCAGCCTTCAGCCTCCAGCCTCCACACATCCAGCCTCCAGCCTCCACACATCCAACCTCCAGCCTCCACACATCCAGCCTCCAGCCTCCAGCCTCCACACATCCAGCCTCTAGCCCCCACACACCCAGCCTCCAGCCTCCACACATCCAGCCTCCACACATCCAGCCTCTAGCCTCCACACATCCAGCCTCCACACATCCAGCCTCCAGCCTCCACACATCCAACCTTCAGCCTCCAGCCTCCACACACCCAGCCTTCAGCCTCCAGCCTCCACACATCCAGCCTCCAGCCTCCACACACCCAGCCTTCAGCCTCCAGCCTCCACACATCCAGCCTTCAGCCTCCAGCCTCCACACATCCAGCCTCCAGCCTCCACCCATCCAGCCTTCAGCCTCCACACATCCAGCCTCCAGCCTCCAGCAAAGCCTCCTGGCAGCTCCACCCCTGGCCTGACTGTTTCTCCCTGCCTCCGCCTCTCCTATCCAGGCCTGAGCCACCAGCAGCTCTAGCTCGGGTTTTCATGAGCCTCCTAACTGGTCCCCTGCCACCACTTTGGATCCCTAGACGCTCGTCTTTATCCAGCAGCCAGAACATGCCAACAAAAACAATTACATCATGTCACTCCCCTCGTCCAACTGTCCAGAAGAAAATCTAACCCTCCCGCTTGATTGCAAGGCCTTCAGTGAGACGCGTCGCACTCGCTGGTCCATCTCACCACACTGTGGACTGCTCCCCCCGCCGTGCTCAACGCACAAACCAAGTCTGCCGCTCAATACGCTCGATCCGGAGGGGCCGTCTCCTGCCCCCACTGCCTGGAATACTCTCCCCCCAGCTCCACAGACGCGGCCCCTGCGGGCCACTGGGTCTCGGTGTAAACGCCATCACGCAGAGCACGCAGTAGCCCTCTCCCTGTCGCTCCCGCCCCTCTGTCCGACCTCTCACACCACCCGCCGCCACAATCAGAAACCGTCCTCTTCATTTACTCCTTTACTTGTTCACTGTCCCCAAGAATGCACAAGAACAAAACTTCATCGTGTTCCTTCCTACATCCCTAAGACCTGGAATAGTAACTGAGACATAGTATGTGGTCAGTGAATGCTTGCAGACAAAGAGAGGAAAGACAGGCTTGCTCTCGGCCCCCGTGAGCCTTCTGCCCGGAAGTCCCATTGGACTGTTCCCGAGATGGGCTGTTTACTGCAGCCCAAAGCAGCGGTTCAAGCACAGCTTCTTGGACATGAGCTGCAGATGAATGGACCTGAATTTCCAGAGAAGGGCCACTGACTTAGACGACCAAGACTTGGCTCAGGTCAGGGTCCCAGAAGAAAGCACCCCCCAGTCCTGGCTAACCATACGAGCTCTCAGGAGGACATTAATAGCCTCATCCAGTCCCGATGCATCCGGTTATCAGCTCCTGGCATGCAGGAAGCACTTAAGAACCATTAGCTGGTTTTATGGGAACGGGCCTGGGACTTCCCACACCAGCTCAGATGAGGCAGCTTCCCTCGAGGCGTGTGTAGGGTAAGACCACTTTCCAGACCATGCATCTTCATCCACGCATCCGTACAACAAGTGCATGCTGGGAATCTCCTGCTACTCCTCTTGGGAGCCAAAAAGGAAACCCAGGCTAAGAAACAGTGTTGGAGGGAGGCTGGAGCTCGGTTCTGCAGATGCTTGAGGGCCCTGTGGGCACACCTGCCTGCAGCCAGAGGAGCGGTCTGGGAACTCAGGGGTCTTGGGGGTCTCGGGCTCCTCGCTGTGCTCAGTCCCTGGCAGAGGCTCCCCAGGAGGTTGAGGTGACACCTGAAGACGCAAGCCAGCTAACAGCATCCCTGTAGCTCAGAGATCTGAGCATCGTGACGGCCACCCCACACGGGAGGAAACACTCCTGCACCCGCCTGCCCTGCTCACGGCGCTGCTGGAGAAACAGGATCTGATTAGGCCCCCAGCTCGGCATCTGAGCCAGAACAGCCCACCTCGGCCGGGGTGCCCAGGGACACCCGTCGGGTGGGTGGCTGCACACACAAGGTCTCGGCTCTGAGTCCGAGTCCCCAGGCTCCAGCCGCAGAGCCTCAGCAGTGCCCGCCCACACGGGGCTGAGCGGCTTAGGGCGGGGAGCCGAACTGTGCCCGCAGGAGAGAGGCCGCAGGTGCAGGGAGACGGAAGCAGGGGGGCGCCGAGCGAGGGCCTTGGGATCTGACTGAGGCCAGACCGGGATGGAAATCATGATTCCACCTCGAGCCCCAGCGGCGGGTGAGTGGAGGGGCCGTGGGCTTCGGTGCCTGGTCGTCCTGGGGCCAAACACCAGCTCCACGAACTCCTACCCTTTAGTTTGCTGTAAAATGGGGCAACAAAGTCTTGTGAGGACAAAACAGGAGAATGAATCACACAGTATCGAGCGCCTAGTAGAGCCTGGCTCATTGTGTCTTCCTCCCCACCTGCCCTAAGAAAGGAGGGTCCTAGACCCCACCCTGTCCCCGGGGCCCTTTCAGATGGGCAGGGGGCAGACTCAGAACTGCTGAGGGGCAGAGAGGAGGAGGGGGGAGTTCAGTGCCTGCCACGCACAAAAGCCCACCTGGAGGGAAGATCAGGATTCAATCAGGCAAGAAACAGACCCTCTAGATTTATTCTAGGAAGTTCATGGCACGCGGCTGGGGCAGGGCTGGACAATTGGGGAAGAGACCACCAAGAGGTCAGTCTGCAAAGCCATGTCCAGCCTTCCACGTGGGACCACCAAGCGAAGCGGCTGGGGGGCTCTGTGGGCAGCTGGGACTCCCTGGAGCCTCCACATCTGCAGGTCTGCCCCTGACCATGGGGTGCTGGGCCTGGGGCCAGTGCTGCTCAGCAGGGTCAGCAGGCGGGATGAAGAGCCGACCCCAAGGGCACCGCTCCATCCATCACTGAACATAAAACCACAGCCTCCTCTACCTTCCAAATCTCCTGCAAATTCCTCTTTCGGCCCACTTTACCCCAGAAGCGAAAGGAGAAGGGGATTCTGGAAAACAGAGTTCCAGCTTACGCAAGCTGGTACAGGATACACCACACGAAGGTGAGTTCACATAACCAGGCATTTTGAAGTCTAGCATTCATGGTATTCAGTGCATTCACAGCTGTGTGACCAGCACCTCCACCTGATCGCAGACCATCTCATCGCCCTGGAAGAAGCCTGCACACTCATTAAGCAGGGAGTCCCCATTAGACCGTTTCAAGGAAAGATAAAATACAGGTGGTGGTCAATGTGTTTGATATTCTTATTTTTTTAAATGGGCTATTACTCTAAACACCTGCTCCTTTACATTCCAAAGGAGGAGGTTCAAAATGGCATTCTTCAAAGGATGAATTTAAAATTTCGGCCCCATGTCTTTCCCCCTTGAAGTCAGGAAGAGGGGGATAAGGAGGGAGCGAAGTTCCATTCACCGGACTTCTTACAAAACAGGAAGGGAAGCCTCGGTGTGATCGGCCCCGAGACAGGTTGTCAACACCTGTCAAATCTGCAGTTCAAATGAACAGCGAGTACTATTCAGTATAAGTATGTCCCGTGCAATATCTGGGTCATACTTTTGCCAAATTTGACAACCTTCCATGGGGGTTGTTTGGAGGAGCACTGATGATCCAGAAAGGACACTATTACTGTTTGTGGGGGGCACTAGGTACCAAGGGAGCCTTCGGAGGCTGTTTCTGTGCCATGGGCAGCACCCCTCCTCCTGTGCCCAGACTGGCCCAGCACCAGCTCCCGTCCTTCTCCTGCCCCCAGCCTGGGGAACCGCAGAGAGGTCACAAACGAGAGAGCGTTGTAAGGCTCCAGGGCTCTGACCGTATCCTGCTTCCCATTACGCTCTCCCAGCAGGGTTGTTGTGGGCTGGTTTGGTGGTGGTGTTGTTAGTCAGTTTTTCCTTTCTTTAACTTGTCCTCGGTGCTTATAACCCTTTTCCCCATGTTATCCTGCACAATTTCCAACAAAAGAAAAGTTTCAAACGAAGACAGCACTTATCCATATCCTGCAAATGCAACTGAAACCCTGAAGAAAGAAGAGAGGACCCTGAAAGGTGGAGAGATGTCAGACTGACTAGGACCCTGGGTTTTTTCTCTGCCTATAGACGCCCAACTTGGAGCCCAGGAGGCCAGCAACCTGGAAACACAGACAGAAGCCTCCATGGAAGGCTGCTCTCTCTGACCCCACACTGGGGAAACACACAGTCCAGCAAGACAGCAAGATAAACAATATTAGTTCTCCACCAAAATGCCATGGCTCAGCCCCACCCTCAGCAAAGGCCTCCATCCTTGCGCACACCCCCCTCAACCAGGGTGTCAGCCGGGGTCACCGAGGAGGAGGATCAAGCCATCCCTCTCCTCCCACCTTCCCAGCCAGACTGGGGTCAACCACAAAAGCAGGCACCTGGGCGTCTGCCCCACTTAGCACCAAAACACACACGGAAATAAAATCCAGACTCTCAGAACCACACATGCACATGTCCAGAACAGATCTAAAGGCCCTCGTCATACCAAGAACCGGGAAGAATTCGACGTGAATGAGAGAAGGGCGCCATGCCCACAGGGACTCTGCATCTCTTGCACCAGGATCCAAAGCCCCACAAACATGTGCCAACAAATGGTTCAACCATGAGTGAAACAAAGAAAGAAAAGTCAGAACCACTTCACAGTGAGCTCCAAACCACCCATTATCTAGATTCCACAGTGAGCCCCTCACTGAACTTATTTCCTTGCCCATCAATCTGTCCATCTAGCTGTCTGCACGCCTCTGTCCCAGCCTGAGCCCCAGGCTCCACAGATGAGCTCTCCTTGGAGTGGGGACAGGCGAGTCAGGGCTCTTGTGGCTGGATGATGCCCAAGGATGTGTGTGCACATGTGTGTGTGCATGCGTGTGCGTCCGTGTGGGGGGCAGGCGTGTGCATGTGTGTCCATTTGCACGTGTGTGCATCCGTGTGCATATGCATGTGCGTGTGCATGTACGTGTGTGTGTCATGTGCATGTGCGTACATGTGCACGTGCATGCATGTGCATCAGTGTGTGTGTCAATGTGCATTGTGTGCACGTGTCTGTGTGCACGTGTGTGCATCCGTGTGCATGTGCATGTGTGTGTGCATGTACGTGTGTGCATGTGTCTGTGTGTGTCCGTGTGCATGTACATGTGTGCATATGTCCATGTGTGCATGTGTCCATGTGTGTGTCCATGTGCATGTGTGCACGTCTGTCTGCGTCAATGTGCATGTGTGTGCATGTACATGTGTGTGCATGTGTCCATGTGAGTGTGCGTACATGCGCACACGCATGCGTGTGCATCCGTGTGTGCCAATGTGAGTGTGCATGTGTGTGCATGTGTCTGTGTGCACGTGTTCGTGTGCATGTGTGTGCATGTGCGTGTGGGGGCAGGCGTGTGCAGGTGTAGTATGTGTGCTCCACACGGGGGCCAGCACTGATGGGAAAGGCAGTGCAGGACAGGTGTTAAAAGCCAGGAATTGGGAGCCCAACCAGCTCACCGCTATTACCCGGGGTAGACAGGCTGGAGCCCACGGCAGCAACCACAGGCCTCAGGACCAATCCCCAGACCCAGGAAGACTCAGCGAGAGGAATCCATGCAGACCACAAAATCCACCATCTCACCAAAGATGGAGAAACCAGTCCTGAGTCTTGCTGTAGATCTGGGGCCGATCCCAGACTGCTCCACTGTCTGTGGGGCCAGAAGTTTTGCAGTGGGCCTCAGCTGCGAGCCACCCAACCTCACCCCCGGCCAAGGCAACTGCATGAGCATGTGGCCTGTCTGTCTGGCCCGTGGACAAGCACTCAGCCTGCAGCTGGGGCCAGGCCATCCGAGGGACCCGGCACACAGCAGGGAGGGCTCAGCCCATCTCCACAGCCCTTGCTCTCCTGGGCCCACTCACCAAACGGCACGCCTTTCATAAAGACCTTCTCAAACCAACAGAAATCTGCAGGAAATTGTATAAACACCTGCGTACCACTATTCAGCTTCATCAGAACTTAGTCACATTTAGCTGTATTTGCCTTAGATCTTCTTTTCTTGTTTAAAAAGATAAAGCATTTTCTTTTTTTCCTTTTTTATATTTTTTAAAAATTTAATTGTGATAGAGTTAGCATACACTGTTCTATGAGTTTCACACTCACAATACAGTGATGGTATTCTCATCACGACACGTGCGTTCTTCATCCCTATCACCTGTTTCCCCCACCCCCACCTCTCCCAAATACTTTAGATAAAAGAAAAGTCCCCAGAACCTCTCCCCAAACTCATTCCTCTTCCCACCGCCAGAGGTAACTACTGTGAATTTAGACTTTATCGCTCCTCTGCAATCTTTACTCTTCTGCAACTTGAGTGGATATCTTGAAACATGTTATTTTTAAAAGATTTTATTTATTTGAGAGAGAGGGAGAAAGTACAAGTGGGTGAGGGGGAAGGGGCAGAGGGAGAGGGAGAAGCGGGCTTTCTGCCAAGCAGGGAGCCCGACGTGGGGCTCAATTCCAGGACCCCGGGATCATGACCTGAACTGAAGGCAGACGCTCAACGACAAGGCGCCTCTTGAAACATGGTTTTAAATACTAGTTCCTGAGTATATGCCCACATATCATGTATGTGACTTGTACAGATTATTCAAAACTCACTCTTTTGTTTAACACTATTTGGTAGAAAGAATTACTTGTGTTATTAACATAACTCTACATCAGGGATCAGCAAACCTTTGTAAAAAGGCAGCTAGTAAATATTTCAGGCTTTGCAGGCCACATTCGGTCTCTGTCGCGTGTCCTTTGTTCCTTGTCTTGTTGCTGTTTTGATTTTACAGTCACTTCCTAATGCAAAAACCATCTTCCTAGCTCCAGCCTGCACGAACGCAGGCGTGGCCAGACCGGGCTCCAGGTCCTATTCTGCTGTATGAATCTCTCAGAGTTCTTTCCTCCAGGCTCCTACGGATGGACATTCCAGCTGGTACGAACGGCATCACACACAGGACTACGCACATCACTGTGTAAGTGCATGAACACACATCCAGAGATGGAAGGACTGGCACTGAACACAAGCATCTTTGAAGTCATGAGATGGCACCAATTTCCCCACAGACGGGCAGCACCCGTTTACACCGCCAACAGCAGGTTACGGGCATTCCCACATCCTCGTGGGTACTTGCTGTGACAGGCTTTCAAAATAATACGTCACAATGTCTCATTATTGTTTCTATTTCCATTCCCCTGTTCCTATTGAGCTAAACATCTCTTCTTATGCCTGCAGGCCATACAAATCTCCTTTTCTGTGAATTACCTGTGCATGGCATTTGCCCATTTTTCTTTTTGGTTGGTTGATTTTTTTAAATATTAATGTGCAGGGGCGCCTGGGTGGCTCAGTCAGTTGGGCATCCGACTCTTGATTTCGGCTCAGGTCATGATCTTGCATTGGGCTCCTTGCTCTGTGGGGAGTCTGCTTCTCTCCCTCTGCTCCCCCCCTCACCCTGGTGACTTGCTGGTGCTTGCTCTCTCTCAAATAAATAAATAAAATTTTAAAAATATTAATGCATATAGGAATTCCTTAAATATTCTGCAGTGTATCTTCTGCTGATTATATGATTTGCAAAGATCTTCTCCCAGTCTGTGGCTTTTCTCTAAACTGAACTTGTAGGATGTTGGTTGGACAGAAGTTTAAGTAGTTTAGTGAAGTCAAATCTCATTTTTCTGGGGGCTTCTGTTTTTAGTATTTTGTTTAAGATATTGCTTTCTGTCTGTTATGGACTGAATGTTTGTGTCCTCCTCTGTGAAGCTCTAACCACCAATGTGATGGTGTTAGGAGGGGTCTCTGGGAGGTGACGAGGTGATGAGGGCAGGGCCGTCATGACTGGGACCAGTGTCCTTATGAGAAGGGACAGGCGAGTGCTCGCTCCTTCTCGTTCTCTGCTCTCCAACACCTGAGGACCCAAAAAGAAAGGGACTTCTGTAGAAAGGGCTCTTGCCAAGAACCCACCAGGATGGCACCCTGATCTCAGATGTGCAGCCTCTGTGACCTCGAGTAAACAATGTTTACTGAAGCCACTCAGTCCTGTTACAGTGCCAAGACTGAGACCCCACCTCAGTCACACTGATGCCCTCCTCCATTTCCTTCTGAAAGGTTTTCAGGTTTTCCATTTTACAACTAGATCTTCAATCTGGAGTTTATCTCTGATACAATGTGAGCTGGGGATCTAAGTGTATTTAATTTCCATATGGAGAATCCCCCGTCCCAACGCCCCACACAGAACAGTCCACCCTTTCCCCACTGATCTACAAGTCTACCTCTGTCTCGTTTCAAGTTTCCGTGTGTCGTGGGTGTATTTGTTCATCCCCTTGACAACACTCCACTGTCTTAACTTCTACGGCATTGTGTCTAAATAATAAATACGTCTTAATGAGTTCCATTACCCACCACCCCCTATGTCACTCTTATTCTTTAAAAATGGACTCATTTGGGTTCCCCTAGATGCAGAGCCTGAGACAAGGATTTGGGTGCAAGGATTATCTGTGGAAAGTGATCCCAAGAAGGCCACATAAGAAGGTGGGGAAGCGAGACAGGGCAGGGAATAAAGCCAACAGAGGGTGCATTGATGAGCAAAACGGAGGTGACCAGAGCTCAGTCTCATTGGGCAATTCGAAGTTATTACAACCGAGTGGCAGAGAAGTAGGAGTATCCATCTACTAACTCCCATTCCTTATTGGCTATTCAAAACTGTAGCAAGGTCCTATTTTCATCAGATATGGTAGGACACAAAGACACAAAAATGACTGTCGTGGAGGAAGGAGCTTTTATACTCATGGATCCCTGAAACAGAGGGTGTGGCATGCCATGCAGCGTCACACAGGGAAGAACAAGGATCAGTCAGGAGGCAGATGGAGTGAGGGCAAGACAGCGTTAGGAGCCCTTATTGTGGTTTCTGCAGGAAAGGAAAGACAAGGCAAGGTAAGCAAGCTCAGGATTGGCTGGTTTGCATCATTTCAGTGGGCACAGTTGTCTAGCACCTGGCCATGGGGCGATTAGGGCAGAAGAATGGTGGCCTGGAATATAAGAGCCTGATAAGGAGGTGGTTGAGGGGTTTGGACTTTGGACTGGTTGGTTTGCACACGAAAGCTGCCCTTGTGGATGAGTCCTGTACTATCTCTAGGAACTGGCCCACCGCGGGAGGGGCAGGGTCTCCAGGATCAGCAAGGCCCCAGATGTCCCAACATTAGAAAATGCAGAAGATAACACACTGAGCCCCATCACCCAGGCATGTGTGGGGCTGCTGATGCTGACGGGTATGGACAGGTCATCAACAATGTCTGCTACATTATTCCTGGTCCCTCGATTTCTACACAGATTTTGCAATGAGCCTAACTAAGTTCCATGAAGAATTCTATTGGGATTTGTATGGGAATTGCATCAAATGTATAAATTTGGTGAGAAGTGATTTATTTGTAATTTGAGTCCTCCCATTCATAAATATGTATATTTCCAGTTAGTTCTTCCTGTGAGTCCTTGAGTGAATTTTTTTTTATCATATTCTTCATGAACGCTCTTGTTTATCTTTTTTTTTTTTTTTTAAGATTTTATTTATTTATTTGAGAGAGAGAGAATGAGAGAGAGCGAGTACATGAGAGGGGGGAGGGTCAGAGGGAGAAGCAGACTCCCTGCTGAGCAGGGAGCCCGATGCGGGACTCGATCCAGGGACTCCAGGATCATGACCTGAGCCGAAGGCAGTCGCTTAACCAACTGAGCCACCCAGGCGCCCCACTCTTGTTTATCTTTTCTTAGATGTACTCTCAGGTTTTCTTTGCTATTTTGAACAGAATCTATCTTTCTTTCTATTACATTTTTTAATTTGGTATTACTCATGTATATGAATGCTAGTAATTTTTTTTACAGTTGACCTTGAATTCAGCAACCCTACTCTCCTACTAATCCTAACAATTTATCTGTATATTCTCTTGGATTTTCTACACAGACAATCATATCATCTGCAAATAGGGGTAATATTCCTTCCCAATTCTTAAATTTTACTTATTTTATTTCTTTCTATTACAGATTGAATCTATAAATTGCTGACGTGGGGCAGTCTGTGACCTAAAACAACATCAATTTCATATAATTTAACCTACCACATTCCCTAGGACCTCCAGTGCAATGCTAAATAAAAACCATGATAGAAAGCACCTTTGCCTAAGTCCTGACTTCGATGAAAATTGCTTCTAAAGTTTTACCATTAAGTATGATCATTGCTACATGTTTATTAGGTTAAGGAAGCTAGCTTGCTAATAGTTTGCACTAAATGAGTAATCTGTTAGGGTAGCATATCACATTAGTGAGTATCTGATGTTGACTCACTCTTGTATTCTTGGAATAAACCCTACTTTAACATGATGCAATATTTTTTTGTGTACACTGCTGTATTCGACTTGGTATTATTTTATTAGAATTTCTGAATTCATAATAGCTAATAGCAGCTCACATTTATTAGGTGCTTTTTATGTTCTAGGCATCATTAAGGCATTTTCCATTAATTATTTCATTTCAATCTAGAAAGTTTAGGATGAAGGGTATTTCCTCCTTTGAAATATGAGAGAACTGGGTGCAGAGAAGTGAAGTCACTTCCCAAGGTCACAGAGAATGTCAGTAGTGACACTGGCCAGACGGCCTGACTCAGAAGCCCTGCACTAACCACCACTCCACGCCCCCTCCCTGGGGCAAAGACCCGTAATTCAGAGTCTTCTCTTTTCCTTTGTGTCCTACTTCCCAATTACAGTTTCCTCAACAAATAGGTTCTGTGGCGTTTTTTCTTTTCTTTTTAAAAAATATTTTATCAGACTTCTATAAAAATTGTTTTCGCCTGCAGTGAATTTGCTCATTTCTTCATTTTGTTGGCTATCATTTCTTAATCATACGTCAAATCTTGGTTTGTATGCTCATTTTGCTTTTTTTTTAAAGCTCAAATTTACAGAAAAGTTGCAAGTACCATACAAAGCACTCTTTATCGCTGCATCATTTGGATTATGTTTACAACACATGGCACCCCATCATCTCTGAATACTTCCTGTGCGTTACCTACAAGATAGTCTCCGACACAGCCAAAATACAGCCTTCAAAGCAAGAAATTAACATCGATGTTTTACTACCATCCATCCCTCAGACCCCATTCAAGTTTGGCCAGTTGTCCCGACGATGACCCAGACAGCAAAAGGACCCATTTTAGAACCACGTCTTGCATTTAGTTGGGATGTCTCTTCAGTCTTTTCTTGACTTTCATAACCTTGACATTTTTGAAGACAACAGACCAGTTATTTTGTGGAATGTCCCTTAATTTCAGTTTCTCTGATGTATCATCATGGCTAGATTCGAGTCATACATCTTTGGCAGGAATATCACAGAAGGATTCTGCGTTCCTCCTGCCGCGTCCCACCAGGTTCTACACCATTTGGATTTGCCCCCTTACCAATGGTGTGAATGTTGATCCCGTGGTTCAGGCGGTCTACTAGCTTCCTACTGATCCTGTAACAAATAACTACAAACGGAGTGGCTTGGAACATCAGTTTTTTTTCTCTTACAGGTCTAGGGATCAGAAGTCTAACATCAGTCTGACAGGGATGAAATCAAGGTATCGGCAGGGCTGGTTCCTTCTGAAGGCTCTGAAAGAGAATCCATTCCCTGCCTCTTCCAGCTCCTGCTTCCCTCTTCATATCACACTGCCCCACCCGGACCCCCTGCCTCCCTTTTGTAAGGGTCCCTGTGACTCCATCATGCCCACCAGGAGAATCTACCCATCCCAACCAACATCCTTCATTAATCACTGCTGCAAAGTCCCTTTCACTATATAGGGTAACATTCAGAGGTTCTGAGATTAGGACGTGGACGTCTTTGGGAGTCATTCTTCAGCCTACCACGGGTGGTATCTGCCAGGCTTCTCCCCTGGAGACTTAACTCTTTTCCCCCCTATAATTAATAACTATTTTATGAGGAGCTACTTTGAAACTATGTAGGTATCCCTCTTCTTATCAAACTTTCAATCATTTATTTACTTTGATATATGCTTATAGTTTCTTATTTTATTCAGTGAGTATTCATCAGCATTATTACTTATTTTAATGCTCAAATTGTCCCAGACTTGGTTGGTGGAGCCCCTCCAGGATGGCTCACGTGCCCCTCTAACATGTCCCCATCATTCTCCCAGCCCTTCTCTTACTTTCTGGCACAGTTGTAGGCTTTTTCCAATGGATGTTATATTCTCTCCCTCTCTGTCTTCCTACCCTCTCACCTTTGCTCACCTAACTTACAGTTTGGCAGCTGCTTCTAGGTGGGCATTTTTAAGCTCCCATCCTATGGTATATCAGGGAAAACGTGCATCCCACAAAGCTAGGACTTCAGACAACAGATCAGCAGCCGGCTTCCCCTCCCAGCTTCCTTCCTTTGAGGTACATGCAAACCCCCATCTTCTAGTCCAGTCTTTTAGTCCCCCTTAATCCCAAAGGATCTGCCACTGCCTTTGGCTTCCAGAGCCCAGCAGGCTCCAGGCTTCAGCCACCCCCTACCAGTCTGCATTTCTTTTCTGATTTTGATTGATGGCGATCTTGTTTTTCAGCCTGGCTGTGACTTTTTAATTTACTGTATATATTTCACCTATTTATTGTTGCAGTTTGGAGAAGAGAGGACGCACTTGAACCTAAATTCTCCAAACCATCCCAAAGGGAAAGTCAACTACATTTCAAGAGCGTTCTTTTTAAAAGATCATATGTGGTCGTATCCGATTGTAGCAAGAGGACGACGGGGGAAGCGTTATGAAAGTAAGACTGCGAATCCTGGGGGAAGAAGGTGGCACTCTCCCAGATCCTGCCCTCCCGCTTGGTCCCACATATGATCTTTTAAAAAGAACCAGTTGTTCCGTTTGCCTGCTGGGACCCAGACAGGGGAGGAGGTGTGGGGCCGCGCGCTACGGAAATCACCGGAGGCCCTTTTAGGTCCCGGACTGAGGCTCTGGCCAAGTCCGAAGTAGGGCTGCCCCGGTGCTGATGCCTGTCCCGTGAAGTCCCGGCCCCGAGGGGAATAGTACTGATCCCAACACCCGGTGAGGACCACCGGGCTGGAGGAGGGGCTGCGTGCTCCCTTGAGTCACCTGAGCTGCCTCGGGTCAGCCCAGGTAGAAGGCCAAGGGGAGAAGGGGGGACGAGGGACGCAGGCGGCCCACTCCGGGCCCCATCCAGTCCCTTCAACTCTGCTCGCTTCCCCAGTTCCCCAAGCTAGGCCAGGGGACCCTGAGCTAGTCACCCTCCCCAATGCACCCACTTTTCCTAAGCGCCCCCCTTGTCTGCAGAGAGCCGAGCCCCACTCCAGCTGGCTCGCTCCCTACTCCCTGCGACGCCCCTTTCTTTCGGCAAACCCCAGGGTACGGACCCTCCCTGGGGCACAACGACGTGCCCGAACAGTGCGGGGACCCTGCGCCAGCGTCCCCGGGTCTCCCCACGGACGCGCGGGGCGGGCGCAGCCGGAGCAGGTGGGAGCCAGGCGGGGGCGAGAAACCGCGGCCGCAGGTCCCGGAGCCCCAGCCGGCCCCTCCCCTCCCCGAGTGGGCGGGGCTCACGGCGGCCGCCCCCGCGGGGCCCCGCCGCTCTGCCGGGTCCTAGTGCCCGCCGGCGGCGCCGTCAGACTCCGAGGCCGGCCCCCGCGCTCCCTGCCTGCTCGCGGCTCGCCGGCGCCGGGGTGCTCCGACAGCTGGGCTCGCCGCGGCTGCCTCTCCGGCCCCCGCCCGCCATGAGGAGTGCGCAGCCCCTGGTCCTTTTCTCCCTGGTTGCCCTTTGCCCGCGCGGTGAGTTCTTTTCGGGAAAGGAGGGAGGGGCGCCGGTCGCACCGCCCGGCTGCACTGGCCACAGGTGGGGGAGCCTGGGGGAGTGGCCCGAGGTCGTCCCGGCCGGGCGGGGGCGTGGGCGGGCTGAGCCCACTGGCCGAGGCCTCTGGGACGGGCCAGGGCGATGGGTCCCCGAGGCTTGGAGTGGGGACTGCCTCTCCTCCCTGTGCACCTGCCGGGCAGCCTCCGCGGCGAGAGCCTCGGGGCTGAGCCGGGGCTGCGTGGTACCGGCTCTGCACTGGCGCGAAGGGAGCCTGCGGGACAGCGGTGTCAGGTGCCAGTAGGCTCCTCACCGGCCAGGTGTAGACGCAGGGAGCACCCCCGCGGCTCGGCCTGGGAGGGAGGGCTCCACGCCGCTAGGGTAGAGATGGGGAAACTCGGCCCGGACCGGGAAGGGCTTGCCCAAATCGCCAGACCCGGAATGGTTTGCAGTGTGGGGCGTGTCTCCTAAGAAACACACTTCTAAGACACCACTGTCTCTGGTCACCCACCCTTGGGGCTGGGCTGGCTTGGACAGACAGCGTGGCGCAGCGTCAGGCTGGCGAAGTGGGGAGCGGCAGTCTCTGACACCTGAAAGGGAGACCCCATCCGCCCTTCCCAGGCAGAGCCCAGATGTGATGAGGGTCGCCTTCTCTGGGCCTCAGTCACCCGCCCCCCCACCCTCGCCCCGAGTTCCAAGGACCCTGAGCTCCTACTGTCTGGCCCAGGCTTGTCCTCTGAGTCCTGCTTAGCCCAGGAGACCAGGCGGGACTACATCTTCCTTGGACAGGACACAGCACTGGGGGTGTTGGAGGCAGGACTGCGAGGACATACAAGTTCCTATAGGGAAGTGCAGCTCTCACCAAAGATGGTGTCCCCACTCTGCGTGTGTCCTGGCTCTGTCACCACTTGCTGGGTGACCCCATGCCATTCCTTTCCTCTCTCCAGGCCTCAGTTTCCCCATCTGTTCTATAGGAATGATATGCCCTGCCTACATCCTTGGGGACTCAGATATGAGTCAGTGGCCGTGTCTCTAAAGCGCCGTCCTGGGGCCACTGGCATCAGGATTACCCCCTACAAATTCCTGGGCCCCACCCCAGCCTCAGAGATCTAAATCTCGGGAAATAGAGCCTGGGAACCTGGGTTTATACAAGCACCCAGGTGATTCTTACACATGACAGATAATATGTGGTGAGCTTTTCGTAAAAGGTAAAAATCTCGACCTTTAAAAAAAAAAAATCCAGAGCTGCCTTTTAATAAATACAAATCTCCTGTTCCTTTCCTCAGTGAAGGACACTCACCCCAAACTGAAAATCACTTTGCCTTCTGGATGCTGCCTGGCCAGGAGATGCTGTTGGTCTTTACCTTCTATGGTTTGTGTTCCAAAACAATAGCTATTATCTCTTGGTTTTCCCAATATTAGATTTTAAGATTATGCTTTGTCCAGCGGTACACACAGTCAGGACAGTGAGGGTTTGAGCTGCGGCTTCCCCCAGATGTTAACCCCTTCCTGCTCCCGAGCTGCCTTTCCAGAGAAGGCCTAGGAAGGCCAGGCCCTAGACACAGACAGCGCTGGCCCAGGACTCCTGAGAGCCACTGCGTCATGACTGACCCCTAGTGGTGGCCTCCCTGTTGAACTGTGTTGACCCCAGGGCTGGGACGTGACCCCCAGAGGTGCCCAGGAGGCTCCCCCCATTCTGGGCCACCCTTGTCATGGAGCGGGGACAGGCCCTTGTCTTTTGAACCCAGCAGGCCTCACAGACAGAAAGCAACAAATATGTGTTGTTCTGGGTTCCCGCTGCCTTTGGTGGTGGTGGGAGACCATTCCAGCCCACAGCAGCCCTGCTGGTCTTTCCCAGCCCCACCCCCTTACACGCACACACATACGAACGCAAACACAGGTGACAGCGGCACACACACTCAGCTATGGTTACCACGATGGCCTCTGCAGGGCAGTCTCCTTTTGGGGACGTTAGCAAGGGCAGGGCAGAAGGCACTGGGGCCCGGGAGGGCCCCTCTCTGAGGGAGGCTCTGAGACCTGGCTCTGCTCTGACCTGCTGGGGCTCCTCAAGTAAGTTCCTTCCCTCTTGGGTCTTAGTTTCCCCGGATGAGAAACAGGGAACGCACAAAATGGCCTGAGGTTTTCAGAACCCCCAACTCTGGAGCCCACAGCCTGTCCTCAGGATGGGGAGGGTCCCTCAGGCCAGGTGAAGGCCCAGGAGGCAGGACAGCCCCAAAGGTGAGCAGCCCGAGCGCCCCAGCCTGCAGAGCAGCCTTGACCTCTCAGGAACCTGGTGGACCAACCTCTGGGCTGCAGAGATGTGGGCTCCAGTCTCTCCCTGTCCTGTAGGACCAGGAGCTGCAGATTCTGACCCCAGACCGGCCTCAGAAATGCCAGAGGGGCTTGGGCAAGTGATACAGCCCACTTTCTGAAATGACGGGTCAGCCCAAATATACGCACTAGAGAGGCGCCGTGGGAGGGACCCAGCTTCAGCCTGGGGCTCCAGGCTGGCTTCTAGGGCATTCAGACAGCTTGCCTCTGGGAGGGGTCCAGGGTGTAAGAGGCAGAGCTCAGAATCTAGGCCACGCATCCAGAGGACTCCCTCTGGACAGCCCCAGGCAGTCTGGGGGAGGGGCAGCGGGCAGCAGGTGCACCCGGGAGCATCATTCACAAGGCACTAAATATTGCATCTGCTCCACACAGGCAGTGAGTCGGAAAGTGCACGGAGCAGGCTGGCGTGGCGCCAGCTCCCGTGCCCCTGTGTGCAGCCCAGCACCCACACAGGAGGCCACCTTGGACCCACTTCACAGGCCGTTCAGGCTCTGGGCCCCCGGGCCCCACCCAGAGGGAGGGATTTGGCAAAAAGCCAGCACTGGCCCTTCAGGGAAGGATGCCATCTGAATCCCACGCCCAGTGAGACCCAGCCCCTCCCCGGCAGCCCCACCCCCACCTCCTCAGCCCCCCTGTTCCCTGATCTTCTCCCACCTGCTCTCCTGACCAACACCACCTGCTCTGCCCATCTCCCCTCCCTGCTGCTGGGCTCTCCTGCTCAAGTGTCCTTGACCTTCCCCAGAGTCTCTTCCCACGGCACCACCCCCACCTCTGCCCTCAGCTGACACATCCTCCCAGAAGACACCAGGGTAAACAAGACCAGGTCCCTGAACCTCATCTTCACTCCCAGACGTGTGAAGGAGCTGGGACCAAGACCCACACCCCACTGAGCAAGAGATCCAGGCCTGTGGGAGCTCAGGGGGCCCAGGGGCAGGCCAGGCTTCTTGTGGGAGCTGCACCGGTTACGGCCCTGAGCCCACCCCTCTCCTTTTTTTTTTTTTTTTTAATTTTTTTTTTATTTATTTGAGACAGAGAGAGAGAGGGCGCGCAGGAGCAATGGGGGAGAGGCAGAGGAAGAGGGAGAAGCAGACTCCCCGCTGAGCAGGGAGCCCGACGCGGGGCTCGATCCCAGGACCTGGAGATCATGACCTGAGCTGAAGGCAGACGCTTAACCATCTGAGCCACCCAGGCGCCCCCCACCCCTCTCCTTTAAGCTCCGGACCAGGAGCCAACTGTCAGCTGGACCCCAACACTTTGCAGTCTGAGGGTCTTAACTCGGGAAACTCCCCGTGGTCAGTCTGTTCTCTCCCCGAGAACGTACCACCCTCCTCCCCGCTCTGCACACAAAACCCATGGTAGGATCCCTCCTCCGCTACACAGGAAACCGAGGCAGGAGTCACTTCTGGTGTTTGCTTGCTGTCATCCCCAGCACGTGGCACGGTGTCTGGCACAAGGCAGACAGACGTTTGATGGTTGGTGGCCTGGGGGCAACTCTGGCGAGAGAGTGCGCCCAAGGGCTCAGAAGTACGACCGTGAAGACAGGGTGGGGAGAGGAAAGCAGGAGGGATGGTGGAGCGCCGAGCGTCTGGGTGGGTCCGTGAGAAAAGATCAGGTTGAGGAGGGCAGGCTGGTACCAGGGCCAAAGGGCTCAGTCTGGGAGGCCTGAGAGGCTCGGGCGGGGAAGGCCCTGGTGAGGCCACAGCCACTGACTGTCGTGCCGCGTGGTGCGTGGCCGCAGGGGCAGAGTCGGGCAGGGACACCCGCAAGGGGATACGGGAAGAGCCCGGGCCGTGCTCCATGACCGGGGCTGGGGGCGGGGAGCGGGAGGATGGACGGATAGACTTGGGGTGCAGAGAGACTTGCAGGCAGCACCCCGTTTCTGGACACAGCGTCCGGGTGTGGGCTGCCCTTCATCCTAGTGGGAAGGGGAGGAAGGAGGGGCAGCCCGCCCCCGGCCCCTGTGCACCGGCCCCACTCTCCCCTTAGCGGCCAGCAGGGACGGCCCAGCAGGTCTGACCGTGTGTCTCCCCAGGGGACTGCCATGTGGCCAATGCAGAGGAGAGGCTTGTAGATGACCTTCTGAACAGAACCCGCTACAACAACCTGATCCGCCCGGCCACCAGCTCGGCCCAGCTCATCTCCATCCAGCTGCAGCTGTCCCTGGCCCAGCTCATCAGCGTGGTAGGTGCTGACCGCCCCCGTCCAGGCTGGGGGGCCAGAGTGCGGGGCTGGGGGCACCTCTGGCTTGCCCCAGACCTCTAGACCAGGTCAGATCGCTCGTCTGCTCCTTTTCCATATGCATATGTTCAGGAGTCCGCCTAAACTGGAGGCCCAACCGCCTCTGTGCTGTGAATCCTTGGTCCCGGAACTGCAGGCTGGCCTTGCGCTCCCGTCCTTGCTGGGCGAGCCCTGCCCGCTGCGTGCACACCAGTCCCACCGTTCAGGGCCCCTGCTAATCCCAGATCTCAACATCGATGAAAATGCTTTAACTTCAAGCCACAGAACATCCAAGTCCCAGTGGCCAAAACACTGAGAACACCCCGGCGAGAGCAGGCCAGTGTGTCAGTGCTGGTCAGTCAGTCAGGGACCCGGTGGTGCTAGAGCTCTGCGTCGCTGCCCGTGCCGGTCAGTCGGGGACCCGGCGGTGCCGGAGTTCTGGGTCGCTGTCCGTGCGGGTCAGTCGGGGACCCGGCGGTGCCGGAGTTCTGGGTCGCTGTCCGTGCTGGTCAGTCGGGGACCCGATGGTGTCAGAGTTTTAGGTCGCTGTCCGTGCCGATCAGTTGGGGACCCGGCGGTGCCGGAGCTCTGGGTCGCTGTCCGTGCCGGTCAGTCGGGGACCTGGTGGTGTCGGAGTTCTAGGTCACTGCCTGTACCGGTCAGTCGGGGACCCGGCGGTGCCGGAGTTCTGGGTCGCTGTCCGTAATGGCAGGATTCCGATCATCAGATGGCGGCCACAGGTCCAAACATAAAATGTCACGTAACAATGTCTGTGGCAGGAGCTCTCAGATCCTCTCTGTCCCAGAGACCTGCCCTGTGGACGAGCCCTGGATCCCTGAGCCTCAGCCACAGCTGGCCAGCAGGCCCGGAAGATCATGAGTGTCCGATACCGAACAAAGTCATGGTTCTCTTAACAAAGATGTGAAGGGGCAATGACCGCGGGGTGGGCGGCCAACAGGCCTGCCACGAACAGGTGGGCGTCCACCATGGCCATAAACTTCTCCTTGTCCTGGCAGCTCTACCCTATCATCGCCCTCCCTTAGCCTGCCCAACAGAGGCCCTCACGTCCCCCCTCTCGTCGGGGGACAGAGGAACGAGGCTGTGGGACCTGACGGGTACCGAGGCCCCGGTGCGGGGACAGGACCAGAGGCAGCCGCTGCCCGGGGGGGTGAGAGTCTGGACAGGTGAGGGCAGCCACCGCGGGCATGAGAAGGAGGAACAGCTTGCAGACTCCACAAGTAGGGCTGTCAGCTCCTGGTGTGTGGATGTGGGGCAGGGGTAGGGGTGCTGAGGTGCCGGGGAGCTCCCCCTCTCCCCTCCTCGTCTCTGAGCTGAGAGTGTCTGCAGGACCCACGGCCTATGGTTAACCTTCCCCGTGTGGCCTTCCCACAGCCCCATCCACGGGGTTGGAGCCTGCCCGGGAAGGAGCTGTGAGGGGAGCACTCTAGGGTACCGCGTCTGGTCGTGGGGAAGGAGGTAACGGGGGGGCTGAACCTCCTGAGGACAGGTGGCCCCCACAAACCCACCCCCTCCAAGCAACGCCCCCCAGAAGGCTTGGGAGGAGGGTCCCCTGGGAGGAAGCACAGCCAGACAATGCGGGAGGGGACGGACAGCCTGGGCTTTCTGTCCCTCTCCCCTCTGCAGGCCGCCTGGGAAGAACAAGGAGCCAGGCCAGGCTAGTGTTGGAGTTTACGGTGCAGCCAAAGGCGTTTTGCTTAACGGGGTGAGCCCAGCTGCCACTGCACGGCTGCTGCCCTGCTCAGGGGAAACAGGCAGGCGGCTGTGGTCGCACTTCCAGGCTAAGGCTGCCCCTGCCAGATCTACCCTGTGGGCCGTGGGAGGTCACAGAAGTTACCAGGAGGAGGAGGGCTCCCGCCCTATGCCGTTAGCGCGCTCCTGTGAGCGGTGATCACCCCGAACGCTGTACGGAGAATGTATTCAGTCCGAGGGTTTATTTCTTCTGTATTCCAGGATCTGGTTTTCCAGGAGGGAGGGTTATGGGCACGACCAGTTTAAAGATGGAAGTTTCCAGGGAGGAAGCAAGGAGTGTGTGCAGGCCCTCCCAAGAAGCTCCCTGGGGTGGCCAGGCCTTGAGCCATCCTCCTCGGGCGTGTTCTGCAGCCGCTGGGGAGGGACGGACAGGACTGAGACACAAGAGAATTCCTGAGTGATAGAGCCTGAATGGAGGTGGGCCATGTGGGTAATATATTTGCTCAAATGGATCAAACTGTTTGCTTAAAACCTATGCACTTCACTGTATATAAGTAAGTTTTACTGCAACTTAAAAAAAAAAAATGTTTTTAAAGACCGATGAAGGCGTTCAGTGTTGCAGACTAGCTTTTCCACAAGAACAACTAGAAAAGCTGTATAAAAATGCCTCCCACTCCATTAATCTGTGTGACAGTCTTGGAGAGCTCAGCCAGGACTCGAGGGACCAGATTCCAGGAGGTGACCCTCGGTCTATGGCGCTTTTCCCTGCCCATGATGACAGGTACATGGTAAAAGGCCGAGGGGCTGAGGAGAGGAGGGCAGCATGGTGGCTGTGAGGCTGGAGCCCAGCTGAGTGTCTGGTGCTCTCGCAGGGCTGGGGGCACATGCCAGCATTCGGGCCCCACGAGATGGGGAGACCCTGAAAAGACCACCTGTCAGAGTAAAAATGAATAAAAAATAGGCCAGCTCTCAAAACAACTAAACCTGCTGTGAACCAGCTCAGACACAGACTAGATGAAGGGGATCTGCCCCTCATCTATCTGCCATTATGCCAAAGTCAGTTCTCCCTGGAGGCCTATGAAAGCAGATAAAAATGCACTAGGCACACAGTAAGACAAGACAAAATGAAAAAAGACTGAGAGGAAAAAAAAAAAGGAAACAGACACACAGATGATTCGGATATTGGAATGATCAGACAAGAACTTTACACCAACTGCCGTTAACGTGGCAAATTTTATGTTATGTGCATTTTACCACTATGAAAAATAAATAAATTATAAAGAAACTTCGGGAGTTGGGGGGGAGGATGGAGGAGGGACACTGGGGGACATGGGGAAAGAGTGGGGGTTTTCAGCTTGAGAGGAGCCCTTTGAAAGGATCCCCTGGCTGCTGAGTAGAGACAGTGGGACGAAGACACACAGGGTGAGGAGGAGGACCAGCAGGGAGGAGGCCTGGGGGACGAGGAGGCGCGGGGTGAGGAGGAGGCCCGGGGGAGGAGGACCAGTGGGGAGGAGGCCCGGGTGAGGAGGAGGACTAGTAGGGAGGCGACTGCAGTTGTCCAGCTGGTGGATACTGCCGGCAGCCATGACAGAAGCAGACAAGTCTGAGATGCACGCAGAGGGTTCCATCTACAGGACACCCTGGGGGGTCAGAGAATGGGGTGCAGAGACTGCCCCCAGGTTTCTGGCCTATGGAGCTGCATGGCCGGGGGAAGCAATATCAGCAGAGGACCTGATCTGGGTGATGATCACAAGCTTTGTCCCAGACACGTGGGGTGTGAAATACCTCTGAGCCATCCCGGAGATGGTGGGTCAGCAGCTGGGCATGTGGTCCTGGAGCCCCGAGCCTTCTGTGTGATAACGTGGGGTCTGTGTGTGAAGGCTCCTCCCACCTGGTGAACGGATATCCCCGTTTCCCTCCCCAGAATGAGCGAGAACAGATCATGACCACCAATGTCTGGCTGAAACAGGTAAGTGTCCTGCAGTGTCCCCAGCCCAGGAGGCATTTCTTCCAGGGCCACCCCCTTGGTGGCTACGAGCCTCCAACTTACAGGGCTGTGCCTGTCTGCTCAGGAGTGGACCGACTACCGCCTGGCCTGGAACAGCTCCCGCTATGAAGGTGTGAACATCCTGAGGATCCCTGCAAAGCGCATCTGGCTGCCAGACATCGTGCTTTACAACAAGTGAGTGGCAGGGTTGGCCGAGGAGATGAGAGCCAGGCCAGGGCAGCAGGCCTGGACTCTGGGGGTCCTCGGGTCCTGAGGCCAGCCCTGGGCCTCATCTGTGCTTCACTCAGACCTCCAGGCAGTCAGGCTGGAAAAGGAAATGGGCAGACCCAGCACCCTCCATGGCAGGTGGGGCATTGGAGGCCCGGAGAAGGGGGGAGAGACTCACTCGCTCATTTGGGCACAGCTGGGCCCAGGGCCAGCATCTGGACCCCGAATCCAGTGCTCTTTCTGGTCTCCATCCTATCTTGTTGGCCCTCAGATGCTCTGTCAGTGTTGGGTGTTGGTAGCATCAATATCTTGGGTGGGTGGAGGGAGCGAGAGGGTCTCGTGGGGTCACAGTGTTCCCAGCAGAAGCATGAACCAAGTTCAGGTCCTTGCTGGACTGCTTCCTAGTTTTCTGACCTTTAAGAAGTCACTGAACTTCTCTGAGCCTCGGTTTCCCCATCTGTAAAATGGGGATCCTAGTAAAACCCACCTCTGATAACTGTGAGGCACATGGGAGCTCATCCACGTGAAGGGCACTCTGTGCCACGCAGGGGCCATGGAAAGTTGGCCTTTTCGGGGAGGGCGCCAGGGGCTGGAAGGATGGCCGCTGAGAAACGGTCCCGAGGGCTCTCTGGCAAGTTCCCCATGTTCTCCTCTCCGTGCCCCTAGCGCCGATGGAACCTACGAGGTGTCTCTCTACACCAACGTGGTGGTCCGCTCCAACGGCAGCATCTTCTGGCTGCCACCCGCCATCTACAAGAGCGCCTGCAAGATCGAGGTGAAGCACTTCCCGTTTGACCAGCAGAACTGCACCCTCAAGTTCCGCTCCTGGACCTACGACCACACGGAGATCGACATGGTGCTCAAGACCCCCACGGCCAGCATGGACGACTTCACCCCCAGCGGCGAGTGGGACATCGTGGCGCTGCCGGGCCGGCGGACCGTGAACCCGCAGGACCCCAGCTACGTGGATGTGACCTACGACTTCATCATCCGCCGCAAGCCGCTCTTCTACACCATCAACCTCATCATCCCCTGCGTGCTCATCACCTCGCTGGCCATCCTCGTCTTCTACCTGCCGTCCGACTGCGGCGAGAAGATGACTCTGTGCATCTCCGTGCTACTGGCGCTCACCGTGTTCCTGCTGCTCATCTCCAAGATCGTGCCGCCCACCTCCCTGGACGTGCCGCTCATCGGCAAGTACCTCATGTTCACCATGGTGCTCGTCACCTTCTCCATCGTCACCAGCGTGTGCGTGCTCAACGTGCACCACCGCTCGCCCAGCACGCACACCATGGCGCCCTGGGTCCGGCGCTGCTTCCTACACAAGCTGCCCACCTTCCTCTTCATGAAGCGCCCGGACAGCAGCCCCTCGAGGACCCCCCAGCCCAGCCAGCCTCGCCCGACCCGGTCCGAGGCCGCCTCCACCTTGGCCGCAGGCCCAGCCAGTGCCCCCAACCTCTACGGGAGCTCCATGTACTTTGTGAATCCCGCCTCTGCAGCCCCCAAGTCCCCGGCCGGCTCCGGGTCCGGCTCCGACGTGGCGGGCACGGCCCGGGGTTTCCGGCTGAGGTCTTCCGGGAGGTTCCGGCAGGATGTGCAGGACGCATTAGAGGGCGTCAGCTTCATTGCCCAGCACATGAGGAGTGACGACCAAGACCAGAGTGTAAGTCCCCAGCCCTGTCCCCGCCCCACTGCCCACAGCTCACTCACGGGACAGAGCGCCCAGACCCTTGGCTGGAGTGTGGAACCCAGACCTGAACTGTTTTATTGTAGCTCCAGGCATCAGGGAAGAGGAAGAAAGTGCCAAAGACCTGTTTTTTGTTTGTTTTGGGGTCCCCAAAAGCAGCCCTGAGTTGAGGGCCCAGGCAAAGGCAGTTCACCTGCGGAGTGAGCTCAGGAAGCTCAGGGAGGGCCCCGGGGAGACCGGGGAAGGCGGAGCAGGCTGCTCATGACTGCCATGGGCTCTGGGGGCTCTGAGGACGCAGGGGAGCACACACCCCTCGGCTCTCACCCCCGAGGCGGAGGGTGGCCCTGGGCAGTCCCTCCCCAGCTCATCCGGCCTCACGCTGGGGCACAGGAGGGGGGAGCCACGGGCACCCTGAGCCGGCGGCTGTCACTGGGCTGGAAGGGGACCTCAGTCTTGGGGATGAGGGTGGGCCGGGCACCGAGGGCACCTGCTCCCCTTGTCCCCCAGCTTGCCAACAAGCCACACAAACAGGACAGCTTTGGGAAGTACAGAAAAGCAGTTAGAACGTCACTGCTCGTACGGTGATAATGTGATGACAGATTTGCAAAGGGAGGTTACGTTTACTGTCACAGGACAAAGCCAGGGGCGCTAATGGAGAGGGTCTCCCAGGCCTCGCAGGCCGGGCTGGTGGTAACTGAACGCAGAGCAGGACGGCCCGGCCTAGAGACTTTCCCGCACGTGTCCGCAGCGGGCAGGAGGGCTGCTGAGTCACGGTGCTGCGGATGCTCTCATTTCAACACCTTACAGAGCAGACCCCCCGCCCGGCGGCCTGCAGCTGCGGGCAGAAGGAGGGCACAGCCTCGTGCTCACCTTGCGCCGGCCGCCTTCTCAGGGGAAAGCACGGGTTTCTGTTAGTTGGAGGGACACGAGCGGGCTGCAGAGGCTCCAGCACCACCCCGTGAAACAGGAAGAGCACGTAACCAACGGGACGTGGGATGGGAGCTCCTCGGAGCGCGGCCGGGGCCAGCAGCGCCGCCGGTTAGAAACACAGCCCGGCCTGGCCCGCACCGGACTCAGAGTCTGCATTTTCAGCAGACCCCACGTTACAGTCCAGCTCGAGAAGCACAGCTCTAGAAGACCATCAGATTTCACTTTTGGTTGTGCTTTCTTTTAAAACCATCCAGCAGCTCGGCATCAGCTAATCCCCTGGGTCCCGGATGCTGATACACAGTGCAGGGCCCTGCTGGCTACAGGGAACCTCGGGGTAACTGTTCACGGTCCGGCTCTGGGGCCACCAGGGCCGCGTTCTGAGTGAGCCCAGGCCTCTCTGGGGGGCCCCCTGAGCCTACACCTGTAACCCCTCCCCCGGGGCTCCAGGCACACATTCAGGCTGAGAAGCTGGTGTCCGTGCTCCTGGCTGAGCCGCCACCCGCCCTGAGCGCCCTCTTCTCAAGGTCCCCCCGCCCCGTGACACTCACATGCCTCCCGCCATTTCTAATTCAATCAAGCAAAAGCCTCTTGCGGGGAGCAACCAGGCGGGGTCCCCCATTATTACAATCACCATTTCCCCGAGCTCCGAGCACACACGGGGTGCTCTTGCAGGACTGGACCTACATCACTGCCAACCCCCCCCAGGAACCGTGGCAAGAGGCATGTACGCAAACCCCACTCCATGTCGGGGAGCACGAGGCTCAGAGACGCGCGCTGCCTGGCCCGGGGCCACACAGCTGGTGCAGACCAGAGCCACGACACAAGCAGATCTCTACGCCGTCCTGACACTTCCCTGCCTGCCCTGAGTGCACGCTGGCCGCCTTCCTCCAGCCCGGTTTGCCCCCTTCCGAGCACGGCTACCCCTCAGTCGGCCCAGGCCGTGGCTCAACTTCAGCACCCCCCATTAACTGGTCGCTGTAAATAGCACACAAATATAAAAAGAGGGGAAAAGTCACACACACCAAAAATACAGTCGTCTTAAATGAGGGCTGTCAAAATGAAACCCCAGAGAGCCGAGCAGAGGCCACACGGGGCACAGGCTGCACGGGGCCCGCCGGTCCTGGGGGGTGGAGGGGGACGCCTGACACGGGATCGCCCTGGAGGGGCCCCGACGAACTGGGTCACTGACGTCACCTCGTCCGCTGCTGCCCAAATTTCCAAGTCCAGAGCCTCTGCTGCGTTCAGGTCAGGCCACTCTCCAGCGGGGAACACGGGCAGAGGGGTCAGACGGGCCTGGGTTGGGGGTGGGGTGGGGGGGCGACAGACCAGGGTGCCCACGGTGGCTCTAGGACACGGGGGCCGGGGGAGGTGACGAAGCCGAGGGAGGCTGGTCTCCGTCCACAGTGTTAGGGAACTGAGCGGATTCCACAGCCAGGTTTCCAGGTGTCCTGCCCCCCACACAGCGAGGTGGGCCCCAAATCTTCCTTTCGGCAGAGCTCAGGCAGGAGGCTGGGGCTCAAAGTAAGAGAAGGGGACTCGCCATGATGTGGTTCTCCAGTCACACTGCTCAGCGTTAGTGGTATTACTATTACTAATGCTTCCATCTGTAGCTTCCTGTCCTCCCTGGTGCCTGTGGGGGTCGGGGGGGAGAGTCCTGCAATGCTGCGGGTGGGGGGTGCTGGGGGGATCCTGCAATGCTGCGGGTGTGAGTGGGGGAGAGTCCTGCAATGCTGCGGGGGGGGCACCGGGGGGGTCCTGCAATGCTGCAGGGGGGCAGCAATGCTGCGGGTGGGGGGTGCTGGGGGGGTCCTGCAATGCTGCGGGTGCGAGTGGGGGACAGTCCTGCAATGCTGCGGGGGAGCATCAGGGGGTCCTGCAATGCTGCGGGGGGGCAGCAATGCTGCGGGAGGGGTGCTGGGGGGGTTCTGCAATGCTGCGGGTGTGAGTGGGGGAGAGTCCTGCAATGCTGCGGGGGGGGGCGCCAGGGGGGTCCTGCAATGCTGCAGGGGGGCACCGGGGGGGTCCTGCAATGCTGCGGGGGGCAGCAATGCTGCGGGTGGGGGGTGCTGGAAGTGTCCTGCAATGCTGTGGGTGCAAGTTGGGGAGAATCCTGCAATGCTGCAGGTGGGGGGTACTGGGGGGGGGGTCCTGCAATGCTGCGGGTGCGAGTGGGGGAGAGTCCTGCAATGCTGCGGGTGGGGGGCGCCGGGGGGGTCCTGCAATGCTGCAGCTGGGGGGGTGGCCACAGCAGCCTAGGGGCTCCCTGGCCCACAGCGAGGGCCCTGCGTGGGGGAAGGAGAGCAGGGAGGTCTGGGCGCCCGTAACGGCCACTCTGTCTGCCTGCAGGTCGTCGAGGACTGGAAGTACGTGGCCATGGTGGTCGACCGGCTGTTCCTGTGGGTGTTTGTGGTTGTGTGTGTGCTCGGCACCGTGGGGCTCTTCCTGCCTCCCCTCTTCCAGA
The DNA here is from genome assembly GCF_964656455.1 of Halichoerus grypus. Classification (NCBI taxonomy): domain Eukaryota; kingdom Metazoa; phylum Chordata; class Mammalia; order Carnivora; family Phocidae; genus Halichoerus; species Halichoerus grypus. The sequence continues at coordinate 168,439 of NC_135719.1, forward strand.
CCCACACGCCCTCCGAGGGGTCCTAGTCTGTCCTGAGTGCCCAAGGGCCCCGGGGCTGCAGGGTGAGAGGACCCGAGTCCCTTGGCCGTCAACCCTGTCAAACAAACAGCCACAGCTGGGGGAGGGCAGGACGGAAGCAGGGGGCTGCCCTCGCTGAAGGGAAGCCCAGCAGCAGGGGCTTCGGACAGTGTGACTCCGGCCAATCTCTTTCCCTGCACTGGGGAGAAGGACGTGCCCGGAATCCTGCCCACATCCCGGCCCCACTGTCACCCCACTGCCCTCTGCTCCCCAGTCTTCTCTCAGACCCGCACACGCTTCAGGATTCTTTCCAGCTCGAAGCCTCTGCATTGGCTGCACCTTCATCCCCCGGCGCCCCCCACGCTCCCGCAGTGGCTGCAGCATCCAGTGCATCCTCTGTCCCCATGTCATGTCCCCGTCAGGCCTTCCCCAGTCACCCCGCCTTCCTCCAGCCCTCCTCGGGACCAGAATTCTCACTTGGTAGTGTGTCTGTTGTCCCCAGCTCAGCCACTCCAGTGTGAGCTCTGGGACGGCAGGAACCTGGTCCTTCGTGTTCGCTGCACAACCCCAGGGCCTAGGACAGCGCTCAGCACACAGCAGGTGCTTAATAAATGTCGAATGAACGAATGACTGACTCCTGTTCCTTCTTCAAGCTCAGATGCCCCCCCCCCCGCCCCAAGCAGCCGTCCCTGGCTCCCCTTCTGACAGAAGGACCCTCTCCGCCGCACTCCACAGCCCGGGACACCTGCTTCAGACCCAGGCCAGGCTGAGCTGTCCCCGCACCGATGCTCTGATTGGTCCTCCCGCTGGTTTCGCCCAGCACATGGCACGTGATAGGCTCTTAAAATACTTGGGCAACAGAGGACTTTTTTTAAATTCCGTTTTTTAAATTATACAATAAAATTGACTTTTTGTGTATTGTTCTCTGAATGTTCACACATGTGCAGATTCGTGTCAGCAGGACACGGGAGAGCCTGATCACCCAAACACCTCCCTCCCGGCCAGTCCCTGGCAAGCCCTGTGGGCCTCCCCATCACCAGGATCTGGTCTTCTCCAGATGCCATGCCCATGAACCACACAGTGTGCAACCTCCGGAGAGGGGGCAACTCTTGTCCCTCGACATAATGCCCTTGAGATCACCCGTGCTGGTGCAGGCACCAATCCGTCTCTTGCTGACCAGTAAGTAGTCTGTCTTGTGGACACGGACGCACACTGAGGTAGCGACCAGTCAGCTGCGAACAGAGCTGCTATAAAACATTCAAGTCTGTGGGATTCTGTGTGAACGAGGTTTTCACCCCCTCGATAAACGCCCAGGAGTGTGATCGCTGGGTTACGTGGGGAATGGCTGTTTAACTTCCAGGACACGGTCAGATGGGGGTCTGGGGCCCCCATACCACCCTGCATCTCCCCACGCAAGGTAGGAGAGAGACCGCGGCTCTGGGTCCCCATCTGCACTCGGTAGGGATGTATCTTAACCATCCCAGTGGGTGCGAAGTGCTGTATCCGCCAGCTCTTAATCTGCTTTTCCCTAACTGCTAACGATATTCAACATCTTTTCATGTGACTTTTTTTTCTTTTTTTGCCTACGTACACCCTATTTGGTGAAGTGTCTGTTTAACTCTTTTGCTCATTCTTTAAATTGGGTTTTAGTTTTCTTACTGTTGAGATTTTAAAAACAACTTAACTAAGGAATAACATACATAGTATAAAATTCGTCCATTTTATGTGTACAATTCAACGAGTTTTAGTAAGTTTATCACCATAATCCGGTTTTAGAACACTTGCATCACCCCCCACAAGACCACTTATCTATTCTGACTTCTGAGTTTTGAGGGTTCTTTATAACCTCTGGATACAAGTCCTTGGTTGTACATCTGATTTGCAACACTTTTCAAATGTAGGGGTTTTGCCTAGAGAATGAGAATGCTCTAAATGGGGCCCTGAGAGATTGGCCCCAGTTCTTACATTTCCTGGGTCCTGCAAAATCTCCCCCTTTGTTTGGGTTTAAGGTGATCCATTCTGTAAATACTAAAGACGATTCACTTGCCGGTGCCCCCCCGCCCCCCGGGTAGGTAGTCAGAGGGGCAGGGGGCGGGGGTGCTGGGGGGGGGGCAGGGCCGTGGGCGCAGGTGCAGATGCGGGCTGACAGAGGAGGGTCGGCCGGGAGCCACGGGCGGAGCGCAGCAGCCTCTCCGACGGCTCCATTTCGGAGCCTCATTTCTTTGAGTTTCTTCTTACTTGTTACCGGGGAGCATTTCAAATCTATCCCAAGTAGCGCGGTCTAGCAGACCCGCAGGTCCTCCTCCAGCCTCAAGGACCCACTGGCGGCGGGCCCCGTCTCCACCGACTCCAGCCGCCCCCCGCCCCCCGCGAACTACACGGAAAGCACGATCCCGCAAGCACAGCATCACACCCGGGACACTCCGCACTTACTCAGCGGCTTCAGGATCCCAGGCCTTCGGAGGCTGTCGGAGCCTCTCCCGTGGCTCGGCGGCCCCGAGGTGCCCGAGCGCGGGGCACGCGGGACGGAGAGCCCGCCCCCCTTCCCCACCCCCGCGCGGTCAGGGGCGCACGACCCCCGCGGAGGGAGGCTGCGCCCGCCCCGCCCGCCCCGCCCCCCGCCCCGCCCCCGCCCCGCACGCCCCGCCCCCGCCCGCCCCCGCCCCGCCCCCGCCGAGCCTCGGGCGCCCCCACCGGCGGGAGGGGCCAGCGTGCGGCTCCGCGCCCCGCGCCCCGGCGGCCGGCTCTGCTGGGCGGGCTGTGCCGGGAGTCGCCGCCCAGTCCGCCTGCGCCTCGGCCGCGCGCCCCCCGCGACCATGGGCGCCCACCCGCGCCGAGCCGGGGTCGCGGGGCTCCCGCTGCTGCTGCTGCCGCTGGTGCTGCCGCCAGGTACGGGCGCGGGCCCGGAGGGACGGGCGGGGGGCGCAGAGAAGGGGCGCCCGCCGGGCCGGGGAGTCCCGTTGCCCCTCCGGCCAGCCCTCCACCCCGAGTCGTCTGGGCGCGAGCCGAGAGGGCCCGGGGTCGCGAGGTCGGCGCCCTGGTCGTCGGTTCCGCTGTCTGCGTCCCGCACCCTCCCCTACTCGTCCTAGGAATAGATGGGGACGGAGGCCGGTGCCGCCTGCGGGAGGGGGCATCGCTGGGAGGCGGGGGGCCGGCGCGCTCGCCTCTCCGCGCCCCAGGCCGCGCCTCGTGCAGGGTCTGGGGAGGAGCCCGCTGGGCAGGAGGCCTGCGGGCGGCCGGGAGGGCGGGCAGATGCCCGGGGGCCGGGGGTTTGTCAGGGCTGCAAGGGGAGTCTGACGGGGGAGCGCCGCTCTGTCCCCGTGATGCTGAGACCCCAGCACTCAGAGTCCCTGAGCTCCTCGGCAGCCCCGGACTGCGGCCCCTGCTGTGTTTGGGAGGGGGTAGCAGGCAAGACCCCATTTCAGCGCGCCGGCAAGTTGGGTTCGACTTCCCGGAGGATTCCCGTCCTCCCCTCCCCGCGCTGTCCTCAGGCCTGTAAGTGGGAAGGGCAGAGGGCTGACTCAGGTCGCCTGGGTGTGGCTTAGGAACAAAGGGGGTTCTCCCCCCTTCAGGGAGGTAAGGTCTTTGACCAGGCTGGGAAAAGAGACTTAGCAGGAACCATGCATGGGTCTCCCTCCAAGATCATGGGAGCCAAGTACACACCCAGCTTCTCAGAGGGTTGGTGGCCAAACCCCTACGGGGTCCTGGGTGGGCTGCAGTCTCCTACAGGCTGGGAGGCAGAACCCCTGGCCCCCCGGGTGGCCCTGCCCCAGGAGCCCCATGGAGGTAGCAGGCCGACTGCGTTTGCACCGACCCCGCCCTGTGTTAACATTGGAGGTGAGGGTAGTTGGTGGGCTCTTCCCTCTGCAGCTCGCTTACTGCAGCCCTGCGGGTGGATGCAGATGTAATGGATGCTTTTACGGGTAAAGAAAGTCAGGTTCAGAGAGGTTAAACCGCTGGCCCGAGCTCACACAGCTGACAAGCAGTTTGGCAGGATTGGCACCAGATCTCTCCCAACCCCAGCCCAGGCTCGTAACCAGTTTCTCCGTGGATGTGTGTGACCCCGTGTGTCTGGCGGGCGTCAGTTTCCCAGTCTGTGACTCGAAGCGCTGCGGAGTCCCCACAGCAGGCGGTGAGGGGGCTGTGGGTGGGCGGTGTCCCTGGCCAGGGGAAAAGTGACACTTCCTCCCCTCAGTGGCCGTGGCCTCCGAGGCCGAGCACCGTCTGTTTGAGCGGCTGTTCGAGGATTACAACGAGATCATCCGGCCTGTGGCCAACGTGTCGGACCCAGTCATCATCCAGTTTGAAGTGTCCATGTCTCAGCTGGTGAAGGTGGTGAGTGCGGGAGCCTCGAGCCGGGGCGTGGGGAGCGGGGCTTCTGGAAGAGCCTTTCCCGGAACCAGCCTGGTGTTCGTATTCACGTGACCACTCTCCTCTCTCCATCTAGGACGAAGTCAACCAGATCATGGAGACCAACCTGTGGCTCAAGCAAGTGAGTGACCGGACCCTGGGCACTGCTGCCCCCTGGTGGTGGCTGCTGTCTCTACTCCCAAAGATGGGGTCACGACCGCCGGCCGGCTCTTCCTGGGCTTGGGTCCCACGCACTGCCGCACAGCCCCCCCGGAAGTCGGACCCTCAAGTCACACGTGACAGGTTGCCGCCAGACTTCCACAGTCACGCGTCGCCGGGGATAGACCTGGGCCTGGAGCCCGCCCCCGACTCTGGGCTGGTGCCGAGGCCACCTCCTTCCCTTCTGACCAAAAATCCGTCCTTCAGTAAAATCAGACGCTGTTTTCTTTGGCAGAGTGGGAGCAGGGGCTCCGGACTTTCCTGTTCAGACTGAGGTCAAAGACACCGGCTTCCATGGGCCCCCATCCCCCGGGGAGGCTTTGTCCAGCCCTGGACAGATAACTCCCTGGAGTAATGTGACCGTCTGCCGGCCCACGCAGCCTTCCCATGCTGCGGGGGCTGGGGAGGCAGGAGGGTACGGGGCCCATTGTGCACCTGCTCCCATCCCCCAGCGTCTGCTTCTACATGATTCTCGGGCCCCAGTGGGGTCCTGGCTCCTTCCCCAGAACCTTCAGACACCAGCCCCGCTTAACCTGGAGGTGGAGGAGGGTGGTGTGTCATCAGCACCGCATTCTTGGGGTTGGGGGGCGGGACAGGTGTGGGGAAGCTCCTGGAGAGCCGTCTCAGGACGTAAACAGCAGGCACATAAGGCATGCAGCTGGCCTGCACCGGCGGGGATCGCCGTTGGTCGGTGCAGGGCTGGCTGGCCCCGGCCGCAGAGGCAGCCCGGCGCGGTCTCCCCCACGGGCTCAGAGGTGCGGGCTTCCGCAGGACCGGTGGGGTCAAGGAAGGAGACTGTGCGGGTCCTTCTGCTGCCTCCCGCTCTCTCCCTGGCCTCTCCCCAGATCTGGAATGACTACAAGCTGAAGTGGGACCCCTCTGACTACGATGGGGCGGAGTTCATGCGCGTCCCCGCACAGAAGATCTGGAAGCCGGACATCGTGCTGTACAACAAGTAAGTGCGGGGTGGGCCCTGCCCTGACCGCATCCAAGGGGGCTTCGCGGATTCGTGACTTCCACGGGGATATACTGAGCACCTACTGTGTTCCATGTGCCGGAGACCCCCACCCTGACCCCAGGGGACGCAGGCAGGCACCATAACCTCCAAGTGTGCAGCTAGGGACCGGAGGGGCGGCCAGGGAGGGAACGTGACCTTCCTCGAAGGTCAGGACCCAGGGAAGCTTCACTCTCCGCCCCTGATGACGGTGGGCCCACAGTTGCATGCAGCCTCTCCTGTCTCACAGGTTCTCCGCCGCCCATCGTGGCGCCTCCGAAACCGGCCTCTTTCCCAAAACCTGATGCTTTCCACAGTGAAGCTCTGTTATTGGGCAAATGTAAATCTTAAGTGATATCTTACAACGTGTACTAGTTTGTTCTCTGGGTATGGAAAAACAGCATTTTTATAGCTGTGCTTTCTGTCTAAAGTTAACATGTTTTAACCAAGCACTTTTCAGCAAAGCACTTCATATAGAATTAATCAAATCTTAACGATTAAAAGTATTCTGTGTTTAGGTTTCTTATGCCGGATTAGTACAAACTAATATGCTTCAACTGCTAGGACTGAAGAAGCTATATTTTTGGCTGAGTCCCACTTCCTGGTCACTGGCTAAAAGAAGGGTCTTTAGCCACTCCAAAGATGGGCCAAGGTTTCTGTTTGTTTTTTTATTGTTTTCCCAAGGAAATACATCATTCATAAATGTTTCTTTCATGCAGCTTGTATTTGTAAATTTAGTCCGCACAGAACTGGGACACAAGATAACCTCAGCTGGTTTACAAAGCTCTTGGGACACGAGAACTTCCTCTTACCCTGGCCATCACTGCTCCCGGTTGATCACCGTCCCATGCAGGCCTCCAGAGGCTTTTAGGGACCTGGGCAGGGCACTGAGAATTTTCACGAAGCTAGAATTAAGAAAATGTGCAGAAATTTTAATCTCATGATGTGAATTTCAAGGCTGTTTCCTTGCTGGCAATCTTGGGTGAACAGCTGGAGGACTGAGGGTTTGAGTTTAACAAGACTGAGTCATAGTGAAATGCTTCACGTTGGACGTGGTGAGGAGCAAATAGCATAAGGAATTCTCGCGGAATCTGGAACTGAAAATAAGTTTTAGAGGAAACCGCGCAGCTCCCATCTCCGAGTTAGGGCTGGAGTTTCTCAGGACTGGTCCCTCTCTGGAGAGTTTCTTTCATTTGGACACATGAGAAACGTCTTTGATGATCTCGGGCCAGAATTTCCCCTGTGGTTTCGGTTTTCTGAAGTTCACTCTCTAACAGGACCCTCAGAAAGTGCTCATGGGCACAAAATTCCCCACGTTCTTACACGTTCATAACCCACTGTAGCCTTTTTAGATAATGCTTAGCTGGATATAAAATCCTTGGCTGAGATCTTCCTCACATGAAAGACTTAATGCTGCCTCTCTGTCCCGGGGTGAAGTGTCATGTGAAAATCTGATGCCCGTCTAAGCAGGTGAAAACGGGTGGCTTTGGGAAGAGAAAGGGGGCCGCTGGGGCACGCACGCCAGGACCACGACCTGAACCAGGACAGTCTGGGCAACCGGGGAGTAGAGTCCTTGCAGGGGCTCTTCCTCCAGCTCGGGTGCCCGGAGCCTCCCTCCCCTCATCTCTCAAGTCCTGTTGTTTGTGCCGCGCACACAGGATAAGACTCGACACCAGGAAAGCTTTTTTCTGAGTCCCAGGACATGAGACTTGTCCCCCTGCTTTGGTTTTTGTCTCTGGGAACTCTGTTTGCATGTACGTCAGAGCTTCACCCACATTCTGGATTCTTCTCTGGGGTTCTCGTTTCTGTCTGATGTGGACATCGGTCCTGTCTGGGTTCATTCCCGCAACCGCGGTTTCGACACTGTCTTGTTGCTTTTAGGCTTTGCTTCTAAGGTGGTTTTTGTTTCTTTTCCTGATTCTTCCCTCAGTTTTGCCAACTCTTGATACACCTGCTGGGCCCCAGGTTATTTAGCGTCTGGTTACACTGCTCCTTCCGCTTCCAGAGGTCACTTAGCGCATCTTGATCTGTACGTTGGGCCGTGCCTTTCCCCGGTTCTGGGGCCGTCCTTCGGGGCGTGCACTTCTCTGCTTGTGATTTAGGCAGTCGTGCTCCTGCATTTCTCACACTACAGTCCTTCCTGTTGCTCCTGTGGAGATAGTGGCCTCTGCTGAACTTTGAGGACAGGCTCCCAGAGGGGACCGGGCAGGTGGGGGTCTCCTTTTGCCAGCTTGAGAGCATCTGGGTCAGCGGGCCCCAGGGTCGGAGTGCAGCCGCCGCTGGACACCTGCTTCTCCGGTCTGTAAACCCTCTTCCTTCTCTTCTCAACCCGTTTCCGGCCCTGTTTAACTTGGATCCTACCCTAAGCAGCATTTTTCTGGGTGGGTCTGTGTCTTCCCAGGAGGGAGTTTGGGGGAGGAATGTCTGAGACCCTCGAGCCCACACCAGCCCCTGTGGGCGTCCCTGCAGACCATCCATGGACCGCACCATCTTCTTGGTTCCTCCCCACAAGCAAATCCATGGGCCCCCCGTTTCACTGCTCCCCTTGCTGAGGGTTCAACACAGAGCGGGGGCCTCTTTCTTGAGGGACAGATGTCTCCTCATGGTTTCTGTGTCTGGGGCTCTTGGGACACGAGAACTTCCTCTTACCCCGGCCATCACGGCTCCCGGTTGATCACCGTCCCACACAGGCCTCCCTGGGCTTGGGCTTGGTCCCCACACGCTCGTATTCTGAAGCTCGTTTGCCTGTAACCTGACTTTGATGATGTGCTCAGTAGGTTTTCCTTTGCTCCCTGGGTTGCCTGTCTGTCTGCTGCTGGGAATTTGGAGAGAACATTCACACCGCTCATCACCCTCGGCCCCCTGAGGCTCCGTCTCCCTGACAGCAAGCCCCCACCCACCTTCTCTCCTCCAGCAGCCTCACAGGGGGCCCAGAGCGCTCCCACTCCAGCTGGGTCTTGCTGCCCACATCTCCTGGACCCCCGAGGCGACCGTTTATTACGTACGTAATGCGTACAAGGGCCCTGTCTGTGGTGGGTGCCGTGCCGCCCCCCAGGGCCCAGCTGGGTCGTGGTCTTCCACGGTTGCGGACACGGCCCGGTCAGCAGAAGGCCTCCAGTGCAGGCGCCGCCCCGGGACCAGGATCCCCGGGGACAAGCAGGAATGAGCATCACCCATCCGGGCAAACTTCACTCCGGTGTTTGGCCTTGGGGTGCACAGGGGTGGTTTAGCGACCCCTCACTTGTGCCCCAAGTTCCGGTGGGTCAAGGCCCTGCCACAAACACTCCGTGGGAGCCCGCGGTCTGACCGTCGGTGTTGTCCTCAGGGAGGCCGCTGGACTAGAACGGTGGATGGCAAGGGCTGGGCAGTAACTATTTTAGACTTTGTGGGCCAGTCCCAGCTGCGGCCCCACTGCCCTTGTCACCAAAAACAGACACAGGCAGGGTGGCTGTCTCCCAGTGGACACGTATTCACAGAGAAGGGGGCGGGCCTGTGCGCCGTGGTCTGGAGGTCTCTTTCCATTCCCACGTTTTGTGGGCCCGGGACGCCATGAGGAAGTTGTTCTGGGGTCTTCTCAGCCCCCCGAGCAGGCCCCGCGGGTTCTTCAGGAGAATCACAGTCAGGGCCACATGGGCCCTGCCCGCTCCTCGTGCCTCCCATCCGCGTGGAGCCGGAGCGAGAACGGAGGGCGCTGAGCGTGAACGAAGCCCGCAGGGCCCCTGTGGGACAGACCTGCCGACCGGAGGACAGGGAGGCAGTGGCCTGGGGTCTTCACGCCAACGAGGGCCTGCTCCACGGACATGGATGGGGGCAGAGACCAGCAAGACACAGCCCTTCTGTGTCCACACGTTCTCACTAAGTAACAGGGAACACCCAGCTGTCCCCTAACGTGCAGGTGTGTCCTGTTCTCCCGCCGAGGCGGACGGCGAGGTGGCCACTCCTTCTGCAGGGTGGGCATGCCTCCAGGGCAGACCTCGAGGAGACCAGTAGGGCCTCCCCCCAGGGCGCGGCCACAACCGTGACTCTCAGATGCAGGACTGGGGCCCACGGGGCTCTGGGTAGACAGTCCGGGCACGCGGAGGTGAAAGGCAGGGAGAAAATGGGGGCAGAGGGGGACCCGGAAGATAAAGTCACCTGTTGTGCAGGCTTTGGAAGACAAGGAATCAGAACCCATGAACGTTCAAGCAGAGCAGGGCTGGGGGTGGGGGTGGGCGCGTGGGGAGAGCAGGCTCGCGGGCCGCGTCTGGTGTGAGCCCGACTGACGGGGCTCCGGGTGGGGGAGTGGGCCCCCCGGCGGTCTCGCGGCTCCACAGCCTGGCCTCACGCGCCCGTGGGCACACAGTGCGCGCCGGAGACTGAATGAGGTGCTGACAGGTCTAAAGCACAGCAGAACGAGGGGCAAATATCCCCACAGGTTTCCTGCCTCAAGGACAACATTCATCCCATTTCTTTAGAGGGGAAACAATCCCTTTCTGGCCTTTGAAAGCGTCTCAGTAAATATCAAGGCAGAGTCATGGTTGTGGAGTGAACCAGGGATGCGCCCCGGGGTGGGGGGATGCAGGCTTGGGCCGCGGTGTCCCCGTTGGTCAGCGGGGTGACGGCCTGGGCGACTTTCTCCGGCTCGCCCTCCTGCCGTGTGGTCTCGTAAGCGGTTACTTGTACTCGCTGCCGGCGGTGTGAGACGCGTGGGCCCTGCTGAGCGCGTGGTCATGACCGTGTGCCGCTCTCCTGTCTCTGCAGTGCTGTCGGGGACTTCCAGGTGGACGACAAGACCAAAGCTTTACTCAAGTACACAGGGGAAGTGACTTGGATCCCGCCGGCCATCTTCAAGAGCTCGTGCAAAATCGACGTGACCTACTTTCCGTTCGATTACCAGAACTGCACCATGAAGTTCGGGTCCTGGTCCTATGACAAGGCAAAAATCGACCTGGTCCTCATCGGCTCCTCCATGAACCTCAAGGACTACTGGGAGAGCGGCGAGTGGGCCATCATCAAAGCCCCCGGCTATAAGCACGACATCAAGTACAACTGCTGTGAGGAGATCTACCCCGACATCACGTACTCGCTCTACATCCGCCGACTGCCCCTCTTCTACACCATCAACCTCATCATCCCCTGCCTGCTCATCTCCTTCCTCACCGTGCTGGTCTTCTACCTGCCCTCAGACTGCGGCGAGAAGGTGACGCTCTGCATCTCGGTGCTCCTCTCCCTGACCGTGTTTCTCCTGGTCATCACCGAGACCATCCCCTCCACCTCGCTGGTGATTCCGCTCATCGGCGAGTACCTGCTGTTCACCATGATCTTCGTCACGCTGTCCATTGTCATCACGGTCTTCGTGCTCAACGTGCACTACAGAACGCCGACCACGCACACCATGCCTACGTGGGTGAAGACCATCTTCCTGCACCTGCTTCCCAGGGTCATGTTCATGACCAGGCCGGCAGGCAGCGAGGGCCCCACCCAGAAGCCGAGGCCCTCGTACAATGCGGAGCTCTCCAATCTCAACTGCTTCAGCCACACGGAGCCAAGAGGCTGCAAGGAAGGCTGTCCCTGCCAGGATGGGATGTGTGGCCAGTGCCACCACCGCAGGATGAAAATCTCAAATTTCAGCGCCAACCTCCCGAGAAGCTCCAGCTCGGAGTCCATCCAGGCCGTGCTGGCCCTCTCTACGATGTCACCGGAAATCAGAGAAGCCATCCAGAGCGTCAGGTATATCGCCGAAAATATGAAAGCACAAAACGAAGCCAAAGAGGTAAGGAGATGTTGTTCCCTGGGGCAGACGTGCAGGGTGGGGCTGAGAGGTTCGACCGGGAGTCAGCGGCTGTGCTCGGCCCGGCTCCTCCACGGACCGGGCGGGTGTCCCCGGATGTGCGGCATCACCGCTCCCAGCCTGTGTCCTCACGCGCACGGAGCTGTGAGTGCGCCCTGGAGTTGGCCCCCGAGCCGGAGTCGGTCCGGAGATGAGCCGGGAGAGGGCGCGAGAGCAGATCACCTCCACGTAGCCCGACCAGCTGAGCTTACGGTCGTCACTTTACTTTCCAACTGTTTGTTTGCCCCATTTAGGTATAAAGTGCACATGTGTAACCCTGAGCCGAGTAGGGACATAGGACGTTTCCAGTGCCCCCTCCTGGTGGCCCCCCACCCTCTGGAACCACTGATCCCGACCTCCTTTACCTTCCCTTGACCCCCATCCAAATGGAATTCCGTGGCGCACTCCCTTCCACGTCTGACCTCTTACATCCAACAAGGTGTCCTTCCGAGACACCTGCTGCTGAATGCCACAGCTCCTGCACGTGTGGTCATTTCTAGTTTGGGGCTATTTTTTTTTTTTTTAAAGATTTTGTTTATTTATTTGACAGAGAGAGACAGCGAGAGAGGAAACACAAGCAGGGGAGTGGGAGAGGGAGAAGCAGGCTTCCCGCGGAGCAGGGAGCCCGATGTGGGGCTCGATCCCAGGACCCTGGGACCATGACCTGAGCCGAAGGCAGACGCTTAACAACTGAGCCACCCGGGCGCCCCAAGTTTGGGGCTATTTTGAGGAAAGGGACCATCAGTATTATACACGTCTTCTGGTGGACACACGCACCCGTGTCCCTTGCTGATCACTGCAGGGAGGCATTTTTAACTTTGGCGGCGGATACTGTGAGGTTCCCGAGGCGTTGGGCCGGTGAGAGTTTCCGCGCTGCACGTGCTCACCCCAACGTGCGGACCAGTGCCTGTGGCCGTCTTGGTGAGCTTTTCCCTGCTCCGTAGCAGCTCGGAGTCTTCTTCATATGCTTACTGGCCATTCGTACATCTTCTCTCGTGAAGGATCCAGGCAAACTCTTTTGCTCGCTGTTTGTAATTGGGTGAACTTGTTTCCTCCACAGATCTCACACTAGCACGAATGTGAAGTATTAGGAGACGTTTTACACTTAATGATATCACGTGTATGCTGCTCCCTGACCCTCTGTTTACCCCCAAGGTTGTCCGAATCACATGCGATGATTTTATAAGAAGCTCTGCTTTCACATGAATTGGCTGCGCCTTAGGTTGCTGATTAGCAAAGAGCTAATGAACGGATCGTTTCGGCTCCTGATGTGCGGTGGGTAGTTAGCTCGGATAGGGAGCAACTGGAGCCTCTTTCACTCCGCTCCGAATGCACAGGACAGCGGCGGAGACAGGAGGGAGCCCGCAGCCGCCGCCTGGCCCGCGCCCCACCAGCCTGCGCAGCTGCGAGCTTGCCACCCCCACCGCGGGGCCTCCTGCTGATCCCGTCCTTGAGCCAAGAAGTCAGGCTCACCTTTAACTCCAGCAGAAGCAGCTGCTGGAGCACAAGAACCTGATCTGTGAAAATCTCATGTCTCTAACACTGATAACATTCGCAGGCACTCTCTACCCTTTCTTCGTCCACCTTAAACGTAATCATTTCAGTTAGCAGAAGTTTCGTAGATTGAGATCTAAGTATTCATAGGACTCCAGCCTCTGACAAGCTATCAGAAACTAACTCTAGGGGCGCCCGGGGGCTCCGTCGGTGAAGCCTCTGCCTTCGGCTCAGGCCATGATCTCAGGGTCCTGGGATCGAGCCCCGCGTCGGGCTCCCCGCTCCCTCTCTGCCTGCCACTCCCCCTGCTTGTGCTCTCACTCTCTCTCTCTCTCAAATAAATAAATAAAATCTTCAAAAAAAAAAAAAATTAACTCTGTTCCAGAGTTACCAGGCACCATACAAAGTACGAGAGTTTCACAAGGATCTCTTCTACAAAAGGACACTGTTAAAAATTGTTACTTTTTAAAAGGGAAGTCACCACTGAAATGCCCAGAAGATAAATTAGTGGCAAACTAGTGGCACAAGGTTCATGTCAAGAGGCAGCTACGGCTCAGCTCTGGTCATCTGTTGCCATGGGGGCTGGGGGCCTGCTATTAGCGCTCCCATTTTTCCAGAAATAGCAGAAATCTGGCCCGCAGGTTGGTAAGCGGGCAGCGAGAGCCAGGACAGACGCCCACCCTGTGCCGAGGACACACGAGCTGCCTGGAGGGGCCCTCCTTCCCCTGGATCTCGGTCCACGGTTTTCCAGGGAGGCTTTCCCTCCCTGGGTCCATGGCCTGGCCTGGCCGGTTTTCGGTGCACTCGGCCCCCCAGAACCTCACTGCAGGGCTGGGCTCCCGACCACGACCACCCTGGCCCCCACGGCACGGGAATGCCTGGTGTTCCTGGCGTGGCCGCTCCCGTGGGTCACCACATGCTCCCGCTTGTTCTTACGGTAAAAGGTTTAGTTGTATTAATCCTGGAGCTTGGGGTCCCTTGAAAGCGCTCTTTGCTGATGGCGCCTTTCACAGCCGGTCATCCTGGGGCGGCTCCAGCCACGGCACCCTGTTCTCAGTCTGGCCTCAGCCCAGGCCCTGGCCAGCATGTTCCGAGCTGCAGGTCCTGAGACAGCCTGTCCTGTGCTGGGTGGAGACAGACACCCACAGAGGTATCCGCCCGCGCGGATGTTGTGTGCACCACGTGGATGTGTGCTCGCTCCTTCCAGAGTCACTTCTGATCGGTGACTTATGAAGTCCGAGTCTTGTGGGTACTCTCCTGTCAGGGCTCCGTTTCTGCCATCTTATTGTGTGTTTTCCATTTACCTTTCTTTCCTCCCAGAGTTCGTGTCGTGCACTGTGAAGTCTGAATCGTGGCCGCTGCTTGGAAAGCCCCATCTTCTGTTTCTGTTCATGGCGGGGGGGGGGGAGGGGGGGGCTGAGCCTCCGTGACTCAGACCCACACGCCGGGCCCACCGCATCGCCAGCATCCGACCCCACCGTGCTCCCCTCGGCTCTTCCTGGCTGCCGGCTGCCCTGGATGTTCCGGGAGCTGTGTTCTGGGTCAGGGGGCTGGGGGGAGACGTGTCGCTCCTTACTCCGCTGTCAGCCTCGCCGCGTGCATCCTGGGCTGTCCTCCTGCCCCTTTCTCCCCGCACCGCCGTGTCTTCTCCAGGGCTTACAGCTGAACCTTCGGAGGCCTGTGGGCTACAAAATGGAAAAACTCTCATTTTCCAGGGAATTTAGCTGGATCTAAAATTCTAGAGTTGAAGTTCCTTTCCTTAAATACTTAAAAAATACTACTGGTTTGGTATCACTGATGAGAAGTTCTCAGTTAACCTGATGCTGTTTGTCTGACTGATGGATTGTGTGTAGAAGCCTCTGGAATCTGTAAACCCAGGACCTGGGTGTGCAGGTCTCTCCTAGATGGACATTCTCACCAGCTGCTGCCCCCAAACTTTCCCACCTTCAGTTCTCAGGGGGTCCAGGTTTTCTGTGAAGATTTCTCCCTGTTCCTCTTCCCCTGAACCGCACATGTGTGCTTCCAGCCCCCCCCTCCCCTCCTGCCCTCCGCCACCCACCCCTCCTCTTGGTACCTTCCTGCCCCTGCCCCCCACCCCTCCTCGTGGGTCCCCTCCTCGCGGGTCCCCTCCTGCCCGCCGCCCCCACCCCTCCTCGAAGGTCCCTTCTGCCCTGCCCCTCCTCACGGGTCCTCTCTTGCCCCCTGCCCCTCACCCCTCCTTGCAGGTCCCATCCTGCTCGACACCCCTCACCCCTCCTTATAGGTCCCTTCCTGCCCCCGCCCCCTACCCATCCTTGCGGGTCCCCTCCTGACCCCTGCCCCTCACCCCTCCTCACGGGTCCCTTCCTGCCCCCTGCCCCTCCTCACAGGTCCTCTCTTGCCCTCTGCCCCTCACCCCTCCTTGCAGGTCCCGTCCTGCCCCCTGCCCCCTACCCCTCCTCGTGGGTCCAGTCCTGCTCCCTGCCCCCTGCCCCTCCTCGCGGTCCCCTGCTGCTGGCTGTCTCGTCTCGAGTCTTTTCCTTGACTTGTCCGTCTGACTTGGTTCTTCTGTGATCCTGCTCCTTCTACTTCGTGTTTCTGACACTCTGTGATCTCTGCGGATCTCATGTTTAGTTTAAATCCTTAAACCTGTCTGCTGCGTGCATTTCCTTTCCTATGGCTAAGTCTGTGTACTGAGGTCTGAAAACTCACTTTTTCTGGGGGCGTCAGCCATCCTTGTGGATTGTGTCTGGGGAGGCGCCTACCTGGCCACAGACTGGACTAGACCACCCTTCAAATGTGCCTCCTTCCCTCCGGGTGACCTTGCCCCATGAGGGACATCTCGACCTCCGGCTTTTCACCTCCACCAGGCTCTTGTCCGTTCACAAGGAACCCGCATCTCTGGGCAGGGAGAGGACAGGCTGCAAAGAGGCAGAGCTTTAGGGGTGAAAAGATCACAGCCCAAAGCTGTGCCCCGCCCGCCCTCCCAAGGCCCTCCTCTGCCTGCCCCACCGCACCCCGGGCCAGGTGACCCCAGCCCCTAACATACAGGCTTCTCTGGCTTCTGGGACGTTCCAGGGCTGGGCTGGGAGAACGAGCCAAGAGCTTGTGCTAGTTCACTGTTTGTCTGACGCTTCTCTGTTACCGTTAGTTCCAAAGCTTCCAGAAAACACCCAATGTCATCTTGCCTTTGAGACTTTAACAGACCTAAAGGTAGTTCTCGCCCCGCTCTTTGTGCGGCATACGTGTGTTCACGTGTGAGACCCAAGTCCCCTCCTTCTGCACCGGGCTAAACCCACAAAGAGCTCAGAGGAACGTCTGTAGTTGGGGAAGGGTCATGTTTTTTATCAGCGTGGGTATCAGTAGGTGTTGTCCATGAAGGACCGTGTGCCAGCAAGTTATCTCCCTCACCCTCAGAGGTAAGTACTGTTCTTTTTTATTATTTAAATTAAATTAGTTAACATATAGTGTATTATTAGTTTCAGAGTTCAGTGATTCATCAGTCTCATATAACACCCAGTGCTCTTTGAAAATAGAGCTACCCTACGACCCAACAATTGCACTAGTGGGTATTTACCCCAAAGATACAAATGTAGGGATCCAAAGGGGCACCTGAACCCCAATGTTCATAGCAGCAATGTCCACAATAGCCAAACTATGGAAGGAGCTGAGATGTCCATCGACAGATGAATGGATAAAGAAGATGTGGTTTATATACACGATGGAATATTACTCAGCCATCAGAAAGGATGAATACTTACCATTTACATCGACAAGGATGGAACTGGAGGGGCTTATGCTGAGCGAAATAGTCAAAGACAAATACCATACGATTTCACTCATATGTGGAATATAAAAAACAAAACAGGATCATAGGGGAAGGGAGGGAAAAATAGAACAAGATGAAATCAGAGAGGGAGACAAACCATAGGAGACTCTTAATCACAGGAAATAAACTGAGGGTTGCAGGAGGGGAGAGGGGTGGAAGGATTAAGGAGGGTGAGTACTGTTCTTACCTGCATTTCACAGACAGAGAAATCGAGGTGAAGAGAGGTCACATAATTTACCCAGATTCCCAGACTCAGGGATTGAAATCAGTGTGTCTCCAAGTCTGCGTTTCCACCATCTGCCTGTGACAGCCTTGGAGGGGCTCAGCCGGCCGGGGGCAGGAGGGAACCACGGGGCCTATTGTGTATTTGAGGCACTTAAAAACCACAGTCTCAGGAATTCAAATGAAGTACCTGGCAAACAGGGCATTACAATTCTAATTTTAGCTGAGACTCCTTAGTATCTTCAAGAGCACACATCCACTCCAGCTCATGATGGGAAAGAAAATTCTTGTGTCCCAGCCCCATTTCAGTGCACTTAATCCAATTACTAAATCACATGCTGCCTCTTTATTATGTGATTATTTCTTCAAAATCCATTGATTTATGGGTTCTCTCTTTCTCAATTCAATTATGGTTTCCTTGCTTTCTGAGTTGTCTAGGAGTATAATTAACATACAATTCTCCTTCCTATTTCAAGCCTGAACTGAAGCTGTATTATATGCAATTAGTCTTGTTCTTTCTTCCATCTCTTACTTTGTTGTCAGCAATTACATCTGATTTCCAGCCTGTCCACGACACTTTGGCCTTATGGTCGAAGAGGATCTTTGGTTAGCTGGGCCTGGGGAGGGCCGTGGGGATGATGATGACGGCCTGGCCCTGATGTGCTGATTTCATGTGTGGAACAGATGCTAACAGGAAATTAGTCTCTAAAACGGGATAAGAATAGTACTTAGAAGCAACGGTAAATGACAGTTGGATTGTATTAGCTTTTCTAACAAGGCCCAGGAGTCCTCCCTCAGGCACAAGTCAAAGTTTTACTAACGTTATGAATTAGAAATCAGTTGAGGAAAAAATAGATTATGGGGCGCCTGGTGGCTCAGTCGGTGAAGCGTCTGCCTTCAGCTCAGGTGATGATCCCAGAGTCCTGGGATCGAGTCCCTCGTCGGGCTCCCTGCTCAGCGGAGAGCCTGCTTCTCCTTCTCCCTCTGCCTCTCCCCACTGCTTGTGCTCGCTCAAATAAATAAAATCTTTAAAAGGAAAAAACAGATTATGTATACATTAAGAAATGTTTGTTTTTTGTTTTTTTTTAAGTAAGCTCTACACCCAACGTGGGGCTTGAACTCATAACCCTGAGATCAAGAGTCGCATGTTCTACTGACTGAGCCAGCCGGGCGCCCCAAGAAATTTCTGATTTAAAACCGATTTAACGTGAATATTTTATACTTGTTTCTCGCAGGGCATAAAAAGAAACTTGGCAATAGTGGATGTCCTCAGGTGGCGTTAGGAACACGAGATTTCTTGCATTTGGTGGCAGAATGGCTTCTGCTGCTGCAACATGTTTATTCGATGTTCCTGTTGAAAATGGGTTTCCTCCGCCTGCCCTTCGTGCTTTATTTTTTCCTCTTTCCTGATGTTTGTTTTTGTTTTTCAGATTCAGGATGATTGGAAGTACGTTGCCATGGTCATCGATCGCATTTTCCTGTGGGTTTTCATCCTGGTGTGCATTCTGGGGACGGCGGGGTTGTTTCTGCAGCCTCTGCTGGCGAGGGACGAGGCATGAGTGCCGCACCGCGTGTGCCAGAGGGTGACCCACGTGGGCAGGGGGCGCGTTTGTTTCTTCTGGTGGTAAAATACACTCACCCAGGACATGCACCGTCTCCGTCACTGTCAGGCGCACAGTTCAGCAGAGGACACACACCCACGCTGTTGTGCAGCCCCCACCCCCAGGCCCTCTTCGTCCCGGGAAACCCGAACTCCCCACCCCTCCCCCCCGCGCCCCCATTCCACTGTTTGTAGGATTCTGAGTACCCCACACAAGTGGAATCATGCAGTACTCGTCTTTTCGTGACTGGCTTCTTTGACCGAGCATGTTGTCTTCAAGGCTCGTCCGCGTCATAGCAGGTGTCAGAATGTCCTTCCTGTTCAAGGCTGCGTGATATTCTGGTGCCTGTGTGTGCATTCTGCTTGTCATTCATCCATCGCTGGACACCGGGGTGGCTCCCACATTTTGGCTGGTACAGATAATGCTGCTACGAACATGGGTGCACAAGAATCTGTTTGAGACCCTGCTTTCAATTCTTTGGGGTATATGCCCAGAGCTGGAACTGTCGGATCCTGTAGTAATTCTATTTTTAATTTTTTGAGGAAGCACCGTACTGCTTTCCCCCACGGCTGCACCATCTCACACACCCACGAGGGCTCCAGCCGGCCTCGTCCTCATCAACACTTGCTTCCTGTGCTTTTCATAACGGCCATCCTAATGCCTGGGACGCGGTGTCTCACTATGGTTTTGATTTCGCATTTATGTGATGTTGAGTCATGTTGCGCTGCTTCTCCTGAGCCTCTCGGCCATCTGTACATCTTCTTCGGAGACATGTCTGCTCAAGTCCTTTTCCACTTCTGAATTGGGTTGTTTGGGTGTTTGGGTTGTTAAGTTTTAGGAGTTCTCTATATATTGCAGATATTAACCTCCTATCAGATATGTGATGTGCAAATATTTTCTCCCACTCTGTGGGTTGCCTTTTCACTCTGTTGATGGTGTCTTTCGATGCACAAAAGTTTTAAATTTTCATTAATTCCAGTTTGTCAGTTTTTTGTCACCTGTGCTCTTTTGTGTGATAGCCAAGAAATCCCCGCTAAATCCAGTGTTGTAAAGAATCTGTCCTGTTTTCTTCCAAGACTTTTATTGTTTTAAGTCTTACACTTAGGCTCTTTCTCACACTTTCTGTCATCAAGCTACCAGCATTGTTTTTGGCATTTCAAGGCTTACTTATTTATCCAGTTGTCTTGATTTTATCAAAAGAGATTCATGCAAGAAAAACGTCAAGAGTATTTATTATAGATAAATAAACATTTAACCAGCCTTTTTGGTAAAGAAACGTCAAAATACAGTTTTCCTGCAACGTTAGGTGGTATGCTCTACCACAGAATATGTAAAAATGGCCTAAATATGAAACTGTTGCCCTTTTTGTGGTAGGTGAGGCATAATGAGACAGGGGAACTGGCTGCTCAGAAATGGGAACGTCTGTTTGGGTATCACAAGAGATTTCCTGAGGGCCCTCTTACCTAGCCCGCAACCTCCTCCACGTTTTGTACTGTTTCAGCAGCACCACTCCCACTGCCGCTCTGACCGCGCACCCCTGGTTCTCCCGTCTCCCGAGGGTCTGGGGGCCGCACCTGCACCCCGGGGCATCTCCACGTGTATCCTGCAGCATCCCGAGTGACTGCTGGGAGAGGTTGTGCCTGGCCCCACGGTCACTGCGGATGAACCTCTGCAACAGCATTCCTCAGCCCTGGCAGCAGTGACGTTTCTGGTCAGATAATTCTGCGCTGGAAGGACTGTCCTGTACATCGTAGGATCTTTAGTGGCCCCCCGGCCTCTGCCCACTAGATGCCAGTGACATACCCCGGTCCCTTGCCGGTTAGGACAACCAAAAATGTCTCCAAAAATTAAGTGTCCCCTCGAGTGCAAAACTGCCCCTGATTGAGACCCACTGCTTTAGACAGATTATTAAGAAGCAGCTCGCCTGTACTGCAGGTCTGAGTCTGACTGGCCACTGGGAGGAGACGAGGATTCCCAGAGACCATTCTGATCTTCTCACTGGGCATTTTGATGTTTTGGCTACACAGAAATAAAACTGACAAAATTGCAGCCCGTGGTGACTCATGTTTCAGTAAGTCAAAGGAAGATTTCGATAAAATTTATTTACTTACAGAAATTTTAAGTAACAGTAACGCAGACAGATGAGGAATCGGGGAGATGACGTGCGAAGCTAGCTAACAGGCAGTTTAAACTCAGCAAACTCAACGTTCACCTGTTAAATGACACTGAACATGTGCCTACAGTAGGACAGAGATGAGACGGATCCCCTCCATCTTCCAGAGAGCGCTGACTCGCCCTTAGATGATTACTTACTATAAATAAGGCATTTGTTCTCGCAAGAGCTAGGAGTTGCTCATCAAACCCGGGCTCCTGTTGGTGTGCTGTCCTGGGTCGCAGCTGAACGGGGGCACGAGAGACGGACTCTAACTCGTGTACCCTCGACAGTCCATCCGGTCCTGAGTGAGCAGTGAAAGGCTAACGCTGCATGGCCTCTACCAGCCCTCGCAACTCTAAGGCTCTAGCACTTTAACTGTTGGGACGAAAGAGAGAAACCAAAACATTACAGATATGTAACGATGTGCTTCTACCTAATTAGAAACCACCTTTAATCTCGGAAGATGGTTTCTTCACAGTAGGGTTTGGTAGTATCCATGGAGGTTTTAAGTTTTAAAACTGGGATTCACTTCATTGTAGAGGACTATTCTGAGATGAAGGAGACAGAAGTGCTACAATTTATACAGAAGATGGTTATTATGGAAAATATGGACAAGGGGGTTGAAATTATTGTTAATTATTGAGATACTTGTGCATGTCCACAGCAGTTGCTATTGTATGATTTTACAATGGACAGTAAGCTACAAAAATAGTTAATACAATAATTGTTCAGTTAAAGCATCTAAGGAATAAAGTAAGCCTTCAAGGAATTCCCACTTTTCACTTTTTAAAATGTTGGTTATAGAAAAATCGGCATCACATTAAATGGTTACTGTACCAGTAGCTGGCTTATTTAATGCAGCAGTAGGACACCGTGCCCAGGGTCAGCTCTCCCCCCCGCAGATACAGGACAGAGAGAGATTTAAAATGTGTACCTTTACCAAATGCAGAAAAAGTCCTGAAATCAGTCTTCAAATACAACGGGAATTTTCCAACACAATCAAAAGATGAGCTTCATGTTGATTACCAGCCGGTGTTACTTGCCAGGATACAAACATTAGGTTTTCACTAGCACAGTTCGGGTACTATTCCGCTGCTATTTCTAGATCAAATGTTGAGTCAGTTAGTGCTTCTCTCATGCAGGTAAAATGTTCGAATGGGCGATCTATTAAGATAAACCAGTGTTAGCAACTGTCAGTTTGTTTGTTAGAGCTGGCGTCAAATTTCAAGCACAATGTACATTTTCTAAGTTTATAGGTAGCAGAGTTACACGTGCTTTTGGCAACTAAACTCCTACTGTGTCCCCTGGGCGGGTATCATTTATTTGCATCTCCAATATGAACCGGGACTATGATACTGGCCCACTTGTAAATAACAGGAACGAAAAGCCCAAGAGATCCAACAATTGAAACCAGAAGAAAAGTCCACAGAAACATCCGATCCAGCACCTGGGCTATGAATTTCCAGTCTTCAACAACCTGTTGCAAAAAAAAGAAAGAAAAAAACACACATTAAACACATAATTTAAAATTGTGTAATTACTGTAAGATACTACACACTGAGTTAGGGGCCAGATCAGGTTCTGCCTCCTGCCGCTGCTCACAACAGCGAGTGAGCCGGTGCTGAGCTCTGGGACACACATAGCTTCCACAGGCTCTCAGAGATGCTACGCGCTCTGTTAATTTACACGTTGATTTGTAATGTATCACACGTGGCATATTTTGATAGCTTTTTAATAGTCAGGATATACTACTTGGATATTTTTTAATAAACTAAAAAAAAATCTCTTTCTTATTATATACAGTTATTTCTGTTACTTATTCTTGCCCAGTAGTGTTTACTTATTTTAATTTTTAAAGAGAGCCCAGCCTAAGGTTAATTTCAAGTCAAATTAAAAGTTGGTTCAGAATAATACTTATTAGCCCTTAATCTTCTTCCCCTCCCCACAACCTGCATTATTTGGTTTTGGATTCCCTAGGGGCCATTTTAATCTAAGTTCATGAATTCAGATCTGCTGGCGTGGACCTCATTTCATCCCGTTTTGCAGCCTAAGCAGGGAGCGAGCTCAGCAGCCCTGAGTGACCTCAAAGGAAGGGCAGGTGGAGACCAGCCCCTGAGCACCAGAGGCTGCCCCTGCCTTTGTGAGGCATGAGGGCCCCTACAGGAGCGCTGCTCCCCCTGTGGGATAATGTGGGCTTTAGGTGGCTGTAAACACCCTACTGATGGTCTCAGTCCCCCTGAAAATAAAACCCGTTTACTGGCTCCAGTGGGGGTGAGCACTGGCCGTTTTGCACAATACTTTGCAGACATTTATTAAATTTCATCTCAATCCAAGTCATTATTTAATATCTATATGTTTTAAGACTCCATTGATAGCCTCAGACCTCATAAACTAATCATACTAATCATGAAATAGAAACTTACAAATCAACAAGCATTAGAAGTTTTTCAGAAGTCTATGTCATGTGTTCCTTCTGGGGGGAGGGCTGTCATTTTACCAGATTCGCTTTGATGCTTCCCACCCCTGCTAGAAATTTTTCCATTTAAAAAAGCTTTAGATGAGAATTCGTATAATTTTAATGGGACTATTCAAAGTAAATTCAATTAGGAAAATGCTATATTCATAGCTTTACAAATATTACATGAGAGAAAGAATAGTGACACTGAAATTTAACGTTTTAAAAGAAAATTCAGCCTAATATCACATTAGTAGAATGTATTTATGTTCAATTCTTATTTTAAATATTAACCTCAAATAAGAAGCCAATGAGAGTTATTTTTCTCTAATAAACTTTTACATGAATTTTTATTTTTAAGCAAATTAAGCATATTATTAAGCACTATTACTAAACTTCACATGAACACTTGGACATAGAATATATGACACCAGAGAATACCTTACTGCTTTTAATTTCACTGATATCCTCTTGTAAATGAACAACAAAAAGACATATTCTAGAAGAGATATCTTGGCTATACTTATAAAGCCTACATTAGGCTCATTTGTTAAAAAATAAAAGAACTTCTGATAAATGATCATGCCAAGTTGTGCCTACAGATCACCACAGAATTCAGACACAAAGTTATGGAAGATAAAACAATCACGGCAGGATCATCACTTGAGAATGACAGAAGTTGCCGGGGGGAATGGAGAAGCGAGGCGAGCAGAGATGCCCTGATGCAGATGTTTTAACTGAAACCAGCTTTGGTTAAAGATCGTCTTCGGAGCAGCACGTCAACATCTCTGGCCCTGGACCTCTGCGTCATCTCGAGGGTCCTGCCATTTACTCTACCAGACTTAGAAGCAGATGCGCATCTGTAAACAACATGTCACAGACCTCACGGACATCGTTCTCCTTCATGACGTGTCTGGTGATGTAGCGGATAGAATCAAGTGCAGCTTCCAGTGGGTTTCGAGAAGACTCTGGTCTCCCAGGGCTCTCAGTCCCCTCTTTCTGAGCGAAGTACCTGTCTACATGACTTCTCATGCAGAGCAGTTTGGGAAGCTTGTGGAGAAATATCTTGCGGACCCAAGGCGCCATGGCATCATGTGTTGAGGAAGAACGGTGGTGGATGTTGATGGCGAAGACAGTGACCATGATGGACAGCGTCACAAAAATCATGGTGAACACCAGGTACTCTCCGATCAGAGGGATGACTTTGGAAGACGAGGGGATGATCTCCTCGATAACCAGCAGGAAGACAGTCAAAGAGACCAGTACTGACGTGCAGAGACAGATCTTCTCCCCTTCGTGGGAGGGGAGATAGAAGACGAGCACGGTTAGAAACGAGAGGCCGATACAGGGAATGATAAGGAACAAGGTGTAGAAGAGAGGCAGGCGCTTGATTACAAAGGAGTATGTGACGTGCGGGTACCAGCAGGAGCTATCCGTTCTGTTCCCTTTGCTCCCTGTGGCGCTGACAATTTCCCATTCTCCATTGTCAAAGAAGTCTCTCTTGTCTACATCTTGGTCCTCTAAAATAATATCAACCTGGGATCCGTCGTAAGTCCAAGAACCAAACTTCATGGAGCAGTTCTGGAGATCGAATGGGAAAAATGTGACGTCGATGGTACAGGAACTCTTGTAGTTTGCCGGCGGCGTCCAGGTCACCGTGCCGTCGTGCCTGACGACCGCTTTAGTGCTGGCCCCCTCGAAACGCCCGTCCGCGCTGAAACAGACACACGCACGTGACAATGAGAGACGAGACAGCCCAAGCCCGCACTTCACGAGCCTGCTGTGAAAGCAAGCCCACGCCAAAGCATGAGACACTTTATGCGTGAGATCTCTGTTCGAAGGCCATCTTCCTTAAATACGGAACCCTCCTAGAACCGAACTCCTTCCACATCCTCTCCAAGACTGACGATCCAACTCTATTTCACAGCTCCCTGACATTTTAGAGGTTGAAAGAGTTCACCTTACTTGTGAAATATAACTAGACTATTTAAACAATCAGAGAGTAGCCAGAGCCTGAATCCACGTTCCTAGACTCCCCGCACAGTGCTCTTCCCCTCCTTCACAAACACTGGACGCCTGCCACGTGTGCTTCTCAAGCTCTGCGGCTCCATGAGCACACACCCTGTGTTAGTTGACCAACATAAGCTTTCTTTGAAATACTGGTTTCTTTTATCTTAAAACTCATGTGACTTTTTTGCTAGACTCATGCTTATGGAAGCATGTTTTCAGCGGCCTGGAGTAACATGACGCTCTGGGGAGCTGTGTCCTGCAAACTTACATCTTGTTCCCTCTTCACCTACGGAGAAGCGTGCAGGGAAAAGGTGTTTAAACACTGATGTTTTTGCATAGCGTTTGCTCTGTCTTCATGCCAAATGCCTTCCTGCAAATACTACAGAGTGCTTTAGGAGAAGCACAGATTCCCAGATTTGCCATCGGGTGGTCCTAGAAAACCTGAAACTCGATCCCAGAATTATCCTTTCCCCAAGTGAAAAACCATCCTCAAAACACATCTAGGTAGGATGCCTATGAAGATGAGTTGACTCTACACTCCTCATCATGGGATAATTCCAATACAGTATTTAAGCAAAATTAGAAGCAAAATTTATTTGAACATAAAGTAGGATTTCAACTATTTTTTTTTTTAAAGATTTTATTTATTTATTTGAGAGAGAGAGAGAGAGAATGAGAGAGAGAGCATGAGGCGGGGAGGGTCAGAGGGAGAAGGAGAATCGCCGCCGAGCAGGGAGCCTGATGTGGGACTCGATCCCGGGACTCCAGGATCATGACCTGAGCCGAAGGCAGTCACTTAACCAACTGAGCCACCCAGGCGCCCCGGATTTCAACTATTTTTTTAAAAAAATACCCCCCAGGTGCACCTGGGTGGCTCAGTCATTAAGTGTCTGCCTTCGGCTCGGGTCATGATCCCAGGGTCCTGGGATCAAGCCCCACATCGGGCTCCCTGCTTGGTAAACCTGCTTCTCCCTCTCCCTCTGCTGCTCCCCCTGCTTGTGCTCTCTCTCTCTCTCTCGCTGCCTCTCTCTGTCAAATAAATAAATAAAATCTTTAAAAAAAATAAAATAATAAAAATAAAAAATAAAAATAGCCCCCAAATCTAGGAGGCAATCTGCCAAATGTGTAGTCTATTAAGTCGGAGGGTAAGTAGGATATCAGGCTGCCTCGTGCAAAGCCCACCTTGCCACAAGGAAGCTGTGTGATTGTGGACGAGGTTATAACACCATCACCTGTTCATCTGTCAACAATGCCACCTGAACAACAGTGGGCACTGAATAAAGCACAGAGGCACGGAGCACACGGCCAGACACAGAGTGAGTCCTCTGTGCATGTCCGCTACCGTGCACGTTGCCTCCAAGTGCGGGGACAATGGGATTGATTATAGGTGACCCCCCCCCCCCACAACTTCCTCACAGCTTTCTGGACTTCCCAAATGTTCTACAAGTCTGAAAAATCAAAGAACACTTTTATGATCAGGAAACAATGCACCAAGAAAAGAGACGATCCATAGAACCTATGTGTAGGTTCACAAAACACACACGATCAAGTCATGTGATCTTAGAGCTAAACAATGTTCCAAAGGAAGAAAAAAGTACTAGTGCCTAATAAAAATGCAAGCATTTTCTTTTGAAAACACAAAGTGGCATTTAGAATATAACTTACTTATCAAACAAAACGATGTCTGGAGTCCAGAGAGAGTCTGAAGGGACGCGTATCACTTTGATTCCTCCGTAGTCCTCAGGACGCCATCTTAACTTCACATCTGTCCACTCCTTCAGAACAAAGACAACAGCCTCAACTGCCAATTGCAATGACATCGATAGTCAAGAATAGTAAAAGCTATACTTTTAACCACATCCAGAAGTTCTAGATATAAGAGCATCTCTGCTCGCCATAGAGAAAACTCAGCTCCACGTCTTTCTTAAGAGCATGAGAGTGCAGCCCTGTCCCCTCGCTCCAGCCCTGGTCCTCATGCGACACAGGTGAGGACTGTGCTCTGCTCAGCACCTCTTCCCCCACCAACAACCGCGCCCCGGGGCTGCGGCCATGGGCATGTAAGGACCAGGTGTAGGCAGACATTCTCTTTTCCAGCTGTATTGTCATTGGCTGGACTGGTCCATGCAGGAACCAGATTTATTACACACTTCATGGTGTAAACACCTGTCCAACCTCCATGCAGTGACATTCTGAGATCATGTTAAGACTTGAACCCCAAAAAAAGGATGCATGCCTTTTAGGAGTTAGGGTCAGGGAAGTGGTAGTAGGTATTAAAATTCGGTATAATAAAGAAAGAGCAAAGGGAAGCACACAACAGCAGCTGAGGACATAGGTCTGATGGCCCAGAAGACAAAGAAGTCCTTTGTACAAAAGGGGCTACGTACGTAAGAATAATTCATCCCCCGTTCCCATCTCACTCCAAGTAAACACCACAATCCTGGCAGCGGCCCAGGTGTTTGCTAAACCCCTGGCCTCCCACTGCTTCTCTGACCCCCTCTACACACCCCTCCCTCCCCATGGTTCACTCACCCCTACCCACACTGGCCCACTTGCTCCTCCTTAAACAGACCAGGCACACTCCAGCCGCAGGGCCTTTGTATGTGCTGGTCCCTCTTTGCCTGGATCACATCTCCCCAGATATTCACATGGCTTGTTTCTTCTCCTCCAAGCCTTGCTCAAACATTACCTTCTCGCGATGCTTTCCCCACCCATCCTATTTAAAAGTACATCCCCAACACTCCCGTATCCTTGCCCCCAGTGAAGCTTGTCAGTGTTCGAGGCACAATACGGCTTCCTTGTTTCTTTCCCCTGACTAGAAAGAAGCTCCCTGATGGCCAGGACTTCTGCCCATTTTGTTCACTGCTGTTTCCCCAGTGCCCAGCAGCCGCTCCATGGGAACCCCATCGACCCCCACCCTCCCGCATCCTGCCCACCCCCCGACACCCCCTGCTCGTGTTTCTCTGTACTGCAAACCCTCCAGTCACAGCACCTGGGACCACTCGGGTACCGTTTGCATTTCATACACACCTGTTTCAACCAGACATTCGTTGTCATTAACTGATTTTTCTCATCCTATAAAACAAAAACGTAAATAAGGCTCATTATTTCAAGTACAGAAACAATAATTCTTGAAATAATAAGAATTTTCACAGTTTTTTACAAACACTCCTGTCCGTACAGTCCCTATATCCTGCTCATCGATGCCGTTCTCTAGAAGGGCAGGATCATTTTTCCAGCCTAATTTCACGTTATTCCCTTCAGTATGCTCTGTATTTCAGATAAACTGCCGTGGAGTACACTGTTGGCATTTTAAATTTAACACTCACAGGCTCAACTACTCTATGTCCTCAAACCTGAGACACAGTCTAAGAAACAGGCACAGCATGATTTTACGTACTTAGCACTAAGAAAGGAAAAAGCTGACAATGAATTGTAAGTCACCATTAATGATAAAACACGTGGTGGTTTTGAAAGTGCTGCGATGTGGGAAAAGGTAGTTATGTCTCCGCTGGGCACAGATCTGAATCTCTGACGAGCTGCTACGAAGAAAAATTACTGAGGTCGCTGCCCTGAGTGCAACCTCAGAAGCTTTCACAGCCTGCTTTTCTAGAGAACTGGGGTCTTTGATACTTGGTACTCACACCTCCCTGATGTTATTTCTTTGCTGAGACCAGCTTTTCACTGAATTCTCAAGGCCCAATTAAAGTGACATTTCTTCCACTACATTTTGCTGAAATATCATGGAGCCGACTGGACTTGTACAAGACCATCGTGATCACCAACCAGTGTGCGGGATATAACGCTAAGCGCAGAGACCCACAGAAGTAGGAGGCCATCCCTACGCTGCGGAGAGAGGACGTGGTTTTAAATGGCTTAGGTGCCTGGAGGGAACTCTTTCCAACAGCAGGTGAGTGGCCCAGGAGAGAGGAGGAGGACAGAGGAGGCACCTCCCTTGGGACAAAGACAGTGGTGAAGTCCCTCCATGGGAAAAATTACTGGGAAATACAGCAAGGCCATCCCTCCTACACTCCGGTTCCAAACGGCATTTGTCCTTGATTAAAGCACTCGAGCTGGAAAGGACCTAGAGATCTTTTCTACTGAAATCCACTGATTCTGCAAATATAGAAACTAGCCCGATGAGGCCACTTGCCTAAACACCACCAACTGGCGAGAGAACCGACGTTGGACTTCAGAGCTCCTGAGTGTAAACCCTACGCTGCTGGCCCCACTGTCTGCCCCAAAGCCACGCGGCATCCACGGGACGTGCTGGTCTGCGCCAAATGCTCTAAACAGAAGCATTAACACTGAAGAAAGTTCTGGTAAACTCACTGCCTACAACGCTATGAGGCAGTAGGTCATCTTTGAGAATATAATGAAAATTACTGACATTTTCCCCAGAGAAATGTGAACACACACAAAGTTTGCACTATGGGCTAGGACCCAATCAATACTTCGTATCTTCTACGCAGATAGAGGAATAATACCTAAGTTCACAACCGGCCCCAAATATGGGGGAACAGCCCAACTTAAGGTCACCCCTGGGGTGTCTCCCAAGCATGTCTCATGTGTTCAGCACAACTCAGGATGCAACAGACGCAAACCCGAGCAAGGACAAATGCAGGACTGCACCAGGAGGCAAGAGCCCGTTAGCAGAGAAACAACTACACGTAAGTGGAGCAGACAATAGTTTCTTTAACCTGACCATAAAATTAGCAACCGACAAGCAAGCCAATGTGGAGGTTTAAGAAAGAGTGAGCGAACGAGAACACACGGGAAAGAAGGCAGGAATCTGAGGGAACTTCCAGGAGGAGCCCCCAAACATGACCGCAGACCGAGGGGGACAGAGCTTAACGATGACAGGGACCTCTGTTCTCCGTGCGCTCACCTCACCTCCCCCGGCTCCTGTCCTTCTTCCCTCTCATCGCCATCACTGACCTTGTGTTCTGGGCTCTTCTCTCAGGAAACAACCCTTCGCCAACTTCCCTGCTTGGCCCCGCCTTCCTTCTACCACCTCCTACAGATGTTCCTCGAGGATGGACCTTCCTGCTTCCCCTGCTTGCTTGAAAACTCCTCGGTCCCACGTTTTCAACACTTGGCCCTGGGGCAGGCTGTCCACGCTGACGTCCTTAGCCTCCTCTCTCCTCACAGAGCTGGGCTTGATTTCCCAAGGCCCTTGGGAACATTTTCTTTTCCATGTACCACAATCACCTGCTATCACAGTGGAACGCATCATCTCCTCTGCCCTACCCCATATCGACGGATTTAACCTTTCAGACCCGTTCCTCTTCTCTTGTAACCGCTCGGGCTTCAAAACCTGACACGTCCCACTCTACTCAGTGCTACTCCTTCTACCTGGCCTCCACCTTGCCTCTCAAGCTTCTCACCTCCTTCGCTCAAGACCGTGTATTTATCCGTCCTACAGCTCTTCCCAAAGCACCGCCTTGACCCTATCTGCTGCCATCAGATCTGTCATTCCCTCAGCACTCACCGTGCACCAGACACTGTGCTAGGCTCCGGGACGGAGCTGAGGAATGAAGCTTAGCCAGCCTTGAGGATTCCACACCAGAGCGCACGAGCACCAGCCGCTGTAACGGGCACCTCGTCAAAGTGCAAAGGGCCATGCGAACGGGGGAGACTGTCTTAGGAACTCTGGAAAGATTCCACCACAGGTCAGACAAATAAATTTGGCCTTGATGGAGA
Organism: Halichoerus grypus; assembly: GCF_964656455.1. Classification (NCBI taxonomy): domain Eukaryota; kingdom Metazoa; phylum Chordata; class Mammalia; order Carnivora; family Phocidae; genus Halichoerus; species Halichoerus grypus. Next base: position 199,274 of record NC_135719.1, read on the forward strand.
AGTGACTTGTTCCAAGAGGCAAAGTTCTCCAACAGAAGAACGGTGGGGGGCAAAGCGTTGTGGTGTGTAGGCTCCTCTGTGACCCATCGGGCCATCCCAGGGAGTGGCTTCCAGCATTAACCCTTTGATCTAAACAGCTGAACAAAAAGGCTCCATGTCACTCCTAAGCCTGTGATCATACTGCTCCTTGTTACTTTCCTCGCTTTAAAATGTTGACTTTTTTAAATCATATTTTTAAACAGATGTAATGAGAAACTTCCATAAAAAATGTTTACTATCTTTGAACTTATTAAAAATAGGCCTATTATAATTACCAAATAAATGATTTCTAAACTATACAGTATCATATAAGCAGTGCATTCCTACGCCCATGGCATAGTAATTATTTTTCCCTGCTGAGTTCCTTTAGGAAAATGACTGTCTCATCCACCTTTGTCATGCTCACTGCCTAAGACAGGGCACCCAGGATGCTCCCAGGAAGCCTGTATGAAATGAAGTATGTAATGATATGCACACCTACCACATCCACTAATTGAGATATTGCAAGGCCAAACTTTATTTTTATTTTGTCATTCAGGTGTTCCACAGGACGAACCCATCTTTCGTAGTCTTGAAACAAATCCTTAAACAAACTATCTTCATGTTTTGCAACAAAGGATGGTTCAGCTAATCCTGTATAAAAATGTTTAAGAGTTAGTGTATTAGCTTGTCTCCCACCAAATACCTCTACTTTAAAAAACGTTCGGCTTTATCAAAGAACCAACCTATTATTTAGACTATTGATAGAGCTTTTACAGTAAAATATTAATACAAATGTTTATGATCAATAAGAGACACTGTGGTTTGGATACATTTCTTAGTTAAATCAGATCACTCACATGGAAATATGCTGAGTTCCCTAGGAAACACTCAGTACTTAATACAGAGTATTTTAACAAGAGCTTTTAAGCTTTTAAATAAGTTACCAGAGCTAGAGGGGTTGCTTGTCATAAAATTCCAAACCTAGAAAACAGATACTTTGAAGTTCATTCATATCAACTGTAAATGTAAAATAAACAAGCTTTAACTTACATGATTTTAATATACGAACATATAAATATTCAATGAATTATTCAGATTTGTCGTACCTTTGTTTGCTATACATTTGTATAAAATTACCTTAGGGCCTAACACTTAAAAAAAAAGAGAGAAACAAAAAAAAAGAGAGAGAGAGAGAGTGAAACAAAATTTTAAAAATTCCAGATGCCATAGCCATGGACTGGTTAGATTTACGGGTCACAGTTATGTTTCTACTACTGAGTTTAATTAAGCCTCTAAAGAAATGAGAGTTTTTGGTGTTGTATGGGTCAGAGTCTCTGTGAAGGATATGTGAAATGTGTGAAATTCAAGCATGTCATTTACAAGGACTCACAATTTTACAAAGAAAAACCATTTACTTGAACCAAAATACCACTGGCTTATTTATCATAAAGTACACATGCAGGGATGTATAGTCGCTAGTGATGGTCCTCCTGCAACCTAAATGAAATGGTCTGACAGAAAATGAGAGCTTTCGTGTCTAAAAGCTGTTAATTTTAGAGCTTCATGTTAAAATAGCATTACTGAACTATCCTCTCCTAATCCTGTTTAAAAATTTTTAGCCTCTGAAATACCAGAAGTTTGAGGTTGTTTAAAAGATAAAAATAACAAATAAAATGTCCTTTAATAGCATCTAAAAACCTTTTGCCTTAGGGGAAAAGATACTAGCTTGAATTGCCACCTCAAATCTTGTTTGAAAGAAAGTAGGTAGGGTATAAATAAGTTGATAGATGAATTCTAACATTCTACCTAATGATAATTCTTAAGACACTGCCTTGTAGGCCGCCTGGGTGGCTCAACTGGCTGGGCGTCTGCCTTTGGCTCAGGTCATGATCCCGGGGTCCTGGGATCGAGCCCAGAGTCGGACTCCCTGCTCAGTGGGGAGTCTGCTTCTCCCTCTTCCTCTGCGGCTCCCCCTGCTTGCGCTCTCTCTTGCGCGCGCGCAAAAATAAATTTTAAAAATCTTTTTTTTAAAAAAAAGATACTGCCTTGTAAGTATCTTCTTAGTACATCCAATATTAGAAATACCATTTCCTTGACACAATTTTATAGAAATGGCGGGTGCTAATGTCAGTGCTGTTTTAGCACAAAACCTTAATCATGCATTCAGATTCTACTGAGAGAATTTTTAGCTGGTTCTAAATGTTTTAAGTTTACGCTGCTCATAAACCTCAGAATGTTTAAAGGAGAAGATCCAGTGCATCCCCCTCACTACAAAATGAGGCTATCGGACCAGAAATGCCGCTGCCGCAGAGCTGGTCCCGGGCGGAGTTCTGAAGGACACCCAGGGCCCCTCCACCTTTTGCTCTTTCCACCTGTGACAACTTTAGGAAAGTGCTTAATCAGTGCCACGCTCCCTGAGAGCTCTAGCCCATACTTGTGTTTGCTCATTCCTTCAACAAACGGTTACTGGCCGTGTGCCCAGTCCTGGGGGCACAGGGAGAAACAGACACAGTCTGGCAGGAAGACTGACACAGTACAGAGGACACTACAAAACTCTATGGAAGCTGAATCGAACCGGAATATTCTTTTTTCAAAGTTGTTCTGAATAGTTAACATTTGCTCATGTATTTCTGCTCAAAATAAATAATTTAAATCAATTACTTTCAACCTCAGTTCTTTGGAATCCCAGGGCATTTATTTTTCATACTTTTTTCCATTCCATTTTGACCGAGATTGTGTACTATTTAACATACACTGTTCTGTGTTGTTTTCCAGTTATGTCACATAAGTCTGGGATCTCCAAAGAAACCTTTCTAAAAGGCACTTCTACAGCCTAAGTATAATGCTAATCACAAGAGTTACCTTAATACATTTTAGTTTTCCTTCCCTTCCTGACTGAAAAAAATAGGGAACTAGGAGAAAACATTTGCAGATCATTTATCTGACAAGGGACATATATCTAGAATACATAAAGGACCATTACAAATCAATAATAAAAAGACCAAATAACCCAATTTTAAAATGGGTAAGGGATCTGAACAGACATTTCTCCAAAGAAGAACAGCCAATAAATGTCTGAAAAAATATTCAACACCTTTACCCATCAGAAAAATGCCAATTAAAATTACAGTGAGGGACGCCTGGCTGGTTTAGTCGGTGGAGCATGGGACTCTTGATCTCGGGGTCATGAATTCAAGCCCCACGCTGGATGTAGAGATTACTTACAAATACATACATACAACATACTTACATAAAATATGTTTAAAAAAAACTACAATGAGTTACCATTTTGCACCCACTAAGATAGCTATAACCAAAATCAGAAGTAACAAGTATTGGAAAGGATGTGGAGAAACTGGGACTCTTGTACACTCCTGGCGGGAATGTAAAATGGTCTGGTTGCTTTGGAAAACATTTGACAGTTTCTTAGAAAGTTAACTATAGGGTTGTGATAGACCTGGCAATTCCATTCTCGGTATACACCCAAGAGAAATGCAAACAGCTGTCCACACAAAACTTGCACACGAATGTTCACAGCACCATTCTTCATAATAGCCAAAAAGTGGAAACAGCGCAGAAATCCATCAAATGATAAATGAAGAGATGAAATGTGGAATACCCAATGGAATATTAATTTGCCACTAAAATTAATGAATTAATGATGCATGCTAGAACAGGGATGAACCTTTTAAATACTATGCTACGTAAAGAAGCCAGTCCCAAAGACTGTAAATTATATGATTCCACTTACATGAACTATCCAGAATAGGCAAATCTAGAGATACAGAAAAGTAGATTGGTGATTGCCTAGGGGGGAGGGGGCGTGGGGAAGGAGGGAGATAATGTTCAAATACCATCTTTGGTAACAGTCATGCTAGACTGAAGACACTAAAAATCACTGGATCGTGCACTTTAAATAAGTGAGTTGTGTGGTGTGCGAATGACATCTTGATAACGCTGTGACTAAAAGCAGAGCATCTTTATGACTGAGCTAAGACGAGGAGATCATGGACAACACAGCTCGGATCACAGCTGAGAAAATGTGACAAATAGTGTGGATATAACTTCGGAAAAATGTTATCTGAATAGTCACCCCACAAGTGTTCCTTTGCAAATAACAAAGATAAGATTAAGTGTGCAATGCCAGTATTTTCCTTATTTCTTTGTAATGTTTTATACCTTTCCTAGTAATAGTCTATTTTTTTAAATTAAGACTTCCTTCCTCTCAACAAATACTGGTTAATTCTACCAAACATTCAAAGACGAATACAATCCTTCTTAAATTCTTCCAAAATATAGAGGAGGAAGAAACACTTTCGAACTCATTCTATGGGGCCAGCATTCCCCTGAAACCAAAACCAGACAAGGATGCCACAGAAAAGAGAATTACAGGCCAATATCCCTGATAAACACAGATATACCTTATGGTATAATCCTCAACTACATATTAGCAAACCAAATCACCAACACACTAAAAGGATCACTCAACATGATCAAATGGGATTTATTCCATGAATGCAAGGATAGTTTAAAATCCACAAACCAGTCAATGGGACACACCACATTAACAAAATGAAGGATAAAAATGATCATCTCAATAGAAAAGCACTTGACAAACTTCAATAACCATTCATGATAAGGACTTACAACAAAGTGGACACTGAGGAAATCTACCTCCACATCATAAAGGGCATATATGACAAGCCGACAGCTAACACCACACTCAACAGTGAAAAGCTGAAAGCTTTTGCTAGGATCAGGAACGAGACAAGGACGCCCCACTCTCACCACTTTTATTCAACATAGTACTGGAAGTCCTAGCCAGAGCAATGAAGCAAGAATAAGAAATAAAAGGTATCTTGGGGCACCTGCATGGCTCAGTCAGTTAAGTGTCTGACTCTTGGTTTCAGCTCAAGTCATAATCTCGGGGTCCTGGGATCAAGCCCCATGTGGGGCTCTGCGCTCAGTGGGGAGTCTGCTTGAGATTCTCTCTCCCTCTGCCCCTCCCCCCGGCTCATGCTCACTGTCTCTCTAATAAACAAATCTTAAAAAAAAAATAAATAAAAAGTATCTAAATCAGAAAGGAAGAAGTAAAAATGTCACTACTTACAGATGACCTGATGTTATATATAGAAAACCCTAGACTCCATCAAAAAATGGTTAGAATAAAAAAATTCAATAAAGTTGCAGAATATAAAATCAATATACAAAAATCTGTTGCATTTCAATACACTAATAACAAACTATCAGAAAGAGAAATTAAGTAAATAATCCCATTTACAATTGCATTACATTATAAAGTTATGAATTTAACCAAGGAAGTGAAAGACCTGCACACTGAAAACTATAAGATATTATTGGAAGAAGTTGAAGATGATACAAATAAATGGGAAGATATTCCATGCCCATGGATTGTAAGAATCAGTATTGTTAAAATATCCAAATTACCCAAAGCAACCTACAGATTCAGTGCAATCCCTATCAAAATTCCAATGGCATTTTTCACAGAAATAGAATAAACAATCCTAAAATTCGTATGAAACCACAAAATACTCTGAATAGACAAATCAATCTTGAGAAAGAACCAAAAAGTTGGAAATATTACACTCCTTGATTTCAAACTATGTTACAAAACTATAGTAAAATATAATCAAAACAGAGTTGTACCGGTATAAAAACAGACAGAGGTCAGTGGAACAGAATATAAAGCACAGAAATAAATACATGCATATATGATCAATTAATTTATGACAAAGGAGCCAAGAAGATGCAACAGGAAAAGGACAATCTATCATAAATCACATTTGGAGAACTGAACAGCCACATGTAAAAGAATGATGCTGGACCACTATCTTACACCATACACAAAATTAACTCAAAATGGATTAAAGATAAGAATGGAAGACCTGAAACCATAAAATCCTAAAAGAAAACATAGTAAGCTCCTTGTCACTGACCGTGGTAATGATTTTATGGATTCAACACCAAAAGCAAAGGCAACAAAAGCAAAAATAAACACGTGGGACTATATTAAACTAAAAAGCTTCTGCACAGCAAAGGAAACCGTCAACAAAATGAAACGACGGGGCACCTGGGTGGCTCAGCCAGTTACGCGTCTGACTCACGTCAGGTTTCGGCTCAGGTCATGATCTCAGGGTCATGAGATCGAGCCTCCCATTGGGGTCTGCACTCAGTGCAGAATCTGCGTGGAATTCTCTCTCTCCCTCTGCCCCTCCCCCCTTTCTAAAATAAATACATCTTTTTAAAAAATGCAAAGACAACTACTGAATGGGAGAAAATATTTGCAATTCATGTATCTGATAAGGGGTTAATATCCAAAATATATAAGGAACTCCTACAACTCACTAGCGAAACAAACAATCCAATTTTTAAATGGACAGAGAATGGGAACAGACATTTTTCCAAAGAAGATATACACATGGCCAAAAAGTACATGAAAGGAAGCTCAACATCATCATGGAAACATCAGCTCATCATCAAGGAAATGCAAATCAAAACCACACTGAGACATTACCTCACACCTGTTAGAATGGCTATTATAAAAAAAAGTCAACCCTCGTGCACTGTTGGGGTGGAGGTAAATTAGTGCAGCCACCGTGGAAAACAGTACGGAGGCTCCTCAAAAAATTAAAAATAGAACTACCTTACAATCCAGCTATTCACCTTCTGGGTTTTTATCCAAAGAAAATGAAAACACTAACTCAACACTAACCCAACTCAACTCAAAAGAAGGAAATCTTGCCATTTGTGACAACATGAATGGACCTTGAGGGAGTTACACCAACTGAAATAAGTCAAAGACAGATCATGTGTGATCTCACTTATATACGGAATATTTATTTTCAAAAGCTCACAAATGCAGAGAACAGATTGGCAGTTGACAGAGGCAAGGGGGTTGGGTGGACAAAATGGGTAAAGGGGGTCAAAAGGCACAAAGTTCCAGTTATAAAATAAATGTCATGGTGACGTGATACACAGGATGCTTGACTGTAAATAATAATACTGTGTTGCATATTTGAAAGTTGCTAAGAGTAGATCCTGAAAGTTCTCATCAGAAGAAAAAAATTTTTTTTAAATTAGAAGAAGAAAAACTGTAAGTATGTATGGTAAAGGATGTTAACTAGACCTTTTGTGATGATCATAAAAAATCATTTAAAAACTGCTTTTAAGAGACTATTTTGTAGAGCAGTTTAAGGTTCGTAGCAAACTTGAGGGGAAGGTATAGAGGTTTTCTATACTCCCTGTTCCCCATTATCAACATCCCTGATCAGAGTGGTACATTTGTGACAGCAGATGAACCTACACTAACACATCATTATCACCTGAAGTTCATAATTTACATTATGGTTCCCCCTTGGCGTTATATATTCAATGTATGGACAAATGTGTACGGACGTGTATCCATCAGCACGGCATCATCCTGAGTCTTCCACTGCCCATTCATCGCTCCCCCCCGCCCACCACAAGCCCTGGCAACCACTGATCTTTTAACCGTCTCCACAGTTTTGTCTTTATTAACAGTCTATTTTCGAGAACTATTTTAATAAATAGAAAATGACATTGGCTATGGTCTGAATGTCTGTGTTCCCCTAAAATTCATATTGAAATCCTAACCCCCAAGGTGACGGAATTAGTAGGTAGGCCTTTGAGAGCGGCCTGAGTCATGAGCATGGAGCTCCCATGAACAGAATTAGCGCCTTATTAAAAAGTCTGCAGACAGAGCTCCTGCCCTGTGAGGAGACAAGGAGCCTCAGGCCGGGAAGAGGGCCCTTCCCCGATTGTGGTGGACCCTCATCTCAGACTTCCAGCCTCCCAAGTGTGAGAAATAAGTTTCTGTTGTTTCTAAGCCATCCTGTCTGTCGCACGTTGTTATCACAGCCCAAGCGAGCAGAGACAGCACGTGAGTACTGAAGAGTCAACTGCACATTTTTGCAGTTGCAGATGTAAAATGCACGGACATCTTTCATGAGTAAAGAGGCTAAACTGTGAGAGGTTGTCATCGGCCCAGGATCACACAGCAAAAGGTTGGGAGGCCGACTTGTCACAGGGCTTTGAAGCCAGATTAATCACTAAAGCCCGTGTTTTTCCACATCAACTGATTCTACCTTTTTAAGTTAAGCTCGTTAGTAGAACTCTGTTACTCAGGTCAGTCCTCTTTCCTCTTACTCAGTAGGTTTCTGGAGGTTATGGAGAGGGAGATAGGGGACTCTTTATGTGTTTAAATGTTAAGCACTAACATATGGAATGATAGAAACATCTTTTTTCTTTGTCACAGATATGATCCCTCCCCTGGGAGACCCCTTCCTGATGCCAGTGGTCCCAGGATCAGATAGAGAAGAATGCTGTTGCTCTCAAACATGGGTAGTAGAAACGTAAAGTGTTACTGACTTTTTGAAAAATAATCTTGTAATATTTTAACCTTGCAAAATTTACCAAAAAGTATATATTCCCTTCATCCGGGAACCCCACGCCTGACTCCCTTAGCAATAAAAGTGCCAATACATTAGGACATCCTTATAAGAATGGTCACCTCAGTAAACATTGTAGCAAATATCTGGAAACAACACAGCCAAAGAGGGCGGGTCATATCCATGACATATATGGTGCAGTCATTACAAGGCTTACAATGGTGCCAAGACCACTCGACGGGGGAAGGCCAGTTTCTTCAACAAACAGTGTTGGGAAAACAGGATATCCACACGCAAAAGAAGTTGAACACTTACCCCACGTCATATACAAAAATCAACTCAAAAACGGATTAAAGACTTAAACGTAAGAACGCAAACTAGAGAGCCCCGGGAAGAAAACACAGGGCAAGAGCTTTGTGACACTGGACTTTGTGATGATTTCTTGGTTATGACAACAAAAGCACAAGCAAGAAAATAAAAAACAGACAGATGGGAATACCTAACTCAAAGACTCATCTGCATCAGTGGAGGGTAAGATTGGTAGTGCTCAAGGGCACACACTTGTAACAAGCAGTAAATAACCACAGAGACGGAAAGCACAGTATGATGCACAAACAGAACTGCACAGCAATTATATGACGTGATAAATGCTGCTACACTGGCAGTCCCAGGACAACACAGAAATCTATCAAAGTAACGCGCGTACACCTTCAGTTTATACAATGTTACAGGTCAAATTCATTCAATTAAAATAAATACCTTTTTTAAATTTTAGAAATAAGACTACATCAGAGGATACAATCAACAGAGTGAAAAGGCAACCTATGGAATGGGAGGAAATATGTACAAATCATGTGTCCCGTAAGGGGTTAATATCTAGAATAGAGAGAAAACTCCTACAATTCAACAGCAACAACAACAAAAAAATAATCCAATTTAAAAAATAGGCAAATAGACATTTGAATAGACATTTCTCCAAAGATGACATTAAAATGGCAAACAAGCATGTGAGAAGATGTTCAACATCATCGATCATTAGACAAATGCAAATCAAAATCACCAGGTATCACTCCACACCCATCAGGATGGCTATTATCCCAAACAAAACAAAACAAAAAAACCCAAAAATGTGTTGGAGAGAATGTGGAGAAGTTGGAACCCTTGTACCTTGTTAGTGGGAAGGTGAAATAATACAGCAATGTGGAAAACAGCACAGGGGTTTCTCAAAAAATTAAAACAGAATTATGGTATCATCCACAAATCCCACTTCCGGGTGTATCTCCCAAAGAACTGAAAGCAGGATCTGAAGAGATATATGTGCACAGCAGCATTACACACCACAGTCAAGATATGGAAGCAACCCAAATGTCCATCTGCAGATGAACACGTGGACACAATGTGGGATACACGCACAATGGAACATCATTCGGCCTTAGAGAGGAAGGCCATTCTGACACCTGCCACAACATGGATGAGCCTTGAGGACATTATGCTCAGTGAAGTAGGCCAGTCACGAAAAGACAAATACTGCCTGATTCTACTTATACGAGGTATCTAAAGTAGTCAGACTCACAGAGACATAAAGTAGAATGTGGTGATCTGGGGGCAAGGAGGGGGGAAATGGGAGAATTTCTGTCAGTGGGTAGAGAGCTTCAGTGCAAGATAAAAAAGTTCCAGAGGATGTGCGGTGCAACAATGTGAGTACACTTAACACTCACCACTGAACCACACACTTAAAAATGGTTATGATGGGGGCGCCTGGGGGGCTCAGTCAGTTAAGCATCTACCTTTGGCTCAGGTCATGACCCGAAGTCCCGCATCGGGTTCCCCGCTCAGTGGGGAACCTCTCCCTCTGCCGCTCCCCTTGCTTGTGCTCTCACTCTCTCTCCCTCAAACAAATAAAATCTTTTAAAAAAATGGTTATGATGGTAAATTTTATGCTATCTGGGTTTTTTTTAACAATTAAATACTTTTTTAAATTAGTTCTTTAAACTCCAATTGAAACTATCACCCACATTAAAGATATCTAATCAAACAACAAAAAAGGAAGTTTGTAATAAGTCCTATCAAATAAAAACCTGACAAAACACAACAAAAGGCTTATAGGGATTTCCATGAAGGTATTGGTAAGGGACAAAAGAGACTACGATAGAATCGTATTTTTGTGGAACAATCAATGATTGACTCTATCTAGCTGTATGAATATACATGGTGAAGAAAAAAGCTGGATGTGAGAGATGATCATGCTATCCAGCTCATTGCAAAGGTCCAATTCTTCAGTAAAAACACTATTTCACTTTTATCCTAATAACTAATTTCTAAAATCTACCAAAAATTAGCACTTTGCCTGTGTGCAAAGCACATATTAAGTCGTGGGAAAGTTTAAAAAACTTGTAGCTTGTCTGGAGAGTGTGGCTGCTTGAGAATTATTGTTTTAATTCAGTGTATTTCCCCTCCCCACCTCTTCTGTCTCCCTCCTTTTCTGACCTGGACTCCTTTTCCTCAAGGGGGGAAGATGCACATTCCGCCCCTCAAAGCCCAGCGCTGCCTATCCAGGATACGACTATCAGTGAGCTCTGCGACCTGCAAACATTCTACATCAGAAAAATGGCACTGTCAGTGTCCTGAGGAGATTTTTCTCTCAAATCCCAGGAGCTGAAGAGCTGGGGTGTGCACCCTCCCCCTGGAGCGTCAGGGTGTCTCAATGTGGAGAACCACAGGCTTACCCCCAGTGCCCATTTCTCCCCCAGCGGCTGAGAGACACCTGCTGCCCGTGATGTGCTCTTATTCTCAGCTCCTTACTCTGTCCAGCACTGAGTCAGGTCAGGAAGCACACGGTCTCCACCAGCTGCCACCCGCGAGTGACAGCGTGTGGAGGGGTGTCCCAGGGCAACCCCACTCACTCGCCCAGCAGCGCTGCGCTCCACGCACTCTTCCAGTCCACACCAGAGCTCACAAAACAATCCTAACTAAAATGAACATCTCTTCTTCCTGATAACAACAAAATGTACCACGAAGAAGTCAGAAGATGATTCATGCTGTCCATTCGTGGATTTGTCTGACCAAAAAGCAAAATACCAGAACACACACACGTGACAGTAACAGCCCTGACGTGGCCTGCTATTAATACGACATCCAACATGTCATTTGATGAAAGAATTTTGTTATTAGTCACTTCTGCTTTCTCTTCACGCAGAATAATTTTGTGCCTGGATTTGCAAACTTTTTACCTACAGCAGACCTTAAACCCAATCTTGTCACATAGAATTAATTTGACTTTGACTGATGTCTCTGGGATCTTGGTCTCTGACTTTGGTAACAAAATTCATCAATTTCATACTGTGAAGTGTTATATTTATCCAAGAAAATAACTGGTTCACCAGAGAGGCCACTGTCCTTTGAAAATGTCACCAGTGCATTCTGGGCTGTCATTATTTGACGAAGTTTCACAATAAAATAACCCTGGGGCACTGGGGAACGGATTCCTGGGAGGGTGAAACCTGATTTCCAGATAATCACGGTTTTGCTTTCCTTTTCGGGGAGCATATGTGACATCACCACTGATTTATCAGGCCACACACAGACTTAGACTCCGTACGCACACCACGTTTATGGCAAAGTTCTGAATTGTACATTACTCGTTATTTTCACTATTTTAGCCACAGATCTTTTTTATAAAATGGGCTATCAGCAACACGACGTAATTAAAAAGTAAAATAAGCCAATGTCAATAATAACCCTTAAATCATGGGAGGTCTAGCTGAACTCTGCACCATTAACATGTCAGCTAAGACACTCAATTCATTCCACGCACATTCCTTACGAAGGCAAATATTAAGAACACAATGGGACTTCCAAAGGGGTAAAAAAAACATAACTAAGATGACATTTCTAGTTTGCAAACAGTACGCAAAACAACGTAATTCCAGAGCTGGCCACCTGACAGACCTCAGACACACTAGTTTTCAGGACACACTTTCAGAAACGCCAGTCCCACAGATGGTCTTTCAGAAACCGCCAGCACGGACATTTCCTAACTCTGCTTTTGCAGAGATTTTCCATTTGAAGGTACCCAACAATTACTTTCAGAAATTTTGGGGGAGGCTTGTAAAATTGCACTCAGCAATGGAGATCCTAGAAATTCTACTCTGGTTCTCCATGTATTTATCACAGAGAATCCCCAAAAGGTCATTTCCAAGGGTACTGGAACTAAAGTGGGCCTAAGGAAAGACTGCTCGTATGGAATCCGAATCTCCAACACAGACCCCTCCTCTCGCTCCACACCCGAAGGTCCATCTCTCAGTGACGAGACACATTTCACATTCAAGTCGTATAGTGCAACCACATGTAGTTTCAAAGAAATGTAACCTTGCTCCTTAATTTTAGTATGGGGACAAGGGAAGGACGCTGCAAAGCTGAGTGCTCAGCACCGTTCAATCACCTGATAACCTCCATTTGCCACAATTCTCTGATCTCTGTGAAATACGGATGTTGCAAAGGGACCACAAACTCAACACAGACAAAACCGAATTCCTGGCCTTCCGCATAATGGTCCCCTCACAGTACCGCCCACTGCAGTGAGTGGGTCCACCACGCGCCTAGTTACAATTTTGAAACCTAGGAATCGTCTTTCACATCACCTTCTCCCTCACCCGCGTATCCAATCCATCAGGAAACTGCTGGTTTTACCTCTAAATATTTCTCAAATCCATGCATTTCCTACCCCCACCCCACCGCTGCCGTCCTAGCACAGGCTGTCTGCTTCTCTCATCAGGGCGAGAGCAAGCCTACTGCCCTAAGCAGGCTCCTCATGGCTTTTCAGTCCCCTCCAGTTGGTTCTATGGGCAGACACCCAAGCAGTCTCTCCAAACACAGATCCGATGGTACCCCCTTGCCTAAAACTCCCTATAGCTCTCCTTGTTGAAGACAGACCAAAGCCTTAAGGCCAAATGCTGCCCAGCCTCTTCTGGTGTGGCTGTCCCCTTTGCTCTCTGCTCCAGCCATACTGATAGTTCAGCTTCTCAAACCCACTGCACAGTTCCCTCCAGCAAGGAGTGCTCCTCTTCCCTGCCGCAGGTGGTCTCCCTCCCCCTCACCTCCCCCCGGCCCCAGCTCAGCCTCAGATCCCCAGTCAGGCATCACTTCCTCAGGGCTCTTCCCCACCCCCAAAGTCTCCACTGGGCTCCTCGGCATCAACGGTGTTCCTCACCTGCAGTGCAATGATAGAGTCTTGGGTGTATCTGATCAATGTCTGTCTCCCCACATGGTGTAGACTAATGGCAGTGGGTGTCTCATTCATCATAACCCCAGCACCTACCGACATGCTGGCACGTAAGAGGGGCTCAGTGTGCTGAGTATATGAATGAATAAACGGGTCCGCACCATCTGACAATGCCCATTTATCTCTAACGATTCAGAATTTTACATTGGTTGTGAAGCAACTGTCACAGGGCTACACAAATTTGCTCTTAAGGAGTAAAGTCACTAGATACAGCTTCTTGAAGCTAGAGACCCCCCAGTCACCGCCTGCAGAGCTACCTATTTCTACCTAAAACTTTACCAATAGCCCAACAGAGACCATCTCCCTGCAGACGACTCTAGGCAGTGAAACCTTGCAAAAGCAGGAGGAGGAAGGGGTCTGTCGCATGGGGCACTCTCGACAGTGCAGTGACAGTTCAGTTAGAAGCTTTCCTCAAGTCCGTACCCTCTAACGCTAATCATAATAATTAGAAAATCAACGTACGAGAAGCTCATGAGTCAGAAAGACAAAAGGAGCCAAGCAGTGGAGCTTGTTCTTACTGTATTTTTAAAATAGGGTAAGAACAGCAACAAAATACAAATGGGACAATCCTTCAGAAGTAAAGATTACAACTAGCAAGGAGAAAATGAAATTGAATACCTCAAAGATACAAATACGGATAATGCCAAGAAGATTTTGAAGGATTTAAATTGGGGTTTTACAAATTCAGTTAACTCTGAATATCATCACTCCAGGATTGTCTCAAGTTGGGAGGAATTAGGAGAAGCTCTTACCAAAAAAATTTCACTTTCAAGTTACTTAGTGAAAACACATATTTTCAAAAAAATGTAAACTTGCTCCTTATTTTTTAGGATGATGAATAGGACACAGAACTACAAAGCTGAGAACCTTAATCTGAGCACCTGACACTAATTGGGTGTTAATGTTAACTTCAAATGCCACAATTTCTAATCTACACAATTAAGGGTATTATTGGCAAAATATCAATAATTGTTAAGTGTATGGCAAAAAACTCATCAATCCATTATTCTTAAATATTTTTGTGTATATTTGAGTTTTTCCATTATAAAACATTAGTAAGAATACCTTCTGCTTTGCCGCCTCGCTGCTACACAGATAAGGTGAAATATAACGTACGTTATTTACTAGGTCACGCAGTGCCAACAGTAGCTTCATATGTTTTTTTAAGGGGCGCCCGGCTGGCTCAGTCCGTAGAGCATGCAACTCTTGATCTCGGGATTGTGAGTTCAAGCCCCACAATGGGTGTGGGAATTATTTAAAAATAAATAAAAAATTTAAAAAATAGATAAAAACAAGATGTTGTTTTTAAAAGTCTTCTCCACAGCCAAAAATATAGCTAAGGATTTTAAAAACCAATTTTAGGAAGATAAGATGCAACAGTGTCCTTTATTAGCATTCTTCCATGAAGAAACATGATTTTCTTATCAAAAAGTGAACCAAGGTGTTCTAAAGCTAAATGTGAGTATTAGCAGTCTTGTGTCAATCCTCAGCTTAAGATAAATTAACAGACAACACCTGCTATAATTTTAGGTTTCTTCCATAAATTCTTAAATCTTCAGCATCTGCTCCAACCTGGGTATATTAGAACCTAACGTGGGCTCTCTAGTTAAATTCCTTCAGTCGCTCAACAAACACTGAGTGGCTGCTTAATGCGCCAGCCTCTGTGCTAGGGGCTAATGGTACAGGAGAAAACACCGGTGCCTGCTTCCTGGGGCACACATTTGCATATTTACTTTCCATCATATCATAATTATAAAGTTCTATGGTGTCAGAGACCACCTCACACTGTGAACGGCAGTTCCTGATCCTGTAAGATGCACAACCTGCTATTTGAACACGGCGGCTACCCTGGAGTGTGACCCAGGAGTTCTTGACTCAGCGCCACTGACATTTGGGGCTCAGTCTTTCTTACGGGGGGGCTGTCCTGTGCACTACAGGTCTGGCATCATCCCTGGCTTCTACCCACTGCACACACCCTCCCCACAACGTGACAACTAAAATGTCCCCAGTCATTGCCAAATGTCCCGGGGGGTGGGGAAGGGTGTTGCAAAACTACCCCGGGTTGAGAACCACTGGTCTAACCTAAGTAGCAGAGGCAGAACTAGGACCCAGGTTCATTTTTGTTTTTTCTCAAAATAATACTTTAATTACAAAAGTAATATATGATCATTGCCAAGATTCAGACCAGAAGCACATAATGAGTAGGAATTCTCCTCCTCCCCGTCTCCCTTCCTCCAAAGCTAACCGCTGTGAAGTTTGATGCGTAGACATTTTTAAATACACACGCACACAAAGAGCAAATGTTTTCCTCTTTTTAAGTTCTGTGACCTGCTGTTTTCATTCAATACTATACGTCAGTATAAACCTATCCTTCCCCGCTCTTCTTTCACAAGCTGCAAAGCGCTGTGTGTTATGAGTCTATTAAAATTTAAGCTTTTACCATTGATGGGCGTTCATACAGTCTTCAATTCTGGGTTATTTCTAACCATGCTACAATGGGGAAAATGCAGTGTCTGCATCCTTGTACATCTATTTTTCCACACTTATACAAGGATTTCTACGGCACTGACTTCTTAGAACTGCTGAGTCAAGGATATACGTGTTTTAAATGTTGCTGGCTACCGCCAAGAGCCCCCCTTTCTTCTTCACAGGCTGCCACAAGGATGAAATAAGATAATGCCCCTAAAGAGGCTTGTAGAAGTGACATACAATGTATTATGCATCCCCAGTTCAGGACTAAGGCATTACTGGGGCAGTTAATCCACTTTTCCAAGTCTCCTTATAGTGTTTAATTTAACAGAAAGTGACTTGTATTCCTTTTTTTAAAAGAATCTTCTTTGCAGCAGTTCTCAGAGGGTTATTTTAAGCAATAGCAAGATCAAGCAGTGAACGTAATCAATTATTTTGCAGATGAGAAGAAATGTGTTCTGTGTCCAACATTCTCAATGTGACAAATGAGTCCGCTTATCAGTCATTATTTTAAAGATTACAGATGAAATGTAGAGGAATTTTTTCACTCCAGGATTTTCATTACATGTTCTATTGATTCTTAGAACAGAAGTATAGGATAAAGTTTCTCTGTAAGTGATAAGCTTTGATAACCCTAACTTAACATATTTCCCTGACTCTCAGAACACTTGCAGTAAGAAAATGACCTTCGGCAGTGTTAAATTTAAGTCCCGTCAATAGTTCTCAAGGAGAGGAGACACTCACACACAAAAGACAGTTGAGCATCAGCAGATCAAGGAAATGCAGAGAGCTCGCGGTCTGAATTTGATACCATAAAGCTCTCAGCGGGCAAAGATGGCTCTTCTGAGCTAGTACACGCAGAGCATCCTAACTCAAAACACCTGCTGGGACACAAAGTTGCCTCGGTTTCGACAGTCTGGATGAACTTGGTAAGATTCTTGCAGACTTCGTCCTCAGAGTTGTCTGATTGTGAATGAACGCTGAGGGTTGGAAGGACACGCAGAAAAGTAAAGGAAGCTGCAATTTGTGAGGATGGAGGGACAGAGCTTGTTTTAGTTTCCATCAGTCTTACGACATTCCGGCTACAGTTCACTCAAATTTCACTATTATTTCCGTAATTATTGCCATTGGATCCTCTTGAAAATTCACCCAATTGATATGAATGGGCAGACATCTACAAGCCTGCAGTTCAATGCGGAGCTCGGACCGGCGGCATCCGCGTCCCCTGAGCACCTGTCAGAAACGCGGAATCTCGGGCCTGCCTCCCACCGCGGGACATTGTTCTCCTCACCCCTGCCCCTGGAGAGTCACTGCCGGAAGTCTTGCAGACTGCGGCTTCCTGAACGGTGTGCACTGGAATCTGCAGGGGTGTTAAATTTAAGTCCCGTCAATAGTTCTCAAGGAGAGGAGACACTCACACACAAAAGACAGTTGAGCATCAGCAGATCAAGGAAATGCAGAGAGCTCGCGGTCTGAATTTGATACCATAAAGCTCTCAACACCCCTGCAGATTCCAGTGCACACCGTTCAGGAAGCCGCAGTCTGCAAGACTTCCGGCAGTGACTCTCCAGGGGCAGGGGTGAGGAGAACAATGTTGTCCCTTAAGGCACATCTGACTATCTGGAGACAGTTTTTGGGAGGTGGATAGATTGCTGCCAAACAATGTACAACACACAGGACAGTCTCCCATAACAAAGAATTATCCAGCCCCAAAGTCAGGGGTTGAGAGATCCTGACTTAGAGAAAGTTTTGCCCAATTCCATATAGACACTGTTGATCATAAAATAAAAAGAAATAAAATAGTATCAAAAGTTCATGCTGTGGGGTTCCAGTTTGAGACAGTGATGTACGGGTGTCTGGGTAGCTCAAGATAATGATGGAGGAAGACCCGGAACTCACCTCCTCCCGCACACACACTGAGTCTACAACTACATATGGGACAATTTCCTCCTAAAGAAACCTAAAGGCTGGCTGAGGTATGACTACACATCAGACAAATGAGAAGAACACCACAGCACATCAGAGCAGGCGGGACGGGCCAGGAACCCCAGCCCCACAGAGCGACCCAGAACCGGGAGAAAACTCAAAACCCAGGGCTGCCCCCAAAGAGCAAAGGTTCAAACCCCACATCAAGCACCTTAACATTTAGAACCTGCAGCTGAGAAATGAGCCCCTAAAACATCTAACTTTGAAAACCAAGAGGGCTCCCGTCCTGAGACCCAAGAGATTGTAACAATCTGGAAGATGACTCTTAACAGGGCTTACACACGCAGACTTACCTAGCCCAGCTCAGAGGTAGTCCATCACCCAGACTTAAAGTGAGGAAGCCTTGCCAGCTGAAAGCGTTGGCCTGAGGGGTAGGCATTTGACGTAACACACCCTGGGCATCTACGGGAACTCTCTCCAGGGAGGGAGACTGCTGGGTGCCATCTTCAAGCTCTCCTGGTGTTGTGATCCAGAGCACCGGTACTCCCACTTGAACATACATCTGGTCTCCTGACTTTTGTGGCTGCCACCCAGGGGATGCTTCTAGATTGCCCGGCTCTAAAGCCAGTGGAGCTTGCGTTCCTGGTTCCATGGGACAGTAACAATTGGTGCCACCCAAAAAGGGGCTCACACCCGTCTGCCACCCTGACTTTTGCAGCTGCTGACAAGGGACATCTCTTCATCACCTAGCACTGGCAGCCAGGGGGGCTTGTGCTGGTGGGTTCCACAGGACTCTATCCCCCAGAGAAAGAGTTCTCACCCCCACCCCCAGGGCACAGCAAGAGGCACCTGACCCAGGAGCTCAGTCTTTCTGGGGAGGCCTACTAGCCAATCATCATGGCTCTGGCCTCAAGGGCAGATTTCTGATTAAACTCTCATCTAGGGACTGACTGTGAACTTTTCCAGAGACCTAGAGGGGAGGCACTATCTTTGCTCTCTCCCTCTGTCACACTCCAGAGGACCAGGGTCTCCTGAAAGGAGGCTTTACACATGACTAGTGCCCTGGTTTTTACATCTGGTGTCCCAGTTTTTGCAGCTGTGCCCAGAGGATGCCCCTTGATGATAGGGCTCTGGGGGTGGCTGGGGGAGTGGTGGAGGGTGTTGCATTCCTGGGTCCCATGGGACTGTGGCAATTGAAGAGACAGTTCTTGTCAGGCTGCCACCCCCAGGGCACTGCCCAGACAGCAGACTGAGACAGACAGACACACACACACACACACCCCTGGCCTAGTCTTTCTGTGAAGGCAGCCTCTCTGCTTCTCCTGGAGCTTTGCCCTAAAGGGCAGGCTTCAGGTTTGGCATACACGTAGGGGACCATGGATGCTCTCAACGAACACAGGCTGCGGACACCATCTTGGTGCTCTCCCTCTGCCTTGCTCCAACTGTCCAGTATCTCCCAGGAAAGGGCTTATACACTGGTCTGGAGCCCCGGTTTTTGCAACTGACACCCAGGGGATACAGCCAGATCACCTGGCCAGCAGGGCATTCTCTTGTGGTCCCACAGGACTGTATATATTAGCGTGCTTTTATTAAGATTTATTTATTTATTTTAGAGAGAGAACGGGAGCGGAGGAGGGGCAGAGGGAGAGGGAGAGAGAATCTCAAGCAGACTTCCTGCCAAGCGTGGAGCCCGATGCAGGGCCCAATCTCACAACCCCAAGATCATGACCTGAGTTGAAACCAAGAGTCAGATGCTCAACCGGCTGAGCCACCCAGGTGCCCCTAGGTTAGCATGCTTTTAAAAGCTGCCACCTGGGGGCACATGGCTGGCTCAGTCAGTAGAGCATGGGACTCTTGATCTTGGGATCGTGAGTTCCAGCCCCATGCTGAGCATAGAGCCTACTTTGAATGAATGAATGAATGAATGAATAATAAAAGCAGCTACCTGAGGGTCTGGCTACAAACACCCTGAATCCAGGTACTAAGATCCTATCTTAGGTATTCTGACAGGTCTTGGCATATCCTCACCTACCAGAAGCTATTAAAAATATAACAGGCTGCTTGGACGTGCACAGAGGTTTGAGAGACAATAAAGAACTGGGGCAGGCAAATATACAAATGTAGGGATCCGAAGGGGTACGTGCACCCTGATGTTTATAGCAGCAATGTCCACAATAGCCAAACTGTGGAAAGAGCCAAGATGTCCATCGACAGATGAATGGATAAAGAAGATGTGGTATATATATACAATGGAATATTATGCAGCCATCAAAAG
The DNA here is from genome assembly GCF_964656455.1 of Halichoerus grypus. NCBI lineage: Eukaryota > Metazoa > Chordata > Mammalia > Carnivora > Phocidae > Halichoerus > Halichoerus grypus. Next base: position 219,675 of record NC_135719.1, read on the forward strand.
GAATGACATCTTGCTATTTGCAACGGCGTGGATGGAACTTGAGGGTGTTATGCTGAGTGAAATAAGTCAAACAGAGAAAGACATGTATCATATGACCTCACTGATATGAGGAATTCTTAATCTCAGGAAACAAACTGAGGGTTGCTGGAACGGTGGGGGCGGGAGGGATGGGGTGACTGGGTGATAGACATTGGGGAGGGTATGTGCTATGGTGAGCGCTTCGAATTGTGTAAGACTGTTGAATCTCAGATCTGTACCTCTGAAACAAATAATGCATTATATGTTAAAAAAAAGAAGAAGAAGAAGAAGAAGAAGAGGAAGAAGAAGAAGAAGAAGGAGAAGAAGGAGAAGAAGAAGAAGATAGCAGGAGGGGAAGAATGAAGGGGGGGAAATCAGAGGGGGAGACGAACCATGAGAGATGATGGACTCTGAAAAACAAACTGAGGGTTCTAGAGGGGAGGGGGGTGGGAGGATGGGTTAGCCTGGTGATGGGTATTAAAGAGGGCATGTTCTGCATGGAGCACTGGGTGTTATACGCAAACAATGAATCATGGAACACTACATCAAAAACTAATGATGTAATGTATGGTGATTAACACAATAAAAAAAAAAGGGGGGGGGGGAAAGAACTGGGGCAGGGTTGAATGACAAGTTTTGCCTTCTACACAGGCCACTCCTTAAAGGCCAGGAGAGATGTTTGTTTCAACTACAGAAACCAACACAGATTCAAGCTAAATGAAGAAAGAGGGGAATATGTTTCAAAGGAAAGAACAAGATAAAAACCTCAGGAAAAAACCTTTATAAAATGAAGATAAGTAATTTACCTGAAAAAGAATTCAAAGTAATGGTCATAAATATGCTCACCAGACTGGAGAGAAGAATGAATGAACACAGCAAGAACTTCCACAAAGATTTAGAAAATACATGAAGGTACCAAACAGAAGTCACAGAGTGAAGAATACAGTAACTCGACTGAAAGAGACAGGAGTTCAACAGCTGACGAGATGAAGGAGAAGAGCAGATCCATCAACTTGAAGACAAGGCAATGGAACTGACCCAAACAGAGCAGCAAAAAGAAAAAAGAATTTTTAAAAAGTGAAGATAAGTTAAGAGACCTATGGGACAACATCAAATGGACTAACACATCACAGGGGTCCCAGAAAGAGCGGAGAAAGAGAGAGAGGTGGAAATCTATTTAAAACATAATGGCAGAGGGGTACCTGGGTGGTGCAGTCAGTTAAACCTCTGGCTCTTGGTTTTGGATCAGGTCATGATCTCTGGGCTGTGGGATTGAGCCCTGCCTTGGGCTCTGTGCTCAGCATGGAGTCTGCTTAAGACTCTCTGTCCTTCCACCCCTCTCTAAAATAAGTAAATAAATCTTTAAAAATAAACAAATAGGGGTGCCTGGGTGGCTCAGTCAGTTAAGCTCAGGTCATGGTCTCGGGATCCTGGGATCTCGCTCTCAAATAAATAAATAATAAAATCCTTAAACAAACAAACCAACAAACAAATGTGGTGGAAAATGTCCCTAACCTGGGGAAGGAAACAGACATCCTGATTCAGAAAGCCCAGAGAGTCCCAAACAGGACCCAAAGAGATCCACACCAAGATACATTATAATTAAAATGTCAGTAGTTAAAAATAAGGAGAAAATATTAAAAGCAGCAAGAGAAAACAACTTATATACAAGTGAACCCCCATAAGGCTATCAGCAGATTTTTCAGCAGAAACTTTGGCAGGCCAAAGAGAGTGGCATGATATATTCAAAGTGCAGAAAGGGAACATTTTCCAACCACGAATACTCCATCCAGGAGAGTTATCATTCAAAACTGAAGGAGAGAAAAATGGTTTTTCTGACAAGCAAAAGCTAAAAGAGTTCATGACCACAATACTGGCCTTATAAGAAATGTTAAAGGGACTTCTTTAAGCTGAAAAGAAAGAGCACTAATTAATAACAGAAAATATATGAAAGAATAAATCTCATTGGAAAGGTAAATATATAGTAAAAGTAGTCAATCACTTACAAAGTTAGTATGAAAGCTAAAAGACAAAAGTAGTAAAAATAACTGTTTACAATAATTAGTTAAGAGATACTGAAGATTAAAAAAATGCAAAATATGACATCAAAAGCATAAAATGGGTCAAAGAGTAAAAATGTTGAGTTTTTGAATGGGATCAAACTTAAGTTATCAATTTAAAATAGATTGTTAAAGACATAAGTTGTTACATGTAAGCCTCATGGTAGTCACAAAGCAAAAACAGATTATAAATACAAAAAAGATAAAGAGAAAGGAATATAAATATACTACTAAAGAAAATCATCAAACCACAAAGGAAGAGAACAAGAAAAGACAGGAACTACAAAAACAATCAGTAAGCAATTAACAAAATGGCAATTAGTACATACCTATCAATAACTACTTTAAATGCAAATGGATTAAATTCTCTAATCAAAAGACAGAGTGGCTGCATGGATTTAAAAACAAAAGACCCATCTATGTGCTGTCTGCAAGAGACTCACTTTAGATGTAAGGACACACAGACTGAGAGTGAGGGATGGAAAAGATGCCATGAAAACAGAAACCAAAAACACTTGCAGCAGTTATACTTCTATCAGCCTTTAAACAAAGACTAATAAAAGACAAATACGGGGGTGCTTGGCTGGCTCAGGCGGGGGGGCCTGTGACTCTTGATCTTGGGGTTGGGAGTTCGAGCCCCATGTTGGGCATAGAGTGTACTTTAAATAAATAAGTAAACAAAAATTTTTAAAAAGACAAATACGTTGTTAGATAATGATAAAGAGGACAATCCCCCAAAAAAGGATGTAATATTTGTTAATATTTATTCACCCAACTTGGGAGGACCTAAATATATAAAGCAAATATTAACAGATCTAAAAGGAGAAATAGATAACAATACAATGATAGTAAGGGATTTGAATACCTCACTTACATAAATGGATAGATCATCTAGACAGAAAATCAACAGGGAAATGTCAGCATTAAAGGACACATTAGACCAGACGGACCTAGATATGTACAGAACATTCTGCCCAAAGCAATTGAATACATATTCTTCCAGGATAGATCATATGGTAGGCCACAAATCAAGTCTTAATAAATTTAAGAGGATTAAAATCATGTCAAGAATCTTTTCTGACCACAACAGCGTGAAACTAGAAATTAATTACATGAGTAAAACTGGAAAATTCACAAATATGTGGAGATTAAACAGCATGCTATCAAACAGCTAATGGGTTGAAGAAGCAATCAAAAGAGAAATCAAAAAATGCTGAGACAAATGAAAATGGAAATATAAATACCAAAATTTGTGGGATGCAGCAAAAACAGTTTTAAGAGGGAAGTTCATAGCTATAAATGTCTACCTCAAGAAACAAGAAAAGTCTCAAACAACATTAACTTTATACTTCAAGGAGCCAGAAAAAGATGAACAAAGCCTAAAGTTAGAAGGAAGGAAATAATGAAGATCAGAGAAAAAATAAATGAAAAGAGACTAAAAAATAAAATAAAGATCAATGAAACTAAGACTGATTCCCTGAAAGATAAGCAAAACTGACAAACGTTTAGCCAGACTTATCAAGAAGAAAAGAGGACCCAAATAAATAAAATCAGAACGGAAACAGGAAATGTTACAAATGATACCACAGAAATACAAAGGCTCATAAAAGACTACTGCAAACAGTTATATGCCAACAAACTGGGCAACCCGAATAGATAAATTCCTAGGAACATACAACCTATGGAGACTGAATCATGGTGAAACAGAAAATCTGAACAGACTGATAACTAGTAAGAAGATTGAATCAGTAATTTAAAACTTCCCAGAAAAGAAAAATCCAGGCCCAGATGGCTTCACTGGTGAATCCTACCAAACATTCAAAGAATTGTTATCAATCCTTCTCAAACTTTCAAATTCTTCCAAAAAATAGAAGAGAAAGAAACACTTTCGAACTCATTCTATGAGGCCAACATTAGCCTGAAACCAAAAACCAGACAAGGATGCTACAGAAAAGAGAATTATGGGCCAATATCCCTGATAAACACAGATGCAATAATCCTCAACTATAGATTAGCAAACCAAATCACCAACACACTAAAAGGATCACTTGACGTGATCTAGTGGGATTTATTCCAGGCATGCAAGCATAGTTTAAAATCCAACAAACCATGGCAGAGCTCCCAGGTATCGGAGCGGAGAAGCCAGCTGCAAAGACGGAGCCGAGGAGCGGGCTCTCAGCTCGGGGTTCCCATAAACCGTGATCTGCCGCACAGTCGGGCCACTGCTCTTGGAACAGGGGCCCAACAAGCGGCAGATCCGGGGGTACTCCCCCAGGAGGAGTGGCGCAGGAGCGCACCCCAGGAATCTGCTGGGTTTGGAGACTCCAAACGGGGTTGTGGGCCGGAGATAGAAACGCTCGGTCACAGGGGGTGAGCACAAAGTGCGGCCAGAGACCGGGGAGACGGGAGTGATTGACTGCTTTTCTCTGGGGGCGCACTGAGGAGCGGGGCCCCCGAGTTCTCAGCTCCTCCGGGCCAGAGATTGGGAGGCCACCATTTTCGCTCTCATCCTCCGAAGCTGTACAGAAAGCTTGCAGGGAACAAAAGCTCCTGAGAGCAAACCCGAGCAGATTACTTAGCCGGGACCGGCAAGGGCGGGGCAATTCCGCCTCCGGCAAAGACATTTGGGAACCACAGCAACATGCCCCTCCCCCAGAAGATCAGCGAGAACCGCCAGCCAAGACCAAGTTTACCGATCAATGAGAACGGCAGAACTCCAGCTCTAGGGGAATACTGCATATAGAATCCATGGCTTTTTTCCCATGATTCTTTAGTCTTTCAAAGTTAATTTTTTTAAATTTTCTTTTAATTTTTCTTTTTCTATTTTTAAAAAATTTTTCTTCTTTCCTTTTTTAACCAACATCTTATCTTACTAATTCCTTTTTTAAAATCTTTTTTAATTTTCGTTTTTACAGTCATATTCTAGCCCTTCATTGTATTAACCTTATTTTTGGTATATATATGTTTTTCTTTCTTTAAAATTTTGGCATACAGTTTCTTCTAACAGACCAAAACATACCCTAAATCTAGTGTATGGCTTTGTTCTAGTCTCCTGCCTGATCGCATTCTCTCCCTTTTTTTCTTTAAATTTTTTTCTTTCTTTTTTGAACCAACTTCTTATCAATTCCTTTTTTAAATTCTTTTTTAATTTTCATCTTTACAATCATATTCTATACCTTCATCGTATTTGCCCTCATTTTTGTATATATATAAGTTTTTCTTTCTTGAAAGTTTTGGGATGCAGTTTCTAGTGTGTGGCTCTGTTCTATTCACCAGCCTGATCGTATTCTTCTTCTTTTTTTTTTTTTTTCCCTTTCTTTCCCCCCGCCCCCAGTTTCGGGTCTCTTCTGATTTGTTTAGTGTATATTTTTCTGGGGTTTTTCTTACCCTTTTAGCATTTTGTTCTCTCATTCATCTATTCTCCTCTGGACAAAATGACAAGATGGAAAAACTCACCTCAAAAAAAAGAACAAGAGGCAGTACTGACTGCCAGGGACCTAATCAATACAGACATTAGTAAGATGTTGGAACTAGAGTTCATAATGACGATTATAAAGATACTAGCTGGGCTTGAAAAAAAAGCATAGAAGATACTAGAGAACCCTTTCTGGAGAAATAAAAGAACTAAAATCTAACCAAGTCGAAATAAAAAAGGCTATTAATGAAGTGCAATAAAAAAATGGAGGCTCTAACTGCTAGGATAAATGAGGCAGAAGAGAGAATTAGTGATATAGAAGAGCAAATGATGGAGAATAAAGAAGGTGAGAAAAAGAGACAAACTACTGGATCACGAGGGGAGAATTCGAGAGATAAGTGATAACATAACACAAAACAATATTAGAATAATTGGGATCCCAGAAGAAGAAGAAAGAGAGAGGGGGGCAGAAGGTATATTGGAGCAAATTATAGCAGAAAACTTCCCTAATTTGGGGAAGGAAACAGGCATCAAAATGCAGGAGGGACAGAGCACGCCCCTCAAAATTAATAAAAATAGGTCAACACCCCGACATCTAATGGTCAAACTTACAAGTCTCAGACACAAAGAGAAAATCCTGAAAGCAGCTCAGGACAAGAGGTCTCTAACCTACAATGGTAGAAACATTAGATTGGAACAGACCTACCAACAGAGACCTGGCAGGCCAGAAAGGACTGGCATGATATATTCAGAACACTAAACGAGAAAAATATGCAGCCAAGAATACTGTATCCAGCTAGGTTGTCATTGAAACTAGAAGGAGAGATAAAAAGCTTCCAGGACAAACAAAAACTAAAAGAATTTACGAACACCAAACTAGCCCTACAAGAAATATTGGAAGAGGTCCTCTAAGCAAAGACAGAGCCTAAAAGTAACATAGACCAGAAAGGAACACAGACAATATACAGTAACACTCACCTTACAGGCAATACAATGGCACTAAATTCATATCTTTCAATAGTTACCCTGAATGTAAATGGGCTAAGTGCCCCAATCAAAAGACACAGGGTATCAGACTGGATAAAAAAAACAAGACCCATAGATAATGCTATCTGCAAAAGACTCATTTTAGACCCAAAGACACCTCCAGATTTAAAATGAGGGGGTGGAAAACCATTTACCATGCTAATGGACATCAAAAGAAAGCTGGGGTGGCAATGCTTATATCAGACAAATTAGGTTTTAAACCAAAGACTGTAATAAGAGATGAGGAAGAACACTCTATCTATCATACTTAAAGGACCTATCCAACAAGAAGATCTAACAATTGTAAATATCTATGCCCCTAACATGGGAGCAGCCAATTATATAAGCCAATTAATAACAAAATCAAAGAAACACATTGACAATAATACAATAATAGTGGGGGACTTTAACACCCCCCTCACTGAAATGGACAGATCATCTAAGCAAAAGATCAACAAGGAAATAAAGGATTTAAATGACACACTGGACCAGATGGACTTCACAGATATATTCAGAACATTCCATCCCAAAGCAACAGAATACACATTCTTCTCTAGTGCCCATGGAACGTTCTCCAGAACAGATCACATCCTAGGTCATAAATCAGGTCTCAACCAGTACCAGAAGACTGGGATCATTCCCTGCATATTTTCAGACCACAATGCTTTGAAACTAGAACTCAATCACAAGAGGAAAGTTGGAAAGAACTCAAATACATGGAGGCTAAAGAGCATCCTACTAAAGAATGAATGGGTCAACCAGGAAATTAAAGAAGAATTTTAAAAATTCATGGAAACAAATGAAAATGAAAACACAACTATTCAAAATCTTTGGCATGCAGCAGAGGTGGTCCTGAGAGGAAAGTATATAGCAATACAAGCCTTTCTCAAGAAACAAGAAAGGTCTCAAGTACACAACCTAACCCTACACCTAAAGGAGCTGGAGAAAGAACAGCAAATAAAGCCTAAACCCAGCAGGAGAAGAGAAATAATAAAGATCAGAGCAGAAATCAATGAAATAGAAACCAAAAGAACAGTAGAACAGATCAATGAAACTAGGAGCTGGTTCTCTGAAAGAATTAATAAGATTGATAAACCCCTGGCCAGACTTATCAAAAAGAAAAAGAGAAAGGACCCAAATAAAATCCACAAACCAGTCAATGTGATACACCACATTAACAAAATGAAGGATAAAAATCATACGCTCCTTCCCCTCTCCTTTTGCCTCTCCCCTGCCCCAGCTCGTGCTCTGTCTCTTTCTCAAATAAATAAAATCTTTAAAAAAATCTTATCATCATCTCAATAGATGCAGAAAAGCACTTGACAAACTTCAATATCCATTCATGATAAGGACTTACAACAAAGTGGACACTGAGGAATCTACCTCCAGATCATAAAGGCCATATATGAAAAGCCCACAGCTAACACCATACTCAACTTGTTCCTAACATTAGGAACAAGACAAGGATGGCCACTCTCAGCACTTTTATTCAACATAGTACTGGAAGTCTTAGCCAGAAAAATGAAGCAAGAATAAGAAATAAAGGGTATCCACATTGGTAGAGAAGAAGGAAAATTGTAACTACTTCCAGATGACATGATGTTATATATAGAAAATCCTAAAGACTCCACCAAAAAGCTGTTAGAATAAACAAATTTAGTAAAGCTGCAGGATACAAAATCAACACACAAAAAAATCTGCTTCATTTCTATATACTAATAGCAAACTATCAGAAAGAGCAATTAAAAAAAAAAAAGTCCCATTTACAATTGCATCAAAAGAAAAGAAATACCTAGGAATGTATTTTTTTTTTTTAAGACTTTATTTATTTATTTGAGAGAGAGAGAATGAGAGAGAGCACGAGCGGGGAGAGGGTCAGAGGGAGAAGCAGACCCCCCGCTGAGCAGGGAGCCCGATGCGGGACTCGATCCCGGGACTCCAGGATCATGACCTGAGCCGAAGGCAGTCGCCCAACCAACTGAGCCACCGAGGTGCCCATACCTAGGAATGTATTTAACCAAGGAGATGAAACACCCATATATTGAAAACTACAAGACATTAAAGAAATTGAAGACAACAGAAATAAATGAAAAGATATTCCATGCTCATGGATTGAAAGAATATTGTTAAAATGTCCATACTACCCCGAATAATCTGCAGATTCAACACAACCTCTATTAAAATTCCAATGGCATTTTTCAAAGAAATAGAACAAATAATCCTAAAATTTGTACAGAACCATAAAAACCCAGAATAGCCAACGCAACCTTGAGAAAGAACAAAGCTGGAGGCATCATGCTCCCTGGTTTGAAACTATATTACAAATCTGTAGTAATTAAACCAGTATGATATCAGCATGAAACCAGACACATGGATCAATGAAACAGAATAAAGAGCTCAGAAATAAAACCCATGCTTCTATGGTCAATTAACTTAGGACAAAGGAGCCAAGAATATACAAGGAGGAAAGGACAGTCTCTTCAATAAATGGTGTTGGGAGAACTGGACAGCCACATGCAAAAGAATGAAACCGGACCACTTTCTTACACCACGCACAAAAATTAACTCAAAATGGTTTGAAGACTTGAACGTAAAATCTGAAACTACGAAACTCCTGGAAGAAAACATTGGTGGTAAGCTCCTTGACACAGGTCTTGGCGATAATTTTCCGAATCTGACACCAAAAGCAAAAGCAACAAAAGCAAAAATAAGTAAGTTGGACTACATTATCCTAGAAAGCTTGCACACAGCAGAGGAAACCACACACGCACAGAGAAAAATCTGGATGGACTGACATCACATTGTTAGCAGCAACTTGCTGGCACTTACAGATAATGGTGTATGAGTGTGTACTTCCCAATTTCTTTTCTTTCTTTTTTTTTTTTTTTTTTTTTTTGCATTAAACCTGTAAACTCCTGCTAGGGAAAAAAATGTTCTTTTCAAAGGGGAAGAAAAAAAGGTAACAGTGTGGACGTGGCAATGGAGAGCTAGCCTGGCCATATTCCAGGCCCTGCCAATGGACAAGTAAGCAGCACTGGACAGGACGACAGAGGAACCCGTTTCCTTGAGCGAGAACCAGGCCTCTAAGGCCCAGAGGTGGAGGGAATGTTTTGTAGAGAATTGACAACACTTTCCTCAGTGAGTCTGTTATTCCTGGCATGTTTCTATTAAAGCCCCTAACACACTTTGGTGCAAATATTTGTTTGTGTGACTGTCAAAACATCAGATTACATGCTTCAAAAAAAAAGTTCATGCTATCCTTTTTGTCAGAATTCAAATATTCATATTTAATTGCTCTTTTTACTGGTTAAAGGCTTTATTTTATAATTCCACTTAAGAAGAAACAGCTTAAGTTTTCTGAATTAAATACAGTTAGGAGAAACAATATCATGCTTTCTCAAAATGGAAACAGACCATTTAAATTAAAATTTTAGTTAAAGAGCAGAAAAGGATCATTAAAATAATCTCTTCTATCCTACTGTCATTTTAAAACTATACCTATGCTGTTCTGGAGAGCAGACTTCTAAACAAACAAGTTATAAACTTTTTTCAACAACTAGTCCAATATTTACCAACTCACATTGTCAAGACATACTTATTTAATATTAACTTAAAATTACATCTGAAAAAAATAATTCCAATTCTTATGGGAGAAGAATAATACTATTAAAAGAAAAATGTTCTGTACCGAAATTACTGTGCTAAAAACTCATATCCTAATTATAAGAAATTACTTGCTAGATCTAATTTGTAGATTATAGGTTGAAAAAAAAAAACCCTATTCTGACAAATGACTGAAAACCTTTCAAAGTTCCATTGCTAGGCTACATTAGTAAGTCAGGTGCCTCAGGAAATACACAGACAGAACCCTACCTGCCAGGTGCTCACAATCTAGCTCAGAGAGCGTGTTTAATGTTTAATTTCAAATAATGTGAAAGGTTTGCCTGAGGACCTGAGGCACCTAGAGACTCTTTTGGATGTCATCACAAAAGGAGAGATGACAGCCACTATGTGTGTATTCCTGTTAGCTTCTGAAAATAACTAAAGGTGACAAGAAAAAAAATCTTTCATAACTCTCATTTTCCATGAAATAATTATTTTAGTTCCTTTTTTTTTTTAAGATTTTATTTATTTATTTGACAGAGAGAGAGAACACAAGTAGGCAGAGTGGCAGGCAGAGAGAGAGGGAGAAGCAGGCTCTCCTCTGAGCAGGGAGCCCGATGCGGGGCTCGATCCCAGGACCCTGGGATCATGACCTGAGCCGAAGGCAGACACCTAACCAACTGAGCCACCCAGATGCCCCTATTTTAGTTCCCTTTTAATGACAGAACTTATTACCATATATACTAAAAATAAAGTTTCAACCACTTAAAATGTCACACAGCGAAGAAATATAACTGACTAATCACTGCCCCAATCATGGTCAGGTCAGTTAAAAAGGCTGGTATTATCTTAATGTACTAATTATTCTTTTTTAAGTTCTTAATTTATTTTTCATAATCTCTACACCCCAACTGTGGGGTCGAACTCATGACCCCGAGATCAAGAATCACACGCTCTTCCAGCTGAGCCAGCCAGGTGCCCCACTATTCTTTAATACAGACAAAACTGCCTCTTGAACCACTTTTCAGATTCTGCAATTTTCCATCACCCATATAAGTATGGGTGCTGGCAGACTAGACTTTTTTTTCCCTGAGGACTGGCTCACAGAAAACCGTAAGAAATAGTGATTATTAAAATTCTAAGATAGGGGTGCCTGGGTGGCTCAATTGGTTAAGCGACTGCCTTCGGCTCAGGTCATGATCCTGGAGTCGCGGGAATGAATCCCACATCCGGCTCCCTGCTGAGTGGGGAGTCTGCTTCTCCCTCTGACCCTCCCCCATCTCGTGCTCCCTCTCTCTCTCATTCAAATAAATAAATAAATAAATCTTAAAAAAAATTCTAAGATAAATATTGGGGCGACTGGGTGGCTCAGTCAGTGAAGCAGAATCCTGGGATCAGGTCCCAAATCAGGCTCCCTGCTCAGCGGGCGGTCTGCTTCTCTCTCTCCCTCTGCCACTCCTCCTGCTCGGGCTCTCTCTCTCCAATAAATAAATAAGATCTTTTTTTAAAAAAGATCTTATTTATTTATTTGACAGAGATTGATAGCGAGAGCAGGAACACAAGCAGGGGAAGTGGGAGAGGGAGAAGCAGGCTTCCCGCCGAGCAGGGAGCCCGATGCGGGACTCAATCCCAGGACCCTGGGATCATGACCTGAGCCGAAGGCAGACGCTTAACGACTGAGCCACCCAGGAGCCCTAAATAAGATCTTTTTTTAAAAAATAAAATTCTAAGATAAATACAAAACCAACAAAATGTAAATATAAAAGCAATTATGGCTGAAGGGACCTAAACATCTACTACCACCCTCTCATTTTAAAGAGGGAGAAATAAAGCAAGGTCAAGCTATATGCCCAAGGAAACAGCAAGTTAGTGGCAGGTCTCCAAATAGTACTGTAAGCCACCCTACATTCAAAGGCAGTTATACACAAATGCCATCAACATTTAGGAGCAAGTGTGCAATTCCATCATCCATTTAATATCACTTTGTTCTTCAAATGATCACTTACTAAGAGCACACAGAATCTTGGGAATTTCAGAGCTGGAGTGGGGAGCCATTAATGACTCCTCACTTTCCAGATGAGTAAACTAATGTCCAGAGAGACATTACCACTCCGTTCATTCCTCTACAAACATTTACTGGACCCCTACAATAAGCCCGGTTTTAGAGATGCAAAGATACACAGGATAAGATCCCAGTTCTTACTCTTCACTACAGAGAACACACTGATGGTCACCAGAGGGTAGGTGGGGGTGGCGATGGGGGGAACAGGGGATGGGGATGAAGAGCACACTTACCGTGGTGAGCACGGAGTCATGTACAGAATTCCTAAATCACAATATTGTACACCTGAAACTAACAGAATATGGGAACTATACTGAAATTAAAATTGAAAAAAAAATTCCAGTTAAGGAGCTCACGTGGGACAAAGAGAAAGCATAACTGTAATAGGACATGGTGCTATTTTAAGGGAGGGCTTGGCTAGTAGACTGGGCCAGAAAGGAGGAATGAATCAGCCCTGATCGTCTGAATATGACACTGGACACCGAGCAGGAGCACGAAGCTACTGACACGATTTAAGGCTTGACCATAATGTTTTATAGTAAAACAGATGAAAAAAGTTCCACTTTCACCAAAAGGTGCAGGAAACTAGCGCTTTCTGGACTGTCAAGCACAGCACCTAGCATTTCACGCATATTAACTCTGAAGATGACTCAGACGTAATCGATATTATCCCCATTATTTCAAAGGGAGCCAACCAAAACAAACTTGTTCACGTGAGTATGATACGCCAGAGCCATAATCTGAACCCAGGCTTGTCTGGCTCCAAACGTCACATCCCTTTCTTTCTCTCAGCACAGGATGTTAAGTGTTTAAATCACCTCCACATTCTCTTCAGTCTCCGTAAGCAATACATCCTGCAATAAATAATTCTAGTCTTCAAGATTATTAATTCCTAGAATCAGAAATCATTGTTTAAAAAGCTGAAGGAAAGACAAGAAAAGATTCTTCCTATACCTGAATAGTGTCCTCCTCTCTTTAAGAAACTTACTCATAAAAACTGAAATATTGATGTGAATTTCGGCTTTCAGCTTTTCCCTTTTCTATGCTTAGATCACATCATAGGTACTCCATAAATGGTATTTTTCTTCAAGATATGGAGAGGACGAACTCTGAAATCTTCTAAACACTTGGAATTTGAAGAAGTACATTTCCTTGTTTCTATTCCTGTCCAGAACATCTTACCATCCCGAAGGCTGAAAAAAGCCCCGCTCTCAGGAGCCAGGGAAGCACTGAGGATGCAAACGAGTCTCCCAGCAGCCGGGGAAGTCAGGGGCCTGGCAATCTACAAACACCTGCCGGCGCAGATTTGCACACGCTGCCAGGACGAGGCGGGGGCGGCGGAGGAAGACAGGGGCCAGGGGCCAGGGGCAGAAGGTCAGGTCTGGATCCCTCGTATTAACCCTAAAGAAGCCCCACGCTTGCCTGTGAATAAAGGAACAACGTGGGAAGCCCAGCCGAAGGCACGAAAGGAGAGCCCTGCTAGGTAACAACGGCCTCTGTTACCGAGAAAGTTGTATCGGCGAGTACGCTGTGTCACCCAGCAGGGATGCAGGTCATGGGACAAACCCCAAGTGGCCTCTCGGAATGTGAACGAACACATCTGGGCATTCAAACTGACACCTCGCTCAAGCCCCCAGGAGACAAAATAAGTAATAACTAACCTCTGCACCAAGGTTTTCCGCGCAAGCCGTAGCTGGGGCACCGGCGCGAAGCTGCCCCGCGACCCCGGCTGCCCGGTGCCTCCAGGATCCCGGACCCCTGCCGCCCCGCAATCCCCGTCCCGCGCCGTGAGCCCCGGCCCCCCGCCGCCCCGTGCCCCTTGCCTTCCCGCGATCCCTGCCCCGCTCCCCGCGCCCCCTTACCGGTCTGCGCCCCAGCTCCCGGCCTCCCTGCGCCCCCCGGACCCATGCCTCCCCGTGTCTCCTGACCGGTCTGCCCACCCCCCGGCAGCCTCGCGATCCCCGCTCCGCGCCCCCTGACCCTTCTGCGCCCCCCGGTCCCCCCGTAATCCCCGGACCCCCGCCGCCCCGCGATCCCCGCCCGGAGTCCTGCGCCCCCCGGACTCCGGCCGCCCCGTGCCCCCCGCCCCGCGCGTCCTGCGACCCCGGACTCCGGCCGCCCCGCGATCCCCGCCCCGCGTCCTGCGTCTCCCGGACTCCAGCCGCCCAGTGCCCCCCGCCCCGCGTCCTGCGACCCCGGACTCCGGCCGCCCCGTGCCCCCCGCCCCTCGTCCTGCGACCCCGGACTCCGGCCGCCCCGTGCCCCCCGCCCCGCGTCCTGCGACCCCGGACTCCGGCTGCCCCGCGATCCCCGCCCCGCGCCCCCTGACCCTTCTGCGCCCCCCGGACTCCGGCCGCCCCGCGACCCCCGCCCCGCGTCCTGCGACCCCGGACTCCGGCCGCCCCACGATCCCCGCCCCGCGCCCCCTGACCCTTCTGCGCCCCCCGGACTCCGGCCGCCCCGCGACCCCCGCCCCGCGTCCTGCGTCTCCCGGACTCAGGCCGCCCCGCGACCCCTGCCCGGTGCTCTGAGGGCGAACGCAGGGGCTGCCCTCCGGCCGCCCAGCCTCACCTCCAGGCGCGCCGCCCCCCGCGCCGGCCGGGCCCCAGCGCCCCGCGACCAGCTGAAAGAGGAGGAGGAGGCGGAGCGGCCGGGACCCCCACGCAGACATCGCCCGGCCCCGCGCGGGAACGCAGGCGGCCGCCTCACGACGGCCGCGCGGGAAGGGAACTCGGGCTCCAGAGGGATGAAACCGGGAGGTGGGTCGGAGCCAGGGGGGACGGCGCTGCTGCCGAGTGGCTGCTCAGCTCGTGCTGCTCAGTCCGGGGCCAGCGCGGCCACCTCCGCCTGCAGGATTCCCGCGGACTCGTGGCGTCTGAGGAGGCTCGCGCGCCTGGCCCCGCCCCCGCCCTTGGCCCCGCCCGCCTGCCCGTTGCCCCGCCTCCGTTTTCCCCGGCCTGCCTTTGGCCCCGCCTTTGCCCCCCCCCGCTTAGAAGCTAGCTTAGAGCCAGAGCTCCGCCTTTTCCGCGCATGGCCCCGCCCCCGGATGGCCCCGCCCCCGAGCTGGCCGGGCCCGGGCCCCAGCTCCCGCGGCTGCAGCCGGGCGCTCAATCCCGGGAAGCGGGAGGCCCGGGCTGACGCCCCTGGCCAGTCCCTCTGGCCTCCGGCGACCTGCGCAGGCCCCCAGCTACCTGTGATCGCCATTGCTAATTAACGTCTGCACTGTGTGCGGCACTGGGGGAAGCAGACGGACAGACTGCGCCCAGCGGACAGGAGGAAGTTATTTCGCGTCCTCACCAGAACTGCCCGCGGAACTGGGGCGCGGAGCTGAAGCGCCCTAGTCCCTGAACCAGGCGCGGGGGCCCGGGGGCCCAGTCCGGACCCTCCTTCAGGCGCCCGTGGAAATGACGCGCAGCTGTCTCAGCACAGGCCGTGCACCCCCCGCCCCGTGTGTCCAGCCGTGAGCGTCCGTAAGCAGTGCCACCACCCCCGGGCTGTCCAGCAGTAAGCGTTTGTAAGCAGTGTCCCCCCGCCCCATGTGCCCAGCAGTAAGCATCTGTAAGCAGTGGTCCCCCCCACCGTGTGTCCATCCTTGAGCGACTGTAAGCAGTGCCCTCCATACCCCCCGTGTGCCCAGCCGTGAGCATCTGTAACCAATGCCCCCCCGTGTGCCCAGCCATGAGCATCTGTAACCAATGTCCGCCCCCCCCCACGTGCACAACCGTGAGCATCTGTAACCAATGTTCCCCCTCGCCCTGTGCCCAGCCCTGAGCGTCCATAAGCAGTGCCCCCCCCCCGCTGTCCAGCAGTAAGCGTTTGTAAGCAGTGGTCCCCCCCCACCGTGTGTCCATCCTTGAGCGACTGTAAGCAGTGCCCTCCATACCCCCTGTGTGCCCAGCTGTGAGCATCTGTAAGCAATGTGCCCCCCCGTGTGCCCAGCCGTGAGCATCTGTAAGCAATGTGCCCCCTTCCGTGTGCCCAGCCATGAGCATCTATAAGCAGTGCCCCCCACCACGTGTGCCCAGCCCTGAGCATCTGTGAGAAACACAGAAACACAGCCACTCCCCTCCCCCCCCACCCCAGTTTTGGGAGCAGACTGCTAGAGTGCCATCTCCAATCCCTCCTGACCCTACCGTTCATCCTCTCTGTTCATAATTGATTAGAAAGCTTCATCTGGCTGAAGAGATTCAGGCGAATTAACTTTAAACTTAAGTGGCAGAGCGTTTCACTGATTCTTCACAGAAAGCCTTATGGAGTTGACGCCTCTAAGGCTCCTTTGAGCAGGAATTTCACACCAAGCTCCAGACTCAGTAAGTCTTAAGAAACCTGGTTGTAAAGAATATAAATGGTAAAATTTAGGTAAGACTTTTCCCCTAGGTCTAAGTACAACGGGGAACATGGAGACAAAATCCAATGATGCTGCTCTGCTTGAGCTGAACTTAGCGGGGCCACAGAAAGGGTCAGGTGAGTCATCAATGACCCTTCTGCACTGGCCGGAAAGTGCTTGTGGGCCCTTCGCTGCAGACTTCGTTTGCTCTGCACGGTATATGGGGCATTTGGACACTTAACGCAACTCACCCACACAGTATCTGAGGAAGTCAAGCGCTACTCCACTTTTACAGCTAGGGGACTTGAAACAGCGGCTGAATAACGGCTGGAGGGCACAGGACCTTCGGTGGGAAAACCAGGATTCAGCGGTTGTTAGCTCTGCCTGCAAGCATAATTGCAACTCCTGGACCTTACCAGGGTGTCCTGTCAATAACCACAAGAACAATGGTGATTTACAGTCTGCGGAAAAGGCGACTCGTTGCTGTGACTGTTTGTAAGTGAAAGGCGAAGTGAGAAATTTGCTGGGCACATTAAAATCCAAGCAAATCATTATGGAACATAAAGTGAGCATCTTGGATGGATTGTTCTGGAAGGATACGCCCGTTACCCTCCGTTGCCGGATGCGGTAGCTGCACCTGACTCTAATAACAGGCATTGTCACGGTGCTAGGAGACACGGCTGACACAGGGCATGAACACTGCACCCTCACCGACCAAGTCCCCTAACGCAGCATCAGACTTCCAACGTTCTGAGCTTTGACCCAAGCGGCTGCCCTACAGGCTGCATCATGCACCTGCATCCCGGACACATCGCCCTCTGATCTGTGTGGGGTTCTCATCCCACGTCCCTGCCTTTGGTCATCCTCCTCCTCCCCTTCTGTGAATATCCACATCCACCCTTTCTTGAAGACCCGCCCCCTCAAATGCTGCTCACACCACGAAGCGCAGCCTGGCCCCCCCCCCCCGCCCCCAGCCTTAGCCACCTCCCTTTCTCAAGACCCAGAACACTTGTCTCTTGCACTTCCTACTTTCCATCTTTTTCTCTCTAAATCTTATGTCCCCTACTAGATAATGAGCTCCTAGGCCTAGAATCTAGGTCGATTCATCTTTACAATACCCACCAGCCAGTCAGCGCCTTGCCGTGGAAAGTGGCATTTAATAATTGCCATATTAACCTTGCTGACGAGTGGGGGGCTGCCATGATCTATGCGCTCTTTAAATACACGAGCCCATTCGATCTCAAGCCCACTCGCTCTCGACAGGGGCAGGGTTTGTGTTCCCCTCGAGCTGCCCGTCCTCCGCTCTCTTCTGCCCAGACTGACGCTGGGAATCCCACCTGCTCAGACTCCACACTCTGATTGTATGCAGTGAGGTGTCTCCCACATACTGGCAATGAGCAGATGCACACGCGGGTGCTGATCTCACCTCGGAGCCCCAGTGTGTCCCCCTGGGTAAGTGACGACATCGTCACTTGGACCTGGCGCTTCGTAAGTCCCAAACCATCGTGTCCTCTGCTCTTCCTATCTCGGTCAGTGGCACCACCATCCAACGACGTCCTCAAGCTAAACACCACACGCCCGGTTCCCCACCCTCGCTCGCCACATCCAACGCCCCTCCCAGGGCAGTCACCTTGACGACACCTTGAACCTGTACCTACCCCTCCCTCCTACTGCTGTAGGCACGGCCATGCTCATCTCCAACGTAGGCTGCTGCCCTGCACGCCCCAGCACATTCTGCAGAAGGCAGCCTGAGTGTGCGAACACAGGAACCAAAGCCCAAGTCCGTGCCAGGGTCCTCAGAGTAGCCCTGCTGCCCTCACGGGCACCACGCCACCCCTCCCCCGTGACCTGCCTTCCGGCTGTCCCAGCTGCAGTCCTGTCCACGGGCCTTCCCAAAACTGCTCCCCTGCCTGCCCTTTCTCTCCCTACCCCACCTTCCCTGCTCTGCCTGATTCCCGTCACCTCCTCAGACACAAACCGGCCATATACGTTGGGTCCTCCTCTCCCTCTGCCCGTGACGCTCTGCACTGTCCCCTCCTCTTAGCACATGTCGCGGTTTGTTATTACACACCCTTCCGTATGTGATTCCTCCCGTGGAACACTCGCTCCCGAAGGGCAGAAGCTGTGTCTGCGTTATTCACGGGGGTGCGCCCAGCGTATGGGGCACCAGTCGATGCTCAGAATGTTTACTGCATGAATAAATGAATGTTGGGTAGTTTGCCCCAGATCTCAGAGCCAGTGAGCTGAAAATGGTGAGCAGGGACTCAAACCCAGGCGGCCTGGCTTCAGAGACAACCATTCGGAGCAAAAGCTCTCTTTGGGCCCCACCCTTAATCTTTTTTAATTTAAATTCAATTAATTAACGTATAGTGTATTATTGGTTTCAGAGGTAGAGGTCAGTGATTCATCAGTTGCGTGTAACACCCAGTGCTCATCACATCACGTGCCCTCCTTCATGCCCATCCCCCGTTACCCCATCCCCCCACCCCCCTTACCCCCCAGCAACCCTCTCTTGTGGTTTGTCTCCCTCTCTGATTTCGTCCTATTTTACTTTTTAAGTGGTGCCTTAAAACCTGGAGGCAGAAGAGGAAGCCCATAGAGGCTCCGCCGCAGGCCCGTTGCGTCGGCGGTGGCAGGCATCATCCTGGGTGGGGCAATTGCTCTCTGATGTGCTCACTTACAGAACCCTTAAGCAAAGGGCAGCTGGTGCTTTGCAGCGAAAAGCGAGCACAGCGGTGGGGGGAGGGGTCTGGAGTCAGATAAGCATGGTGGTCTGGGAGTGGAGTGACCAAATGCGTGGTCTCGCATACCGACCTTGTTCACTTCCTTTCTTATAATGGGGTCAACTGGGCTAAATGCAGAGCCAGGCAGATTCTCGAATCTCCCATTCAGCATTTCCATTGTAGTTTGGTGATAAATTCTGCTGTGAGCCTTTAAGATGAAAGCCAAACTGAAAAGTTAATTAAAGATAAAAATGGATGCTGTCAATTTTACTGCTGAAATTAAATGCGTTTTCACAGATCAAAGCAAAAAAAGCAAGTATTGATAGGGTATTAAAATTCAGTCCTTCAAAAGAAATGATATAAGAAGAAAAGGTCTTTTTCAGGGGCTGTTTCAATGCCTAATCAAAATATAAAAGGGCAGACATATTTTAATGTACAGAGCTTCAAAAAAGAAAATTAATTGGCCATATTTTTATTGGATTGTAATAGTTAAGTAGTAGTGCATAAAAATCACATATCACGAAAATATAAAGCATATATATAACTGAGCTGTCTCAGTAATAGCGTATCTATATCACAACGTCATAGACCCAATGACCAAGAGAAAAACACAAGTGAACAAGGAAATGGCAATTCACTACAAAACAGAGTAAATTATAATGTGACAAATATCAGCACTTGTTACAAATAAAGATATAGTTTCCCACCTAAAAGTGCAGTGCAGTTACCCATGCCCCCCGAAATGTCCAAAGCTTTTACACCTGGGACATCACATCATGAAAGAATTTTTCCTTTAAAACAAACAGAAACAATACAAAAGGATAGATCTTAATTAAATCTCAACACACACACAGGTAGTTATGTAGAGGTCCTAGATATGTTAATTAGCTTGATTGTGGTGATCGTGTCACAATGTGCACAGTTATTAGATGTATATGTTGATGCTATCTCAATAAAGCTGCTAACGCATAGAAATTTCTATGGTGAGGAAGGACAGTAAAAAAAAAACAAATATGGATTTCTGTAAATTTCTTCGCCAGATTTGCAATTACTTAATATGCAAAAGCTCAACATTTGCACTAAGTAAACACAACCTATGATACATAAATATTTATTGCATTAAGTGACCTGTTGTTCATAGATGGCTCACTAGTATAATTTATAAAAGACATTTATGCCCCTGTTTTAATGTCTGCAAGACACAATTGTAAGTGTTCGATTCTGTGCAAAAGGTAGAATTTAAGTGTTCTTACCAAACACACAAACGGACGTCACTCACTTTCTATTCTGGAACTGAGAGATATTCAGACACTGCTACATACATCAAAAGTAAGTTCAAAGGATAAATTATATGGCGGGTATGGACCACAGATGCTCCAGAAATTTGTGGCTGCACACCCAGCAGGAGGACTGCCATTTTAGAATTTAATTTAATGATTGCCAATTTAATTGTTCCCAGATTACTCCCACTCCAATCAAGGGATATTATGAAATTCTGAAACTCAAAAAAAGCACACAAAAAATTCAAAATTAAGTAGATTTCCATTTGTAATTTGTACACTGCCACATAATGCTTTTATGGAAGGGAGGATAAGATGAGACAAAACTGGAGCTGTTTCTCTTGTACGTTTGGGAATCTGCTCTAATTATCCACTCTAATTTATTTAGCAAGGGTTCTCATCCAGCTTCAGTTCCTGTGCAATACTAATTGATGTCAAGTTTTTTTATGGCTAAGAAGCAAGACCAGATGAGCATCTTTCAGCAACACAAAGAGCTCCCTCTGAGGATTAGAGTAATATACGACATTGATTGTCCCAGAGAATTGATTATCTTTAACCTAATTCCACGCCACCTGAGCCAAGTCTCTGACAATTGGAAATCGTTTGGTAACGTCCAGTTCCACAGCTGTCTCACCTGAGTTGCAATCTTCCCTTGCTCTTCTAGAACGTGCCTGATTAATTTCAGGTGTTTTCAATTTCTTGCACACTAAGGAATACTTGAGGCCATCTGCATGCCAAAGGACATTTTGATCCTTGATTGCATATGATCTTCTTGTCATCAGGGAAGCAGAGTTGAACTTGCCTGTCGTACTTCTGATGCACGTCTGATCTCCCCAGTGCTCTGTGGGATAACAGACTGGGAAACAATGGCAGCCTATTGGGAAGTACACAGCCTTTGGTCTTTGATGTCAAATAAACATGAGTTTGGAATCTTGCTGTCACTTCCCAGCTATTCATTCAACAGCTATTTGAGAATCAACCATATGCCCAGTTCCTGGGATGATGCAGCAAACAAGACAGAACTTAATGCCTAGGGGAGGAAAGCAGAGAATAAACAAGATAGTTTCAGAATTTGCTAAGAATTCTTGAAGAAATAAATAGAAAGTGATGGGGAGGGGGTCAGAAAATGCCTTCCTGGGGCGGTGGCCTGAGCTAGGAGACAGAGAAAGCACCAGTCACAGCGGGGGCGGCGGGGGGGGGGGGGGCATTCCAGATAAAGGAGGCAGCTCGGGTGCAGCTCTGAGGTAGAAGAGAGCTTTGTGAGGAAGGACAGAGAAGAGTCATCAAGATGCAGGGAGTGGGGTGAGGCCTGGTTGGAGAGCACGGACTTCCTTCTCAGGACAGTGGACATCAGCGACAGGTTTGTAGTGAAGATTCTTATATTATTTGGGTGGGGGTCCTCATAACTTAATAAGACTCAACAAACTACTCATTTTTTAAAAGTGGACAAATATTGCAGTATCTAGAAAACCATGGTTTGATAAACTGACACATGTGTGTAGTACTTTTTCTCCCACCTTTTTGGCCTTGAGAGCTGAACCTTCAGCTTATAATTCTGCACGTCTGAAGGCTGGATTCTGACTCCATCCATGTCGAGCTTTGTTTGTCTTCCAACGACGGGCACCACGCGGCTTCCGTTCCCACACCTCCCTGGCCTGACGCTGGGTTAGCTGGAATAGTGTTTGGAAGGAAATGCCCAGGAAGCCATTCCTACACTGGGATGATCAACAATCACCTCACGGCCCACGGCCCACATCACAGCCGCGACCCCTCCAAAGACCTCCAAATGGAGGGGAAGTGGGTGTGGGAAGACAGCAGGACTTACCAGCTGCAGCTAAAACATCTCCCTCTCGCAAACCCTAAGCACAGGAACATAAGAACACGTCGTTAGAGTCCTTCCGGGGCCCTTGGGTGGGGCCGTGCCAGTGAGGGGTGCTCAAGCTCAAGCTTCATTATTGTCCCTATAAATGTGTGAAATTCCCCGATGGGAAGCCATGCATGCAGGGGGACAGGTGCGGGAGGCCTCGTGGAAGGCAGGACAGCCCACACGGGAGCAGAGGCACCCGGGTGACTGGCACACATCACTCACCTTCTCTGAGCTTTGGTTTTCTCAACCCACATAACGGAAAGATGCCTCTGAATCACCAAGCACATCCTAGGCCCTCGGCAAGTGAGTGCTGTCATTATAACAAACGTTTTAGAAGGTGACTGTGAGGGTCAGCAAACATGAAGTCCCTGACACACACAGTTTGCCCCACAGATGATACTTTCTGCTCTGCTATTTGAGAAAGGGTTTTCTAAGGCTTCAAAATACTTTCGGGAAGCAACGAGAAGGAAAAATACATATTTTAATTTCTCCTTTGAAACTATGTTTAAACAAATGGCCTGTAATTTGCCAAAGTCTACCAGCAGACTTATTCAGCATCCGGGCCACTGACAGAAGGGCACAGTGGCCGGGCAAGCTTGTATGGGTGATTTTTATTTCATCTCTTGTGTATTTCCCAAAGTGAGCACATACTGCTTTATCATCAGAAAAAAGTAAGTTACTGGATTGTTCAGGACCCAGGAGAAAATTTATCCTGGATTCTCCCATCCTGTACGATTTGGAATTTTTCAGAGAATGTTATTATATAAGGCCCTTAGGTATAGAATCAAAGACTCGTCCTGTCCTAGTGTTCGGGATAAAGGCCCTTAGAGAAGAGATTCTTCCTGCCAACATGAAAGGAATCAAAGGTCCTCTCCAACCGTGAGGCCTACTTCAATGGTAACTAACAAATTCATATACACTCACTCAGGACTCAATCCAGTTTCCACTTATACTGGGCTCTTTTAGGAGAAAATAGGGGAAAGTAGACTCCTTTTAAAATCTGAATCGCTAATAGGAATGTCTAGCACGAAGACGGATTAAAAATAAACCAAGATATGACCCAGCAACCCCACTTGGGGACTCGCCCCAGAGGACGAAGGCTGTGCATGAGGACTCGTGACGGTGCCACTCGCGAGAGCCCCCAAACGGAACCACCCTCACATCCACCACGCAGTGCGAGCACACAACGGGGTATTCTTCAGCAATAAAAACAATAGATTCCGGCCGTTGTTTCTCTTACCCCGTAGCTGTGACCTGCCGCACGCGCTGGGCCGCGAGGCACCTTGACGACATGACGCTCGGGGAGACGCCGCTCACGGGCGACCGCGTGGTGGCTTGTGGACCGCACGCCACGACACATCCATGACAGGCAAACCTGCGCGGGCCGGGAGCAGACCGGCGGGTGCCCGGGGCCGGGGGCGCTGGGGCGACGGCCAAGTGGGACGCGGCTTCTGTTTGGGAAAGTGGGAGCGTTCTAAACCGTGGTGTCGGCTGCCCAGCTGTGAAAACTCACTAAAGCCACCGAGTGTGTGCTTTCGACGGGTTCAACTGCGAGGTATATAATAATTAGGTCTCAATAAAGCCGTGACGAAAGAAAGGTAAGTAACTATTTCATTTTATCTAATTCCGGATTCATTCAAGAACATTAGTCTGAACGACCGAATTAAGGTTGCATGATTAATTGAAATCCTGACTTTTAAAAATAGATACCAATTATATTTTTTATATGTTTACCAACTATATTTTTTAAATTATGCATGATAAAACCACAAATTTACTAGAAGAATGTCTATATACTTTCTAAAAATTGTAATTCCAGTATAGTTAACATACAGTGTGATATTAGCTTCAGGTGCACAATCTAGTGACCTGACACTTCCATACGTCACCCGCTGCTCATCATGACAGGTGTCCTCCTGCAACCCCATCACCTGTCTCCCCCGCCCCCCCACCTCCTCCCCTCTGGTGACCAGCAATGTGTCCTCTGTAGTTAAGAGTCTGTTTCTTGGTTTCTCTTTTTTGTTTATTTTGCTTCTTAAATTCCACATATGAGTGAAGTCATATGGTATTTGTCTTTCTCTGACTGACTTATTTCACTTAGCATCATACTCTCTAGTTCCATCCACGTCATTGCAAACGGTAAGTATTCATTCTTTTTGATGGCTGGGCTGCGTCATATTCCATATTGTGTGTGTGTGTGTGTGTGTGTGTGTGTGTGTGTCACATCTTCTTTATTGGGCTCCTTCCTTAGTTTGGCTATTGTTGAAAATGTTGCAATAAACACTGGGGTGCATATATCTTTTCAAATTAGTGTTTTTGTATAGAATGTTTATATACTTTGGCATGAGGGATATCTTTATATGTATTATACTAACAACAAAAAACGTAAATGACTCATAACTTTGCCTACAAAAACACAAAAAACCTTCAATTATCAGCATTAAAAACAAAAATGCAAATGCTAAAAGGAGAAGACACTGGGACGCAGATGACCAGGAGCCCGTAAGTGACTTTTCTAAGTGCCGTGACAGGACTCTGGGCAAGGACATGGGCAGACAGAGCACAAAAGAATACGAAAGAAGAATAGCTGGAAGAAAAAGGGGGAAAAAAGCATGTGACATGGATTACTTCACTGGGTGATGTGCACTGTTATCAAGTTCTTCCCTACCAGGCCAAAACAACAAAAAAGATGTTAGAAAATTTTAGGAGTAGCTCATCATGTTTTTTTCAAGAGTGTTATTTATTTGAGAGAGTGCATGCATGAGCGGGGAGGCAGACAGAATCTGAAGCAGACTCTGCCCTGAGCGCGGAGCCCGACGCGGGGCTCGATCCCACAACCGTGAGATCATGACCTGAGCCGAAACCAAGAGTCAGACGCTTCGCTGACTGAGCCGCCCAGGCCCTGCTCGTCATGTTCGTAATGGCTTTTTAACTCCCCTCTGAGTGAGACGCCCTGGTCCAGCTTTCCTGCTCCTCTCACCCCTCACTCTGGGGAGCTGCCCTCCTCCGTTCCCTTTACCACTGAGACCCTCAACCTTCCATTTCTGGAGCCTCCCAGCTGGTCTCCCCACCTTGCCTCCTCCCAGCAACCCAGCTCCCGGACTCGAGTTAGGGCGTACTCCTTTCCCTCATTCACTCAAAATCTGGGGCGCCTGGGGGGCTCAGTTGGTGGAGCGTCCGACTTTTGATTTTGGCTCCGGTCATGATCTCAGGGTCCTGGGATCAAGCCCCGTGTGGGGATCCACGCTCAGTGGGGAGTCTGCTTCTCCCTCTGCCCCCCCATGCTCCCTCTCAAATAAATAACTAAAAGAAATAAAAAATAAAACATCTCAGCAGCTCCTGCATGGCACAGAGCACAGGGCACACCGTCTGCCAAGCTGTCTGGTCTCTTCAGCGTTCATTTCCAACCCCATCTCCTGTCCTTAACCGTCTTCCCCCGACAAGCTATGCTCCAGCTGGGCTCAGCTACGGGCTTTCCATAAATATGTGAGGCTGTCCCACTGCCAGGCCTTCGCTCCCGAGCCGCAGCTCGCGGCCACCGGGGGTCCAGCACGTGTCCACAGTAGCAAGTAGCTGATTACAGCCCTGCCCTTCCTGCACAGTAATAACTGAGAACATGTCTTGCTCAGCCACAAATTGCCATCACCTAAAATTACCAGGAACATGATAAATAGGAACAGAAATGAATCTACTTTCTGGCTTTTTTTCCCCAGAACGTGGAATATTTTTGCATTGCTAACAAATAACTTTCATGGAACTTTCAAAGCGCTAGACTAGAAATTCAAGTCTTGCTTATTTTCTGATTGAGAGAAACTCCAGAAGTAAAATCATACACAGGAACACCTGATTTTTTTTCCCCACGAGTCATTTTTAAAACATGATTTGTAACTCGCCCAAATGAAATCGACGCAAGATTTCAACCTTTTAGCTCTTTGCTTTCCTCCTTCTGCCCATCAAGGTGCTCCTGCCCCAGCCGAGCCCCCGCTGGGAAGAGCCCACGTTCAGATGAGGATTGCTGAGCTCCTCCAGGACGCACCAGGCAACAGCCTGCAACCCAGAGCTACAAATGCGCCACAGGGCAGAGGGAGCAAGGGGCTGGGGAGAATCTAGGCTAGACACAGCCTTGGAGCAAGGAAGAAACCAGTTAGGGCAGCCCCCCCCCCCCCCAGTTTTTACTTTTCCCCCAGCATGACATTATTTCAACAAAAGGGTCAGCGGCACCTGGCTGGCTGAGTCAGTGGGGCATGTGACTCTTCTCTCCGGGTTGTGAGTTCAAACCCCACATTGGTTGTAGAGAGGACCTAAAATAGTAAAAAAATCTTAGGGGCACTTGGGTGGCTCAGTCGGTTGAGGGTCTGCCTTCAGCTCAGGTCATGATCCCAGGGTCCCAGTCCCGCATCAGGCTCCCTGCTCAGCGGGGAGTCTGCTTCTCTCTCTGCCCCTCTCCCCCGCTTGTGCTCGCTTTGTCAAATAAAATCTTTTTTTATTTTTTATTTTTTAAAAGATTTTATTTATTTATTTGACAGAGAGAGAGACAGCGACAGAGGGAACACAAGCAGGGGGAGTGGGAGAGGGAGAAGCAGGCGTCCCGCCGAGCAGGGAGCCCGATGCGGGGCTCGATCCCAGGACCCTGGGATCATGACCCGAGCTGAAGGCAGTCGCCTAACCAACTGAGCCACCCAGGCGCCCCAAAATCTTTTTTTAAAAAGGTGAATATGTTGAGATTTTTCCATCATTAGGATGAAGTCCTGAATACTTGCTCCAGATGTGGTGGGAAAATGCACTAGGCTCTCATCCCCCAGCCTCTACAGTTGTCGTGACTTTAGGAAAGTGCTCAAGGGGTGGTCAGAATACAGCAAACCCACCAGTTCTACTCCCTGGATGGGAAGGGGGTGTATTTCAGGATTTCATTCCAGCATATCAAGGACAACCACTCACTCATTCCTCAGTATCAGAAGCCTAATACGTGCCCGTTTCTGTTCTTGATGCTGGGACAGTAGGCAGATGTACCAGGCGGTGAGGGGGGGGCTTGGAGAAACACCCCACAGGGTTAGGGAGGGTGCGTGCCTGGGGCAGTGGCCCACACAAGGTGACACTGGGACCTGTGCAGTGCAGACACTCCCAGGGATGAGCATTCTCAAGGTAGAGGGACTGGCACATACAAAGGCCCTGGGGTGGAAGAGGCCTGGTATTTCAAGGAACGAGAAGGCTCATTCGGATGAGCACCTGGTGGAAGAGAAGGTAGCAGTGGGGGCCCCTGTAAACCAGAGTAAAGGACTTGGCTTTCCCTGGGCAGGAAGGGTGGCCGGCCAGCCTACGCTGGGAGAGCACCCTCCGGCTGCTGTGTTGAGGACGGCCTGAAGGGAGGACCCTGCACCAGGCTGGCTGACAGTCCTTGTGAGAGACTGGGGGGGCCAAGGCTCAGACTCCATTCTGGGGACAGGCAGCTCACTTCTCCGTCTACCTCCACTTCCGTGCAGAGCGAGACCCGAAGGGTCACGTGACCACGTGCAGCCGACCCTCACCATTCAGATTCTGTGTTTGCAAATTTGCTTGTAGCCAGCCCCAAGCCAACACGGACGGGGCCTTCGTGGTCCCTGTGGACGGGCGCAGGTGCGCACGCTCCCAGCCAGGATCAGAGCGGAACCCTGCCTCCTCGTTTCAGCCCATACCGTCAACAGCGTTCTTCTTTCGGTCTGTTTTGTGCCTATTTTTCACATCTTTGTGATTCCGCCTAAGCTCAGGGCAGAGGTGCTGGCTAGTGCCCCTCCAGACCGAGATGTGTGTGTCAGACTAACTCTGTTTCGGCGGGTCACCGTTGTTGGCCATGAGCTCAAGATTAATGAGTTACCAGCACACGTTAAATAAGATGTCTTTAAACAGAAACACACAGCAAACAAGGTCACACATTGATCGGTTGAGCAAAATGTGGCCAGAGGCTCTCAGGAACCTGGCCTGGTATTCAATCCCCCCGAGCCACGGATCAGTATTCGCTCAGTGTTCGTGACGATTCCACAGAACACAGCTACTAGGAGTAACGGCAACCAGCTGTACTGGGAAAAGGACACTTGGATTAAAAAAGCACTCTGTCAAAGGGGCTTGAAAACAGACCTGGGCAGAACACGAGCAGTGGGGCGGGCACGCACACACCCCTGCGACCCAGACGTGCTACCAAGCTCCGCGTGTTTCTAATGCGTCTCCAAGTTTGAGAATCACCTGGGGAGCTTTGGCGTCTCCCGCACCCAGGCTGTGGGGCACAGGAGGGCCGACTCCCACATGGTCCTGCAGCAGGCTGGGCCCACACTCGACAGAGCGCAGCCCTACATCTTCTGGCAAAGGGGACTGACTCAATCATAATGACAGCCAGACTCAGCAGCGGAGCTCCCTCTAGTCAAATCTATTCTCTTTGGTTCCACTCTTCCGCTTGACCATGACGTCTCAGCTTGGGCTGTGGGCGGCCTGTCTCAGCGGCAGCATCCTCAGCCTGCCTTGCTCACACCCCCGCCCCAGCTCCGGCCTGGCCTGGCCCTCACCTTCATCCTCAGACAGATCCCTGTGGACGGAGCCGGGTCGCCCACCCGCCTTAGTGAGAGGAACGGGGGACAGGAAACCAGAGTGTAAGCATCGTAGACAGGAAGACGTGGGAAAGGGACACCCAGGGGGCTTCAAAAGTGCTGTTTCCGAAGCGGGGTGGTGGGTACATAGGGTTTCACTTAGTTAGGCCTTCCATGTGTCGTTAACTACTCATGGACGTGCACGTACATGCAGGCATGCACACACACTTCCAGTCCAGTGTGAACCCATCAACACCGAGGACAGGACAGGGGCCCCTGCGTCCCTGGAGTCTACCCTGCCAGACACCGAGAAGAGGACAGCTCTAGTCTGCTCCAGACAGAAGGGGGACAACAGCAAGGGAAAGCCTGAGCGCGCAATCCCCACCCTTCTTTTTACGAAGCGAGCACCACGCCGACTGCGACAGCTCACGGACAGGAAGCACGAGGGCCGCCATGGGGCACCTAACTCACGGGGAGACCGTGGCCCTTACTGATCCCGGGGCCATCGGCGATTCCTGCCACAGGCACTCTCTTCCTTCACCACCTCCATTCTTTCCAAGTTTTATTACCCAAAACAAGGAGGGACGAGGGCGCCCACGACCAATCATCGCCGTTACAGGATTCAAGTGGACAGAGACGGCAAGGACCCGAGGCAGTTGGCGCCACCCGCGTCTCCCCACACAAGCGAGAACGAGTGAGGGCTTTCTCAGGGTGGAAAGAAGGATGGCGAGGACACTGAAATGGCCCCACGTGAGCTACAAAAGCCCTGGGTTCTCCTTCTATTTATCCTTCTCTTTCTGCTCTTTTTCTTTCTTCTCCCGCTCGGCTTTCGCTTCTTCCTCCTCGTGGTTTTTGATCAGCTGCTCCACTTCTTTCTGTTTGAGGACTCTGATGGCCGTCTTCCCGTTCTCTCTTGTTAGGGTGGCAATCTCCACTGCAAGGGAGCACACGCACGTTACGGGGCGGGCACACCGGGCAAACAACAGTCCCAGCTCCCCCTGGAGCCCAGGCTCCCCACGCTCCCAGGCTTGGTGCTGCGTGCGGCTCACAGCTACTCCGACAGTGAAGACGACCTTCCATCCTGTCACCTCCTAGCGACACTCCTACTTACGTGTCTCTCTCACCCATCCCAACCTCCGACTCGCCAGTCTGTCACTTTCCTGCAAAAAGCACACCAACCCCTGGCTCTAGCTGGCCTGCCATTGGCTGCGAGGACCAGAAGGAACCTCCATGTCCTCGTGGGGGCCCCTGAAGGCGCAGTCACCTCACATGCCTTTTTCACGGACTTCGAAAGCTCTTCAAAACAAAGGCATGAAAGCAGCTTCTATGACCACAGACAACTGGTAAACTAATACCAAAGGAAAAGGAATTTTTTGAGCAGGGGAAACAGAGTACTGCCTCCTTGAAATTAGGGAGAAGTACAAGACAGGACAGTCTGCAAGTCGACTGTGTTTTCTAAGGAACACCAGGAGCTAAATTATCCTAAACTAAATCGATCCATTAACTGACCACAATTTTTGAAAACCTTATTTAGAAATGTTGTTTTATATGATCATATAACTTAAATAAAGTATTTAAAATTGCAAACATGGGATAACCTAAGAGATCGGTGGATTCAAAAGAACAGAGGCTATAACAACTCATGCGTATGTCATCCCTCAGATACACTACAGCACGCGGATAAACGCATAACCACACGCATATTACCATGTGTATACACACACACAGTCAGGGCTGTCGAGAAGCCAATCAGACAATTATTAACTAAAGGTAGCGCGGCTCAGATCTCTAACTATGAACAATAAGAACATTCAGGCCCAAGTCCTGACGCTCAGAACGTAGGGTGGGATTACGGTCAAGGCACTGAACCTCACTAAGGCCTAGCACCCTCACTTGGGAAACAGGTATAAGGCCGCTCAATTCATAAGGCTGCTGTTTCAATGGACTCGGACAACACGTTAGGGCCGAACACAGCAGCCAAACGGAAGGGGGACAACAGCTTCTCTCACTCAAGTGAGCCAATTAGGAGTGAACCCCAATTACCTTTTTCAGCAGACAGTTTACTCACATCCATGGTCTTATTTAGGACTTTGATAGCTAAAGCCAGTGCGGACTTCAAAGTCATTTCTCCTTCTTTGTAGTCCTGTTTTAACATTGACACAGCTGCCTGTAAGACATAAAGGAGAATCAACTAAGAATTTCCTTTAAATTCCTGCACTTTGAGCGCCTGGGTGGCTCAGCTGGTTAAGCCACTGCCTTCGGCTCAGGTCATGATCCTGGAGTCCTGGGATCGAGTCCCGCATCGGGCTCCCTGCTCGGCGAGGAGCCTGCTTCTCCCTCTGACCCTCCCCCATCTCATGTGCTCTCTCTCTCTCTCTCTCATTCTCTCTCTCAAAGAAATAAATAAAATCTTTAAAAAAAAAAAAATTCCTGCACTTTTTCGGAATATGGATTGGTCAGAAGAATAACGGCTGAAATCACTGTGGGCATTATAACCAACACACACAATTCTGATGGCAGGGAGGGGAGACACGGGATGGGGTGACAAGGGGGTTGTTGATGCTCTATGAATGGGGTCTGCAACCTGGACCTCTTCAGACCTGCAAGGGGTCCGTGACAGAAGTCAAGGGGTCTGAGAACTAGGATGTGAAAAATAACTACGTCTATTTCCACACTTCTCACTGAAAATTAGCATTTCCTTTCATTATAAACGTAGACAGTGAGCCCCAGGAGTATGAGCAGTGCTTGCAACTTCGTTACCAGCAGAAATCCAAGATGTCTTCCTATCACATTAAGGTTGTGGCAGCTATTTTAGAATTGTTTATACTCGTGGCCACTTGAAAATCATGGTGGTTCTCAGATCTTTTGCTCAATTTCATAGCAGCATAAAAATACTCACAGCACTGTTGTTTCCAATGCATGTGGCTTTCCATCCTCCGTAATTCCCACTCGGGTCACTCTGGTAGAGCTGAAAGCCATAGTGCTTATCCCAGCCGATGTACAGCAACGAAACACCAAAGGGACGTTTTCCTTTAACAGCAACAACAAACAGCCAAACATGTCAGCAGTCTGAATTCAGTATCACCACGCTTCCCTGAGCCCATGAGGGAGACTACAGGTTTCTCTGAAGTGAAGCATTCATAAACTGCTTTGTTTTCTGAACACCACAGATAAGCTCCAGCCAAAATCCCACTTTCGTCTCTAGGATTTGGACAGAGCCAGGAAAGGGAATAAAGACACAGAGGACCAGCGCTGAATTTCATTATTATGTAAAAACCAATTTGTTTCCAGATTTGAAAATGGCATTATGGCCTTCCTGCAGTCTATTAATAAAACATATGACAATCTACACAGCGGAAGCCAGTTAATTCAGGAAGCAGAGATTTATGAAAAGTGTTTTATTTCATTTTCAACTTCTTTTTACCATCTCAAAAAGATTATTATCCATAAAATGGTTTAACTTTTTGGAATACAATGTCCAAAAAATTCAGTACCTCCGAACTGTGTATAAGCTTGTTTGATATCACACAGTGCTGTGACCAACTGCTCACAAGGAATTGGTTCCTGATACTGTAATAAATACCTACGATAAAGAAATTGGCATATTAGTAGTTTTCTCTAAAACACAGATACACCCTAAGCAAAATACCCTCTGAAAATAAATCTGTGCCACAGGGACAATCTAACAGCCACCTGTGATTTGAAGAGGGGAGGAGAGCACGGCCACACCCTAATATCCTTAAAGGAAGTAACATGTTAAACTTTGGTTTAAGAAAACTTTAATTTTCAATTAATACATTTTTTAATGACTCTGATCTTTGCAAAAATGACTTCTTAGAAACATCGAAACTAACGTACGTATCTTCAGTGATGCTGTTTATGACCATACCTTTGAGCAATGAGCCTCAGTTCATTAGTGAGAACGTTAGCATCAGAAGTGATACCTGCCACGCTGCAGGCCATGTCCCTTGAGGAAAAGAAAGACATTGATCGGTAAGCAGGGAGAGGTTTGTGAGTTCAGTTAGAAACGC
This sequence comes from Halichoerus grypus, assembly GCF_964656455.1. Classification (NCBI taxonomy): domain Eukaryota; kingdom Metazoa; phylum Chordata; class Mammalia; order Carnivora; family Phocidae; genus Halichoerus; species Halichoerus grypus. The sequence goes on from NC_135719.1 coordinate 252,641, forward strand.
ACCACCCTTGCTCCAAAGCCACTACAGAAATGACAGAAGTTTCATCTTTATAGACTTTCAACTTGATGTCATTCCACATGAAAAATAAACAAATGCACCCATAAGTTCCTCAACAGATGTGTTTACCATCACCACCCTGTGAACGGGGCAAGAGAATAACACAAAGAAGCTAAAGGAAATCCCAAGATTCATCAACAAAGGCAACAGAGGTCTTACCAGACAGGAAGACAGGTTCCTCTGTGCCCTCCTCCCTCCTGGGGCCTGGCTTGATGGAGGTGAAGGGGAGGTCACCCACGGGAAGGGTCTTTTCTAAGCCTGCCTAGAAGCCCAGGGCTAGGCTCACACGAGGGGTGCACTTCTTTCTTTGCCCTCGTCCCCTGGTCTGCCCTGGGTCTCCCACAGACTCAACAGCTTCTGTCCTGCCTGGCAAGCCTGAGACAGTGACGCCGTGGAGGGGACAGCACTCCTTCGGACAAGCCCATCAGAAAAGCCTGGTACCTGGCCCATCGCTTAGGGGACGGTCCAATCAGGAAGCCCTGCTCTCTGCTAGCTACAAAGTCCCACACACCCCACTGTCACAGAAACCTCACCAAGGGCACAGGGCTCGGCTGAACTGCCCCTACACCTCTGGGAGGCCTGTGGTTTGGTAAAAGTCAGTATAATTCCACAGAATTCCTGAGTAGCCATTCTGAACAATGCTTTGAGGGCCTGCTACAAGCCAGACACTGTGCTAGTTTATTTCTATTTATTTTATTTCACTAAACTGCCATAACTACTCCAGTAGGCTGAGACCCAGAGACATTAAATAACCAGTGTAGGGTCACACGGCTTCTAAATTCACCCAAATCTGAGTGACTACCAAGCCCGGGCTCCTATCACTACACAACGCAGGTGTAGTTTAAGCACGGGGCTCTGTGCTTAAAAAGGGTAACACATGGTCCTGGACCTCAAGGTTTCAAACAAGATAAATTAGAAGCAAAAATTCTCAGAGATAAAAACTGTTCACTTCAAGTACCATGTCACATGGAATAGCCCTCCCGAAATACGTGCGATGTCACTACGTGAGGACGTGAGACATTTTTACACTCCCCTCCCGAAGATCTCACTTACTCATTCAGTTTATAAATTTTTTCAGAAAAAAAGACTTCATCAAGAAGCTTGTGGATGTTGCGTCTCTCTGCTGCAAGCAAAACACCGTCATTTGCTAAAATGCCCAAGCAGGTGCCTGCGTGTCCAATAGCTTCCATGGCATATTCCACCTGGTACAGGCGACCTACAGGACACAAGCAGTGAGTAAGCAGCACCAGGGCCCCCACGGCAGTCAGCAACGCCACTGGCAGGACACACACGAGAGCCCCACTTTTACCCTCGAGGAGGCTCCTAACCAACCCGGTGACCAGAATCAGTCCAAAGTACAAAAAGCATAAACAACTCAGCAAGGATTAAAAAAAAAAAAGTTTGTGTGTAGGGCCACCTGGCTGGCTCAGTCAGTAGAGCATGGGACTCCTGATCTCAGGGTTGTGGGTTTGAGCCCCGTGTGGGGTGTAGAGATTACTTAAATAATAAAACTTAAAAAAAGAAAAAAAAAAGTCTGTAGATTTTTTTTTCCCCTTTAAGTCAAACTCTAATTTAAAGACATTTTTTAATTTGAGATGGTTTAAACAATTTCCATTTTACCTTCTGGAGAAAATATGGTTGTCCTGGAGTCATATCTTCGAGACTGCAAAGGAAAAACAGGCAAGTGATTCCTACCCACCAGAAGTAAGTCCACTATTCATCTTATAAAACATCCTGGCATGCAAAGCTCAGTGTGAGGGAGGAAGCTGGTAAGGAAGAGGACACCGTGCCAGCTCTTCTTCCCTCCATTCCAATTTTCTCATGCTAGTCCATAGGTACAAGCAATAGGATTTATCAGGCAACAGCTTACTGGCATGCGTCTCTACTCACCATGTTTTCTGAACTTTATAAAATTCCTGTAAAAAGAAAGTAAGATCATTATTAAAACGATGATCTACAATTTAAGGAGCATTTCCTGACTTAAAAAAAAAATCTGTTTGGTTCACTCCCTGCACTCATCTAACATTTATGATAGACCAGGCACTAGCCCAGATGCTGGAATAGCACAACGGGGAACAGCAATCCCTTCCCTGCAGAGCTTACAGTCTGGTGTTCAGGTGAGGGAGGCAGACACACACAGTTATAAAGCAATGGGGAAACAGAGACGCCAGGGGTAGAGTGGGAAGAGGGATGGGGAAAAATCAAGAAAGCAGGGGTGCCTGGGTGGTACAGTCGACTGGGCGTCTGACTCTTGGTTTCACATCATGATCTCAGGGTCCTGGGATCCAGCCCCATGTCAGGCTCCATGCTTGGCATGGAGTTCACTTGGGATTTTCTCTCCCTCCCTCTGCCCCTCCTCCCCACTCACATGTGGGCGCTCTCACTCTCTCGCAAATAAATAAACTTTAAAAAAAATCAAGAAAGTATTTTTTAAGAAACAAATACAAAAAAAAAAAGTTCAAATTAGAGATGGGAGAGGCAGAAATAAGGCTGGGAGCCATTAGGCCTAAGGGGAACAGTAGAGGAAGGGAGAATGGGAGAGCAGCCCGGGCAGGAAGAAGAGCCTGCTCAAAGGCACTGGGACAGGACAGCTAAAATGCGAGAGACAAATTGCTAAAGTTAAAAAAATCTGAAGAAGCTAGAGAGCTTAGTAAGTATACAGACCCGCGCAAAGCCTTGAATGCCAAGTTAAGAGACTGAGGCTTTCTCCAGAGTGATACGAAGTCCCAACCTAGAGGAGGTACGGGGGGTAATCTTAGTTCATCATTACTATTCCTACAAAAGTCAACATTGGGGCTCAGCATGATTTAGTGTAAATGCCAAACTTCAGACTGCAAAGCCCATTTTCCTAAATCCCAGAATACCGGGAATTAAGCCTGGAGAGGTAAGCTGGGGATCCAAGCTCAGACCCCAACCCTGAAGGGCCTCCCGCCCCAAGAACTGCGAATTTTCTCTCTCAAGCAATGGGCTCCACGGAAAGACTGTGGGCCAAAGAGCCACAGGAGCTGAATGACCGTTAGTAAGATCACTGGCTGAAGAGAGAATGAAGAAAAAGTAACCAGTTAGGAGGCCCTTACAACAGGCAGGGAAAAGGTAAGGATGGCCCTGAGCACAAGCCCCGCTGCGCACCTCGGGTGCAGTTCCAGCGGGGCAACTTTCCGATACCGACCCTCCCAAGAGACGCCTCCATCCCGCCTGTGCGACCGGACCCTGGCCCCAGACCCAGGCCCCAGCCCCGACGTGCGCACCAAACCAACCCAAGCCCCGACCTGGACGCACGAGCCCGATGCCCCGAGCCCAGCCCAGACCCGGACGTGATTGATCCCCAACCCCGCCCCATCCCAGGCCCGGCACCTGACCTGTGCGCTAGGTCCCAGCTCGGACCCGGGCCCCGCCCAGACGTGCTCGCCAAAACCCCGACCCCAGCTGCGACCCAGATGTGCGCGCCCAATCCCGTGCCCGGTCCCCAACCCCGACGTGAGCGCTAGATCCAAGCTTGGACCCCTGCCCCGCCCCGTCCAAGGCCGGACCCCCGGCCCCGACGTGCGCGCTAGATCCCAGCTTGGACCCCAGCCCTGGCTCCGATGAGAGCACGAGACCCAAGCTCGGACCCCAGCCCCGGCCCCGACTTGCGCGCTAGATCCCAGCCCGGACCCGGGACCCGGGACCCGACCCCGACGTGCGCCCTAGATCCCAGCTCGGACCCGGGACCCGGCCCCGACGTGCGCGCTAGATCCAAGCTTGAACCCAGCCCCGGTCCCGACGTGCGCGCTAGATCCCAGCCCGGACCCGGCCCCCGGCCTCGGCCCCCGGCCCCGACGTGCGCGCTAGATCCCAGCTCGGACCCGGGACCCGGCCCCGACGAGCGCGCCGGACCCCCGAGCCGACCCGGACGCGCGCCCCGGCAGGCGAGCCCCACGACGGCCGGCCTGTCGCCGAGGAAGCGGGTGCAGAGTCATGGCACCTAGGGTGCCTTGGTGGCGGCTGCAGGCCGAGACCGCTCTCCCGCGACGCTCACGACCCCTGCCCGCGGGGAGGGCGGCCAAGCTTCCGCGGGCGCCCAGGGGCAAAGGCTTACCTGCGGGACACAGGGAAGAGTGGAGACCTAAACCGAGACTTTCCTCGAGGAAGAAAACTAGCCGCCACGACCACTACCGAGCACCCGCTGTCAATATGGCGCTCGCGCGTGCGCAGAGCACGGGGGCGGGGCCGCCGCGGGCCCGGAAGTCCGGGGGCGGGGCCAGAGCTGGCGACCCGAGCGGGAGCCGGCATTACTGTCTTGTACATCCGTGCGGTCAGCCGCCGGCCGGGGGTGTGTGCGGGGTCGGCGCCTGGAGACCCCCGGCCCCTGGCGGCCGCGCACCCTCGGGCCGGAAGGGTCCCGGGCCAGGACGCTGTGCTCCGGGAGGGGCCGGCACCGCCCAGCGCGCCGTCCTCCCGCGCGGACCCTGTGACCCGTGCTGGCCCCCGGGCACTTCCTCTGCTGCTTCCCAGCACACTCCGTGTGCTGCGTGTGGAAGGTCACACTAGCAGTCGTGCGGGCCTGTTAACTGCTCATCAGACGAGCCGGCTTCCCGCCTCCGCGTCTCCCTTCTTGAACCTGCCCTCCGCTCTTACTGCGGACACACAGAGCAAGCTAGGACGGGGCTCACGAGCCCCCCCACCCCCGCTCAGGCCAGGACGCGGCTCACGAGCCCCCCCACCCCCGCTCAGGCCAGGACGGGGCTCACGAGCCCCCCCACCGCCGCTCAGGCCAAGACGGGGGCCCCCCCACCCCAGTTCAGGCCAAGACGGGGCTCACGAGCCTCCCCCACCCCCGCTCAGGCCAGGACGGGGCTCACGAGCCCCCCCACCGCCGCTCAGGCCAGGACGGGGCTCACGAGCCCCCCCACCCCCGCTCAGGCCAGGACGCGGCTCACGAGCCCCCCACCCCCGCTCAGGCCAAGACGGGACTCACGAGCCTCCCCCACCCCCGCTCAGGCCAGGACGCGGCTCACGAGCCCCCCACCCCCGCTCAGGCCAGGACGCGGCTCACGAGCCCCCCCACCCCCGCTCAGGCCAGGACGGGGCTCACGAGCCCCCCCACCCCCGCTCAGGCCAGGACGCGGCTCACGAGCCCCCCCACCCCCGCTCAGGCCAGGACGCGGCTCACGAGCCTCCCCCACCCCCGCTCAGGCCAGGACGCGGCTCACGAGCCCCCCACCCCCGCTCAGGCCAGGACGCGGCTCACGAGCCCCCCACCCCCGCTCAGGCCAGGACGCGGCTCACGAGCCCCCCCACCCCCGCTCAGGCCAGGACGGGGCTCACGAGCCTCCCCCACCCCCGCTCAGGCCAGGACGCGGCTCACGAGCCCCCCACCCCCGCTCAGGCCAGGACGCGGCTCACGAGCCCCCCCACCCCCGCTCAGGCCAAGACGGGGGCCCCCCCACCCCCCCCCCCGCCGCTCAGGCCAGGACGGGGCTCACGAGCCCCCCCACCCCCGCTCAGGCCAGGACGCGGCTCACGAGCCCCCCCACCCCCGCTCAGGCCAGGACGGGGCTCACGAGCCCCCCCACCCCCGCTCAGGCCAAGACGGGGGCCCCCCCACCCCAGTTCAGGCCAGGACGGGGCTCACGAGCCCCCCTCCCCGCCGCTCAGGCCAGGACGGGGCTCACGAGCCCCCCCCCCCCGCTCAGGCCAAGACGGGGGCCCCCCCACCCCAGTTCAGGCCAGGACGGGGCTCACGAGCCCCCCCCCCCGCCGCTCAGGCCAGGACGGGGCTCACGAGCGCCCCGCCCCCCGCTCAGGCCACGACCGGGCTCGACGGGGACAGAGCTCATGCCTGGTCTCAGCCTCTTTCCTCATCCGCCCGCCCGAGTTAGGGCCATACCTACCAGCAAGGCGCACAGCATTTAGCTTGGCTGACACTGTTCGGTGTCTGCTCGCTATCCGTCCCTCCACCCTTTTCCCTGCGGCTTCGGTCCCTCTGTCAACCACCTGCTGTTCATGGTTTAAGTTGCCTTGGGTTGCAAGGTTGAGGAGATCTGGGTTACTATGGGGTCTCTCCTCCACGGAGAGGCCTAGAGGGCAGGGACTCTGTCCTCTTCATGTTGGGTGAAAAATTACTCCTGGGGGATCTGGACTCTGAAGAAGAGGTGGTCTGGGAATGAGCTGTATTTTGAGACCTCCCCAGTCATTCCTGCTTCCCGGGCATACAAGGAGGTGAGCCAGGCAAGATGGCAGAGGGCCCCACCCCAATGGGCCGCTGTGCATCCTCAGGCCCAAGTGTAACTCGGAATCTCCGAGGATCCCTGCCGCCTCAGTTCATTCTTCAGAATTAGGCAAGCGATAACTAAGAGTTATGTGAGAGGCAGAATCTCAGGTCGACAGAAGAGCGATTGGGTGAGAAAAAGGGCAGAAGGAAGAATGAGTTTGACTAGTTTGGGTGACAGAGCAGTTGAGCTTGATCAGAATGAAGGAGACAACAAAGGAAGTAAAGGAGGAAAGGCATTTGAGGCCAATTTGTAAGATGCCTTCAATGCCAGAATTTTTTTTTCTGTAGGTCACGGGGAGCACTAAAGTGATGTTTTAGGATGATGAGGCCTCACGGTGTCCCATCCCACGTGTTCCTTTCACAATGTGGTGTGGCTGCTTCCCATTCAGAGCCCTGTGTCCCCTTGCCTTGAATCTGGGTGGGCCTGTGACAACAATAGAAGTTAACACTGTATGACTTCCAGCGGTTGGTCATAAAAGATGATAGACGATAGATGATAGATGTCTTGTCCTCCTGGGATGGTCGTTCTTAGAACATGGAGAGGTGTTCTGCCACCAGCTCAGACGAGGTCCCGGCATCCCCTGCCTGATACGTGAGTGAAGATTGCTGCCGGTAGTTTTAGTCTTCAGTCACTGAGTTTACCCCAACCCCCAAATCAGCTCCCAACGGGGGCCCAAGCATTTGTGGAGCAGAGACCAGCTGTCCCACTGTCTGAATTTATACCTGCAGAATCCATGAGACACTAGTGATTGAGATTTAAGCCACTAAGTTTTTGGTTAAATTGTCACACAGCAATATACACACCTAGAGTTTTTATCTGCCTTTAAAAGGATGGACGTAGGTTGGAGGGATTAAGGATAAGAATGCCAGAAAGTAAGGTTCTTCTGCAGCCTGGAGGGGATAAGAGCCCGGACAGAAAAAACCACTTGCAAGAGCAGTCTTTGCTGTGCATAGGGCACTGATCCCCAAATCTAGAAATGGGTTTTCTCCTCAGTGGTTGCAAGGACCAGAGACTGACTCTTGTAGAAATGCATTCATTCCAGCAGTTTATTACGGGTGTGCTAGGGGCCTGGCATGGAGCTAAGAACAGGAGATAAATACTATTTAATTTATGCCACCAAAGATGTGGGTGGGGTTTTTTTTTAAGTTTGTTTATTTTTAGTAATCTCTTCACCCAGTGTGGGGCTCAAACTCATGACCCCAAGATCAAGAGTCACAGGCTCTACCAACTGAGCCAGCCAGGCAGCCCTATGTCTCCAGAGTTTAAAACTACGCAGAACTGACTGACTGGAGATAAGCTAGGACAAACACCAACTGGTAAACTACCAGTGCCAGGCAGTGCATGTTTAAATATCAAGATAGTGGCCAGCAACATTTGCATTAGGAATTCAGTGAAGGAGAACCCAAGTAAGAAGGAGATCTGTAGAGTTTCATGGTGTAAGAGAATGAACAATGGTCTGGGGGTGAATTCCAAGATTCCGTTCATTTTTCTGGTCCCCAATTTCCTGAAGAGTCAAGCTAGATTAAAAAAAAACAATGGGGGTGCCTGGCTGGCTCGGTGGGTTTGATCTTGGGGTCCAGAGTTCAAGCCTCACGTTCGGGGTAGAGATTACTTTAAAAAAATAATGACAAAATCTTTTTTTTTTTTTTTAAGATTTTATTTATTTGACACAGAGAGACACAGCGAGAGAGGGAACACAAGCAGGGGAGTGGGAGAGGGAGAAGCAGGCTTCCCGCCAAGCAGGGAGCCCGATGTGGGGCTCAATCCCAGGACCCTGGAACTATGACCTGAGCCGAAGGCAGATGCTTAACGACTGAGCCACCCAGGAGCCCCCAGTAATGACAAAATCTTAAAATATATATATATATATATATATATATATATATATATATATATATATACATACATACACACAATGCCTTAAATTTCAGAAGTGTAAGTGCTTTCATGTGAGTGATCTCATTTGATCCTGAAAGATGTGCTCACGCGTGCGTGCATGGTGGGTGGGAGGAGAGGACTGGGACCCTGGCTCTATAAGTAAACTCCTCATTTGAAAATGGGAATTAATCATTGCATTACTTCTCTCGGGGGTTTGTTGTGGAGATGAAATGAGATAATGCATGTAAAATACTGTGATATAATAAGAAATACAGTTTGGTTTTCGTCCTGGTTCTGGGACAAAGCTCTAAAACCCTTGTAATCTCCTGAATGGTAGGGGAGAGAGGAGTGTCTTTGTTACTCATCATAAACCCCTATCAACTACACCTGAATTTCCTCTAACGAGGTGACTCCACAGACAGAGCAGTGGTTGTTCACATATATTGAAAGAGACAACACTGAAAGGGTGTTTGAATGAGCAGGCTTGTAGACTTGAGACGTCTTAGAGAACGGACAAACCCACAAGAATAAGTAAAGAGCCATTTAATAAATCATACGAAGGGAGACATGAAGAGAAATCAGCGAAGGAAACAGAAGTATAATGAACGTCAAGTACACGGTGAGCTACGGTTCACCAACATTACATATTCATATGAAAAGAACCATAAATGAGAGCGATTTTAAAATATCTGCTTAGAGACTTTCTTAGTGTCAATCTGATAACTGTGATGTTTAGGTAGCTCACTCAGGAGTTGGTGGCCTTGCCCAGAGGTCTTTCTTGGCTTCCTCGCAGGCCCAGTGCCTTCCAGCATCCATCTCTAGAGGTCCAGTTTCAACTACCCTCTCAAGCACATTAATACTTCTTCTTATGAACACTGTCTGTATCTTAGTCTGTGCCGTATCTTCTCACACCTTTCTCTTAGCATACATTAATTTTGCAAACATCCTTTGAAACCAGGGGGAAAGCGCTGTATCAGGTATAAAAAAAGGGATGAGAGACGAAAAAATAGTTTGATGTAGTCTCTGCCCTCTTAGGCTACGGACATACTCCAGGATACCAAGTGACGTGCCATAATGAAGACAAGAACAGTGGGGTTCTAGAGAAATGGAGCAACGGGAGGAGGCTTCACAGAATTGGTGCTGTGTTATCCAGGTGCCTGTGTGACGCCCAATTTTTAAAATATGTGAATCTACCCATACACATGTGTTCCTTTCAAAGTTTAGCACAGTCACTGAGCTCAGGGCTGGAACAGTCCTTGAGAGATTATCTGACTCCAGACATCCTCCTGCATGTTTTATACATGAGGCTAGCTGGACCCCCAGAGACACGTGCCTGCTCAGGGGGCACTTGCGTAAATTTAAAGAGTGGTCGTGAGATTGCTTGAAGGCCTTTGTGGTTTCACGGGCACTGGTCTGTTCCGTCAGTTCATTTCTCACTGTGCAGGGAAATCCTGGGTAGAATTAGATTTGGTCCCCTTGGGTTTGTCATGATCGGAGCTCATGTGAAGGCTCCCGGGTCACATGGAGACCCCAGAGTCGTAGGACCTGGCAGTTTCAAACCAGATTTCTTCCACAGCCTTCTGGCCCATGTCAAACATCTGCTGCAAGTGCTTCCACCCGGTTTTTGCGGTAATCATGAGATAGTCTTTGTTCTCTGGGTGTAGCTGGCAAGAATATGCAGCGATGACGAGGGACTGGCAAAAGCGACCGCACACGAGGAGAAACAAGGCACTCCTCTCTACGGGCGTCAGCGGGATGACGCTCTCAAACCCTGCAAGGACGTGACCTCCCACATGTACGGGACTCTTGCTCTCAATCATCATGTACATGATGGTGATGGCCACTTCAAACACATAGTAGCCGTAGCTCATGTCGCCGAAGTCCAAAATCCCAGACACTTGATATACAGCATCTCCAAAGGCTGACTTGCTGGACTCCACTAAAATATTATGGTCATTAAGATCTCCATGATTGATACCTACAAGGAGAAAAATCAAGCCATGGACAAACGTTTAATTCCCCAGCTCCTTCTCTGCCCATTTCCTGTTTCTCGGGCATGGCCACTCAAATGGGATGAGCCGTCAGAAGTAGAGTCAAACCCTATTTTTCCTGAAATGAAAGAATTTCCTCTGAAAGGGGGAAAAAGCAGTTAATTTCAGTGGTTGTATTTGCTTTCGCTTCTAATCAGTACAAGGCCAGACGATGCAGGTTGTGGTCGTTGGAAACACCTGGTTCTGACAGCTAGCAGAGTGAAGGGAGAGGCAGAACTGCCCCAAACCAGAAATATTTAAAAAGAATATACATATGTTCATATTATTATATGAAACAAAGAGTCCTAAGGGCACCTGGCTGGCTCAGTCAGTGGAGCATGCAACTCTTGATCTTGGGGTTGTGAGTTTGAGCCCCATGTTGGATATAGAGATTGCTTAAAATAAAAAAATCTTAAAAAAAGAAAACAAAGAAAAGCAAAAGTCCTAGAATGGGCCAGATGTGTCTTTATTTTAACCTAGGATTTCCCCCCCAAAATTTCTGATGACAAATAATTCTGAATTTTCCCAGTCTTTTGATTACTAGATTAGATGCTGATATCCAAGTTAGTACCACTCAAAGTGGGGGTCTGTGGTCAGTGCTGGTCCACAACTCTTACTAGTGTGTACGAGATAAAAACAGAAATTGAGAGTGCTTAGAAAAAATTTAGAGTGTTTATAGCAATTTGTCAGCTAAGAGCATGATCAGTGGATGTATCCCATTAACAGTGTATAGACCAGTTCGGTGTTATCGGATTCACATGGTAAGTCGTATGTGGTGCAAGCTATGAACTGGTCATGAACAGTAGGATCATGCAGCAGGCTGCAGTGGGTTGGGGAAAAAAAACCATACCTGTCTTCTATCAGGAACAGTCTGAGAAATTCTGATTTAAAACCCTGGCTAAGATCAGGGAAATCCAAATCAAAACCACACTGAGATACCACCTTATACCAGTTAGAATGGCAAAAATGGACAGGGAAAGAAACAACAAGTGTTGGAGACGTTGTGGAGAAAGGGGAACCCTCTTACACTGTTGGTGGGAATGCAAGTTGGTACAGCCACTTTAGAAAACAGTGTGGAGGTTCCTCAAAAATTTAAAAATAGAGCTACCCTATGACCCAGCAATTGCACTACTGGGTATTTACCCCAAAGACACAGATGTAGTGAAAAGAAGGGCCATCTGCACCCCAATGTTCATAGCAGCAATGTCCGCAATAGCCAAACTGTGGGAAGAGCCGAGATGCCCTTCAACAGATGAATGGATAAAGAAGATGTGGTCCATATATACAATGGAATATGACTCAGCCATCAGAAAAGATGAATACCCAACTTTTACATCAACATGGATGGGCCTAGAGGAGATTATGCTAAGTGAAATAAGTCAAGCAGAGAAAGTCAATTATCATATGGTTTCACTTATTTGTGGAACATAAGGAATAGCATGGAGGACATTAGGAGAAGGAAGGGAAAAATGGAGTGGGGGGAATTGGAGGGAGAGATGAACCATGAGAGACTATGGACCTGAGAAACAAACAGGGTTTTAGAGAGGAGGGGGAAGGGGGGATTGGTTAGCCTTGTGATGGGTATTAAGGAGGGCACGTTCTGCACGGAGCACTGGGTGTTATATGCAAACAATGAATCGTGGAACACTACATCAAAAACTAATGATGTAATGTATGGTGATTAACATAACACAATAAAAAAAATTCATGTATTGAAAAAAATAAAATAAAATAAAATAAAATAAAACCCTGGCTAAGGATTAGGAAGAGATGAGGGCGTCCGTAAGCACAAAGCATTTAGTCATGTCCTTTACGATAAGTGTGTGATAGAAAGTCCATAACATCCACTTCTGAGTATAATGCCAATTTCTTCTATGTGACTTGGGATTGTGTAAATCATGCCTAAGTAATTTAGCACAGTGGGTAACATGCAGAAACAATGAACATTATTGTAAACCACAGATTCTAGATGACACATTTGTGAAATTGGGAGGCATTATAGAATTGACGCCATATCATGGTTTTACTGGCAACGTTTTTTCTTCCTTAGAGGCAAAGTAATGATGCATCTTATGCAATCAAGTGGGATTTTAGAATCAATGAAATATGTTACTTCGTGAATGCAATCTGTATTTATGCAAGTATTTTATTGCTTCTATCCACATGTCCAATGGCTTATCAAGAAATGCTAGAGCTAGTTAATGCCTGGGGAGAAAAATGACAAAAGTTGTTGAATTTGAGAATTAAAGAAACAGAAGGTGTTCTGATCAAGATGGCAGAGTGAATTCATTCTTTGATACATAGTAATGATGAAAATAAAAAGAGAAAATAAAGATACAGCCAGCCTCAAAAACAAGATCGATCTATATACTAAAACATGGAAAAGGAATGCAGCCACAGTCTGTCTCCTGTGCTCCGGGTCAGCAATGTGCGTTACCCCTTTGGGAGAACCGGAACCGGAACTGCTACCTGCTGGGTGCAGGAGAAGGCTCACTACATGATGCGAAAGGCAGTGGAAGGCCTTCCAAACTCATAAAGGATGACAAATCTGCTCCCAGCCCACTGCTCAGACTGTTGTGGGTCCACAGAGGCAGAAGGACAGAAGCAGAACCTTGAAACCAAATGCAAAACCAGGCTGCTGTGTGAATACATTCTATGTCGAGTCATTCTAGTTACCAAAGTCTTAATTCAGTTTTGAGTTAGTTTCTTTTTTTTAAGATTTTTAAATTCTTTTTTAAGTAAACGCAACACCCAACATGGGGCTTGAACTTACAACCCCAAATCAAGAGTCGCATGTTCTACAGACTGAGCCAGCCAGGGGCCCCTCAAGTTAGTTTCTTTTGGCTCCTGCTCATGGTGCCTTATTTCCTTGTGTGCTGATATATAGTATGTTCTCTGGACACAAGGCAATGATTCTAGAAAAATAACCAGAAGAACTACTATGAAGCAGGCGATGGGGATTAACGAGTGCACTTATGGTGATGAGTGCTGAGTAATACACAGAAATGGTGAATCACTATCTTGTACACCTGAAACTAATATGACACTGCATGTTAACTATACTGGAATTAAAACAAAAAATAATTTTAAAAAATTTTTAATTAAAAAATAACTTCTAAAACTGGAAAACATAATGAAAGAAATTAAGAATGCAGTGGGTGGGTATAACAGACTAGACATAACTTAAGAAAGAATCAATAAACTAGAGGACATGTTAGAGAATTATCCAAAATGCAGCATGGGCACAGAAAAAATGAACACACACACACACACACACACACACACACACACACACACACAGAGAGATGAGAAGACACACAGATGAGAAGAGACAGAAGATTCAGTGAGAAGACCGAACATGAACTTAACTGGAGCTCAAAAGGAGGAAAGAGAATAGGGCTGGCAAGAATTTCCTGTAACTGATGAAAGGCAATATCCACACACAGATTTGAGAAACCCAAGCATATTAAGAAAAAAAATCATTTAAGAAAAAGAGAACATCCTACAAGAACCCCAAAGGGGAAAAGGCAGGTAGTCTTCAAAAGAGCCACAGACCGACAGCTGACCTCGCAGCAGGAACGGAGAAGCTAGGAGACACTGGAACCCTAAACCCAAAAACCCTGAAACCTAAAGTCCTATAGGCTGTGAAAATATTCTTCAAAAATGAAGAGAAAATAAAAACATTTTCAGACACATAAAATCAGAGAGAATTAACCATTAGAGAACTGCACTAGAGGACATTCTAAGGAATGTATTCCAGGCAGGAAAAAAATGACACCAGGCAGAAAGCTTGAGGTGCTGAAAGATATGAAACCAATATATGAGTAAATCTAAGCAAACTTGGCTATGAAACAAAAATAATAATGTATGGCCATGTGACTTTTTTTGGCCTTGACATATGAACAGAAGTGACATCACTTCAGGGCGGAGACGTAAGAGAAGGTGTACAGTGTCCTACATTCTCTTTCCCCAACTACAGCAACACTCCAGTCGGTGAAAGTTCCATGTATCCGGATCCCAAAGTGAGAATACATAGAACAGAACCCCGACCAATCCATGCCGGACATACAGCTGGACTTGGAACTAAATCTTTGCTATTGCAGTCCACAATAATTTGGGGGCTATTTGTTACTGCAGCAGAACCATGCCTAGCTGATACACAGTGTGGTTTGGGAGCAGAGACAGGTAAATAGAACAGGGGAATAAAATAGAGAGCCCCCAAAACATTTGATTTATAGCAGAGGTGGTACTGCAAAACAAAGGAGAAAAGATGGCTTTTTAATAAATGTTGGTGAAAAAGTTACCAGCCATAAGAAAAATTTACACCATATGTATATTTCGGATGGCTTATAGACCTATAATGAAAGGCAAAAACTATAACACTTTAGTAAGATAACATAGGAGAATATCTTCCTGACCACAAGGTAGGGAAAAATGTCTACACAAGGCACAAAACACTAACCATGGAACAGAAGATGGATATGTTCGAAACCAAGAAATTAAAGACTGCTCATCAAAACACATCATAAAGAGAGTGAAAAGGCAAGCCACAGAATGGGACAAAATATTTGCAACACATATAACCAACGAAGGATTTGTATCCAGAAAATATTCTGAACTTCTAAAATCAATGAGAAAAAAATCCCAGTAGAAAAACTGACAAAAGACTTGACTAGGCACCTCACAAATGAGTTTATCCAAATGGCCAGTAAATAGGGAAATGTAGAGTAAAACCACAGTGAGAAATCATTACGTTCACATCAGATTGGTGAGAGTTAAAACGTCTGATGATAGCAAGGGTGTAGAGCAATGAAAACTTTCACCCTCCGCTAGCGGTAGCATACGGTCGTGCAACCCCTTTGGAAAACTGACGTCATATCGTAATACTGGATGTAGACGTGTCCTATGACCTAGCAGTCCTACCTCAGCACGCATGATGTCATACACCCAATAACCCAGATGAGAAATGAGGGTAGCTTGGGCCAAGCGGTAGTAGTAAAGGTGGGAGAAAGTAAAATTAGAACTGGTAGAATTTGATTGCATGTGAGGTGTGCAAGAAAGAACCAAGTTAAGGCTGCCAACTCCCAGGTTTTTGGCTAGATCAATAAGGTGAATGGTGGAAACCATTTTAATGAGACGAAGATGAGTTGGGGGTGCAAATTTGAGGGGGGAGAATCAACTCTGTTTTTATGCTACCACCTTGCATTATGTTTACACAAAGTAAATGCTATGGATGGAATTGTGACTGCCCCCCCCAACAATTCATATGTTGAAGCCCACCCCCCCCCCACCGTGTGGTGGTATTTGGAGATGGGGTCTTTGGGGGGGTGGGGCCCTCATGACGGGATTAGTGCCCTTCTAAGAAGAGACACCAGAGAGCACGGTGCTCTCTGTCCACCACATGAGGACGCAGAGAGAAGGTGGCTGGAGCCTGGGAAAGAACCTGACTGTGCTGGCACCTTGACCTCAGATTTCCAGCCTCCAGAACCGTGGGAAATCTGGGCCTGCTGTTTAAGCACCCCCTCCGTATCCATACTTTGTGACGGCAGCCAGAGCTGAGCACGACTGAAAGCAGAGGCAAGAGGGAGCTTGCTGCCTACGTCAGGCTTGCTGCAAGTGCCCCTTCCCTCCTTGTCCTTTGACCCGTGCTTCATGCCCCGTCAAAGGCTGCTTCCACCCCGGAGAAACTGTCATCCACGTCCGTAAGGAGATATGCACTAGCGTGCTCACCAGAGCCCCGTGATGTAGCAAAAAAAGTGGGAACCAACCTAAAATTCTATCAACAAGAGAAAAGACCAAAAATAGCACAGTACGTTCAAATAAACTATGGTACATACATGCTGTGGAATACTATTCAGCAGTTAAAATAATGAACTAAATAAATGAGCTGGAACTACATATACGAGATGGATCAATCCGGAAAACATAATGTTGACCAAGAAAAGCAGGCTGCAGGACAGTAACACCGTCTGATACCATCTGACAATGGAAAACATGCAAAACATTACTGCACGTGATTTATGAACATGTATGTAGTAACGTTATTAGAACATGTGCAACTTCCGCAGGGAGGAAAGAGGTGTGATCATGTAAAGTTTAGAGAGAATTTCAGATGTGGAAATTTTACGGGAAGTAAAAGTACTATTCTTTAAAAACCAGCAGGAGCAAACACGGCAAAATTGTAAAACTTGGTAAAACTAAGTTGTATCTTCACACTTTTCTGATGCTCTGAAACTTGACAATTTAAATAGCAAGAAAAACACTTACTTGATCGGGGGATACTCACACTCTCGAAAATGACTTAGTTTGGTCAGGATTTCATCCTTGAACAGCTGAATGACCCGTACGACAATCTCCCGGTTTCGGTTCTGGCCCAAGGCATCCAGATATTTCTCCAGAAGAGGAACGTTTTTCAGATTCCAAATGAAGTTCTCCCGACGAAGACTACTTAACTGTGGGTGATGGAATTTCTAAATCAAAGACAAGAAACTCTCAGAGTCTGGACAGTTAGAGTGACCACGAGGGACAGCTGGGTGGGCGAGAGACCGCCCTCCCAGGCCTGGTCCGACGTGCTCCATTAACCCCCCACAGGATGGTGCTGACTGCACATCTGAGCGGGAGCTCGTCGCTCTGAGGGCACGTCCCCATCTCGCTCGGTCCTCGTAGCTGTGATGGGGACTCCCCGGAGCCCCGGCAGGAGATGGAGACAGAAAGAACGCTGTTCTCCCCAGACGGCCTGCCCCTCGTTACCTGTCTGCCCTCACCTTCCACCACGTTCGCAGACCCTCCTGCAACCACAATGGCCTCCCTGCTGTTCAGGACCACGCCTGCACACCTCCACCCCACGGCCACTCCGTCTGAAGCTTCAGCCCTCTCTCCAGCCCTTCGTATCCCTCTCCTCCGCTGATGTTTTCTTCCCAAGCTCTTAGCACGTGTTGCTAACACTGTCCAGAGTTCACCCTCTGGCCTTACCGTCTGTCCTCACTGGAACATAAGCCCCGCGAAGGGCCGGCGCTCCGTGTTTGGTCTGTCTGTTCGCCCCCTGCGCCTACCACGGTGCCTGGTTCACAAAACTCACTGCTCAAGCCATAGTTGCTGAATAAATGAATGTTCTCTGGATAGAAAATTCTAGAATGGCCAGGGCCTTTAGACTTGGGCCACTCTATCTGGAGTTCGAAATGGCTCTGACCATCACTGCACAGAAGGGGAAACTGAGTTCTGGATGATCAGGTGAGTCAGTACTCGCCGCGGGCTGAGGGAGCGCCTGAAGGCGCCTGGGCGGCCACCCAGTGGAGCACCTTTCAGTTCGTTGGACAGGACTTCTCATGCGAGAAAGACACGTTCCGGGACAACCCAGGAGACAGGCAACACATACAAAGAACAAACAAGTCTCCAAAAACAGTACGTGCACTATCACGTGACGTATTCTGGTGTTCTGTATTTTATTCTACTTCTTTAAAAACGTTCCTCTCAATTGACTTTAACATCCGTTCTCGAGACCCGGGGTGTGGACTCCCCTACCCCCCATGCTCCCACTATCACCACCACGTGCTCGCTAAGTAGCCTTGGTCGGAGCACGTCGTGCAGGGGGTGCTTTTTACGCCTGAACAGCTCTGCGCGCTCCCTTTGGCTGAGCTGAGCTCTCTCTCCACCAGCGTCCGTGCCCCGGGTTCCAGCGGTGACCTCGGGCCGTCTCCCACTGACTGCCACCACATAGTCCCAGATGGCCCTCCTGCCCCCCAGAGTCCCCTCCTCTGCAGAGCCAACCTTCCCAGTGCCAAGTCATCCTCATGTGACACGGCTTGACCCTCCTGACCACTGACCACACGGCGCGTTGAGGGCCAGTGCAGGTCACGGGAACATTGTGCACAGTAAGCACAAAAACGCTGCTAGAAGCTGTGCTCTTGGGGGTAAGAGTGGACATGACAGGGAAGAGAAAAGTGTTCACCCCGTTCGCACTGTTGGAAAGCTTTACCGTGCGTATTTCTTACTCTCATTTTTAAAGAAAGTACAATAGAACGCTCTCGTCAGGCTTCCGGGGGAGCACCGGTCCACCCAGGGAAGGTTCTGGGTCCGCTCCTAAAATGGTGGCGCTGTTAGCCATGCAGCCCGCAGGAGAGGGTCTGGGCTCCGGAAGGAGAAGTGGGAGAGGACCCGGATCCAGCCCGGGGATCCGACACTCCGGGCTTCGGCAGGCTCTACTGCTTACTATCTCGGATCTGTTTCCTGAACAGTAAAATCTGAGCATCAACACCAGCCTCGCAGTCATCTTTGCTAAACGAAGACATGCAATAAATAAAGACCTCAGACGTAATGGGCGCCCGGCACAGGTTTGTTGAATGTGGACGCTGCAGCTTCTGGCCCTCAGTGCACCAATCCGAACGTCGGAGGGTGTCCTCACTACTACGTTAAATGTAAACATCCCAGAGGAAGGGCACAGACAGTCAGACTGGATGAACCAGCAAGACCTCACACACCCAGCCTACGAGAAACACTTCCAATACAAGACTGTGACCGAGAGCAGCCAAGAATTTCCTCCACTCGTTCCCAGGAGATTGTAAACATCAAGTCTCTGGGACAGATAGCATAACGATCCCCTAAATCTTACTGCTGGGGTTTCCCCAGCCCCACCCCTTCTCTCACTTGGCTCCTGCTAAGGCTCCACCTTACTCTTCTAAAACCCCAGCCAGAGGGGAAGACACTGTGGGCAGGCTGACCCCGTAGCCACGAGGGGGGCACAGCGTGAAGTCGGGGGAGGCTGGTGAGCTTTCCTCCAGGGCATGAAGCCTTCGCCTCCACAGGTCTCAGGCCCTGCCAGCCCCCATCTCTGATACTCCCCCTCTTCATCCCTCTGCCCTTTGTTCTAGGCTACGGAGGCTACCTCGTGATTGATGTCGGGGGAGAGGGCTGCCTCCCTGTGCGCTGGGCTGTGTCCCAGGAGACACAGGTTAGAATCCATGCCCTGCTCAGCCCCTCCTTCTCCTATTGCTGAACATTAAATCAATCACCAAATTTGGGTGGCTCTGTCTCCGAAATATATCTTGAACCGTTCCTCGGTTCAAGCCCTCAATCAGCTTTTATCTGATTATTCATTCGCTTCCTAGATGCATTCCATCCAGTCTGGCTCTCTGCCAATCTGTTCACCATATCAGTCCACAGAGTGCTATAAAGTCGAAATCTTTGCCTGTTTAAAAAACTCTCCAGGGGGCTCCTGGGTGGCTCAGTCGTTAAGCGTCTGCCTTCAGCTCAGGTCATGATCCCAGGGTCTTGGGATCGAGCCCCGTATTGGGCTCCCTGCTCCATGGGAAGCCTGCTTCTCCCTCTCCCACTCCCCCTGCTTGTGTTCCTGCTCTCTGTGTCTCTCTCTGTCAAATAAATAAATGAAATCTTAAAAACAAAAAACAAAAAACAAAAACAAAAAAAAAACCTCTCCAGGCTAGGGCACGTGATGTGATGAGCACTGGATGTTATATAAGACTGGTGAATCACTGATCTCTACCTCTGAAACTAATAATACATTATATGTTAATTAATTGAATTTAAACTAAAAAAAAAAGGAAAATAAAAATAAAAACCCTCCAAGCTCCCTAAACTCCTTAGTATCATACATGATAATGTATCTTATAATCTGACCACTGTACATCTCCAATTTTGCTCCCTGTCTCGCTCTCTTGGAAACCAGCAGCCACGAAGTGAGGATGTTGGGCCATCCCGGAGGATGAGAGGCCACGCGGAGAAGAACCGCAGCCCCCCACCCCTGGGGCTGAGCTCCCTGCTGAGTGTGGCTGCATGCGTGACCCCAATCCACACCCCACAGAGCAGAAGATCCACTCAACCCACAGAGACATGAGAAATAAATCCGCGTTTGAAGCCGTAAGTTTTGGGATAGCTTGTTACACAAAGGTAGATAACTCACACACAGCTCAGTAAGGCCAGCGACAGAAGGAGGTCCAAGTTCAGAAGTCACAAGAGGAGGAGCATGGGGAGAGAGGGGGTCAGGGGACATTTCACAGAGGGGGTGATGCCCGAGCCATGTGCTGAAGGACACGCGGAGTTTGGCTGAGCGGGGAAAGGTCCCGGTGGCTCGGAAAATGGCACATGTGCAGATGCATAAGACAGAATGGCCCCATCGGGGATCCACAAGGAGGGACGGGGAGAAGCGGTGGAGGGGGGCCACAGATGGATGGATGGACAGAGGCCCTGAGGGGGTGCAGGCAGGACAGGGCTCACGGGGCCTCACACGGGGACCTTGGCCTCCACGTGGAAGCAGCGAGAAGCCACTGATGGGTTCCCGTGGTCGGATCTGTCATTTTAAAAAGTAACTCTGGACTGGTATAAAGAATAAATTGGAGGAAAAGCATGAATGCAGGGAGGCTATGGTGGTGAGTGAGGACAGTCAAGGCAAGAACGGAGGGCCGATGGGCCACAGAGTGGCGTGAAGTGTGGAATGAGCGGGATTCACGAGGGACTGGAAGTGTTTTACTCATACAAACTACTTCTTAGCGTGTGTGTCAGCTAGGACGGGGGACCATTACTCTTCCCCCAGAGCCTGGCACGTCAGAGGTGGGTTGTGGGCGGCTCCGGGGAACACCTGTCATCCACGGTATCGCTTCTACAGAACAGAACACCTGGACACGCGTCATTCTGCCCCACGTGTGATGGAGCTACGGCTTCACCTCCAGCTCCGGCTGACCACACCTCGCTGGGTGAGCACTGGGGGGTGACTTTGTGAGTACAGACTGCTTTCAGGGAGCAGCACAAAGAATACCAGGACTGTCTAGAAATGTAGGCAATCTTGCCGAGACACCAGCAAAGCGCAGACCTGGGCAGAAAGAGGCCTCGCGGTTGTGAAATTCTCGCATCAGCGGCCGTATTCCCTTCCCTACACCCCTCAGGAGGCACCAGACGTAAGAGGGGAGTCTGACCCTGGGTTTATTCATTAAGTAAAATAAATCAAAATTAAACAAATAAACAATTCTTATAAACAAGCTAAGCCCCCCACGTCCTACCTGCAGGGTCTCATCCAGTTTGCCGGCGAGCCTCCCGATCTCGTACAGCAGCTGGGGGCTGCTGGGGATCTCGGCGACGGGTCTTCCCGGGAGGTATGACAGCAGCCTCACCAGGTGGCTTGGGACTCCGGCGCCGCCGTCTGGATGGATGCAAGCACATCCTGTCAAGTGTTCTCAGGAAAACGGCCGGGGGCTGTCCTGCCTTGGTCATTATGACCGCGGAGAATCACAGAAGTCACCGAACAAGAGCAATACCCGTGCTTCGCTGCAGTGAGTCCGCAGGACTCCACGAAGCTGGGCCGGACAGACGGATGGACCCCGGGCACCGGAGCCGGCCATGTGCACACCGACAGCGCTGCAGCCCCAGCCCTAAACATCAACCGCCTGCTGCAGAACGGGGCTAAGACGCCTTTTCATGTGTTTCCATTGAGGACAGTGTGATAGGAGGAATGACAGCTTCCGAGGCTCCTGCAGGGGCCGGCTGGGAAAAGCCCGAGGGTCGGCACAGGGCAGAGCTCCTCCTCGGGGACGGGCGTGGGCCCCCGCTGTTTGGAGTGATGCAGAACAAGACAGAATGGGTGACCAGCTCAGTGGAATCTCCAGCCTTTAAAATACTCCAGGACTGCTCTGCATTGACTGCAGGCTCATCTTAGAATGTCAGCATTTACAGCGAAAAGGGCCTGAGTCCCACAGATGAGGACGTGCAGCCTTAGGAATGTGAAGCGGTGTGCCCCAGGTCACCCACACAAAAATGACAGAGCTGGGATCAGAAACCCCTGATTTCTAGTTCTTTGTTCCTTCCGCTCTTCCACAGCACCAAAATACACAGCTGGTCTGATGAGTAAAAATGTTTAATTATTTTTCTATTAAAAAAAAAAAAAACTTTCCCTAACTCCATGTGCCCTTAGTGAGTCATTCATCAAGTCCTTTCTTTCTTTTTAATTTATCTGAGAGAGAGAGAGCGAGAGAGAACGCGTGCAGGAGGGGCAGAGGGAGAGGGAGAGAGAGAATCAAGTGGACTCCCGGCTGAGCGCCGATCATGGAGCCTGACATGGGGCTAGATCCCATGACCCCGAGATCAAGACCCTGAGATCACGACCTGAGCCACCCAGGCTCCCCGGTCAAGTCCTTTCTAAGGGGAAGAGTCACAGCAGATCCGCGCTCCAACTACTTCTGAATCAGAGCCCCCGATCTGCACTTTGGGGATGCTGTGCTTCCCCCCGGCCACTGAAGACATAGCCACGTCTACACTTGGAGCTACGAACCCATTCTCAGTATTTCTACTTGTAGCCAAAATGCAGTAATGTATGTGGACGGGGATGACCAGCGAGGTGCTGGGCTCTTACCTATGGCCATGAGACAGGTGAGGTTGCCGGCCACAGTGTGACGCACAGAGGCCGTTGGGAACCCAGCAGCTCTCAGAAACATGGTGACGTGATTCTGCACTTCAATCAGCTCTGGAGTTTTGCTGGACTCGGTGTTGCTTATTTTGAGAACGTACTCAGTTGGCCCATCTGTAGTGTCTTTGGTACTTGAAATGCACACGTGAAAGTTCTGGTCATCATAGCTAGGAAGCGGCTGGATCTTGGAAACTTTTAACCCAAATACCGATTCCACTAATGCAGAGGCTTGTACGTCACTGAAAGTAGGTTTGGCAAGAGCCTGTGATTGCTGATCATCTCCATGTGACATTATGTCTAGGGAAAACAAACAATCTAGGAAGAGGACACACAATGAATACGTTTACTTAAATGACTTTTCTTAAGACAGGCCCATCATGTTGCTCAATATTGATTCTATACTACTTATTAATTTTCACTCATAAAGTTAAAAAAATCAAATTAGTAAATGGCATAAAGAAGTAGGTGTTTGGGCAGGTGAATAAATTTTTTTTAAAGATTTTATTTATTTATTTGACAGAGAGAGACACAGCGCGAGAGAGAACATAAGCAGGAGGGGTGGGAGAGGGAGAAGCAGGCTTCCCACTGAGCAGGGAGCCCAATGTGGGGCTCAATCCCAGGACCCCGGGATCATGACCTGAGCCGAAGGCAGAGGCTTAACAACTGAGCCACCCAGACGGCCCGTGAATAAATATTTTTGTATCATAGATTATTTTTAAAGTCACCTTGCAAAGAGAAGGTAGGAAAGCACCTGGTATCCCCTAGTCCAATTCCTGCTCCGCTCCCCCCAGCAACTGTATTCACAGGAAAATTGAGGTCGTGACGGGTGAAGCACCTTGCTGAGACACACCAAGTTACAGTAAGGACTCCGCTCTCGAGACTCCTAACCCGTGGTTCTGTCCCTTTGACCACGTTACCGTCAGCTTGGGGCTAAAACATAAATTCAAATACAGTGATCTTACTCTGCTATCCACGAGTTTTGCTGAGTTACAACCTCACCATCTAGCTCGTCGCGCACACTTCCGGTATAGGAGTGTGGGCTGGTGCTCAGAGCACCGTGAGAAGCACTGGAGGAGATGCCAAGATGCACTTAGGGGGCCTCTGGAACACGAGGCAAGTCAGCTCATGGTCACAAATACCCTAACAGTGAAACACTCAAAAGCTGTTCAAAACAACCGTCATGAGGCAGTTATAAACTGAGAATGCCAAAGAACACTGACCTCAGTATAAGTCTGAAGTGCATGAATTAATACGGAACTGACTCAGTTTACCTTAAATTGTAAAGAATAAGTTTTCTACAGCCAAGCAGAATAAGGGCTGGAAATAAAAATTATGGGCAGTTACATGGGGCTGCCCGGCTGGCTCAGTGGGTAGAGTGCGTGACTCTTGATGGCGGGGTTTTAAGTTGGAGCCCCACACTGGGTACAGAGATTACTTAAAAATAAAATCTAGGGGTGTCTGGGTGGCTCAGTCAGTTAAGTGCCTGACTCTTGATCTCAGCTCACGTCTTGATCTCACAGTTGTGAGTTCGAGCCCTGTGTTGAGCTCCACATTGGGTGTGGAGCCCAGTCAAAAAAACTAAAAAAAAAAAAAAAAAAAATTGCACACCCTGGGCGTCCCAGAAGCATCCACGTGATACAGACACAGCAATGCAGGGCTCTGAACACGCTTCAAGGACCAAATATTGAAGTTCCTTGCATGCTCACTTCCCTCTTTTTCCAAAATAGCTTTATTCCAATCCTCCCTTCATACTAAATGGTAAATAACTAATAACATCTTGGGGGTGGGTTGCATTTCAGGGCATGATTCTGATTGCTGTTCAAGGGAGGTAGTGTTATACAAGAAGAATCTCAAGAAGAGTTAGCTCTTATCCATAGAAATCAGAACAGCTATTGCTTCTGGCTGGAAGGTGGATGAGGAAACTTTCCAGAGGAACATTTCTGTATCTCGACTATGCTTTGGTTACGTGGAAGTATACATTTGTCAAAACTTAAAACTTAAGTAAGCATAAGATCTGTGAATCTCACCGCTTGTAAATTTTACCTTAAAAAAAAAAGTCCCTGTGAGAGATTGGCAAGGACAAGGGGCTGAGGGTGGGCGAGGTCTTAGGACTTTCTCAGAGCCCCCAAAATCACACTGTTGCCCGTGAATGTCTAATCACTTCAGATCTATGAAAGCCAAAGCTCACCTTACTCCAGTGACGAGAGGGGGATAAAATTCAGGGAGGAGCCCTGGGGCTCTCCCATATGACCCCCTCCCTGAGGGACCTCAGCCCCGAGTCTACTGCCTGATGACTCAAGTGATGATAAGAATATTAGCCAAGGGGCGCCTGGGTGGCTCAGTCAGTTAAGCATCTGCCTTCAGGTCAGGTCATGATCCTGGGGTCCTGGGATTGAGTCCTGAGTCGGGCTCCTTGCTCAGCAGGGAGCCTGCTTCTCCCTCTGCCTCTGCCCCTCCCCCTGCTTGTACCCTCTCTCTCTGTCAAATAAATAAATAAAAACTTTTAAAAATTTATTTAACAGAGAGAGACAGCGAGAGAGGGAACATAAGCAGGGGGAGTGGGAGAGGGAGAAGCAGGCTTCCCGCCGAGCAGGGAGCCCGATGCGGGGCTTGATCCCAGGACCCTGGGACAATGACCTGAGCCGAAGGCAGACGATTAACGACTGAGCCACCCAGGCGCCCATAAATAAAATCTTAAAAAAAAAAAAAAGGGGGCGCCTGGGTGGCTCAGATGGTTAAGCGTCTGCCTTCGGCTCAGGTCATGATCCCAGGGTCCTGGGATCGAGTCCCGCATCGGGCTTCCTGCTCCTTGGGAGCCTGCTTCTCCCTCTGTTTCTCTCTGTCTCTCATGAATAAATAAATAAAATCTTTAAAAAAAAAAAAAAAAGAATATTAGCCTAAAATGCCATTCCCCTCCCCCTCCCTGCCTTCCTAGATCCTCTTTCCCAAAGTGATTTCTACCCCCTCGAAGCCTGCGACCAGCCCCTCCCACCACTGGCCAGTTTCCACCACCTGTCATAGTTACTGCATTCTTGCCAATCACTTCTCACGTTTACTTTCTGACCAGAATATTTGCTTTCTGGTTTTGTTCACTAATGATGTTGTGACAAAGCCTGAATGGGGTTTCAAAACGTAATCCTTACACCGGAAACTTCTGAGAACCAACATATCCTATCACACTGGGCTTTAAGACTTGACATGAAATTTTAACATTCCTTCTGAAGATTTACAAACTGATATAAGGCCAGTATTCACAATACTTTAATTTCAAAATACCTGAAGGCTTTAAATCCAAGATGAATTGGATTCATAGTTTTTCAACTCCTAAAGTGTTAAGGATGTCAAAATAATTCAAAATTTGATATGAATTATAAATCCTTAAAGATAGAAGGAACCTAGGAGGCAAGTGGAGGTGGCCAGTCTCCCTTCCAGCCTAGAAAACGTTCCCAGACCTTCCTCGAATGGGGCTCACGAAACCTCTGAAGGAGTGGAAAGCAATGTTGGCAGCTCTCGCCATCAGAAGACAGTCTGGTACATAAAAAGTAGCTGTGCTGGTCAAATGTGTATTACCACAATAAAAAAATAAGATGGAGGGAAAAAAAGTTGCTGTGCTGGGAGAAACAAAGCGTATTTTAGTCCCAGCTGTGCTGCCAAGACTCCGAAACTGTGGACTAGTCACATCTCCACTAAATAGGAGTTGGACAGATCCACCCTGAAAGTCCCTTGAAACTCTGACTTTCTAGGCTTCTACAGTTCTTTCTTTTTTTAAGCTTAAAATTGCCTTTTTTCTTTGTATATAAGGACTCAAATTATGAAACTAATGGCACAGATCAAGTCAGCTCCTGAAAGTAAATGAACACAAAGAAAGAGATGTGTTTGTCAGAGTAGTCTGTGTTCCCCGAATGTCTGGGGTGTATGGAGGGGACAATGAAGAGAATCCAAATCCTGGAAGTGCTTGGTCTACACTTGCTGCCAGAGGGCTTTACGGAGCTTCTGAGAAAGCATCCAGCAAGCAGATGTTTTCCAAGCCCACACCCGGCCCATGCTTGATTCCCATAACCTTTGTCCCACACCCAGAGGGTCTGGACCTTCAACTCTGCCCTGTGTGCAAGGTATCCAGGAGGAAACACACGAGTTATTCTGGGCTCTCTGCCCTCCTGGCCAGATGTTACAAAGTCTGGTTAGATTCTACTCAGGACACCCTGCACACATGCCCTTCTCCCAGGATGCTTCTGCTCCGTCCTCACAGGACGCAGAGCGGGGTCATGCCCAGGGAACGTTCATGCCCCTTGTGCCCAGCCCAGGGCCCCACCCTGGGCCGCCGGAGGCTCCCGGGGTCCTCCCGCTGGGGCAGGAGGGCAAGTGGGATGAGCCAGGGCCACGGAGGGGCTGGCGACCTGAGAGGCAGGAAAACAAGGAGGCGGGGGCCCACAGGTGAGGGGGCTGCAGCCCCGGACCCCGTCCCCACCCACAGCCACCCCTCCGCCAGGGTCCTCACGGGAGAGTGAGAGGCGGGGGCGCAGGGGTGAGGGGGCTGCAGCCCCGGACCCCGTCCCCACCCACAGCCGCCCCTCCGCCAGGGTCCTCACGGGAGAGTCGGAGGCGGGGGGCACAGGTGAGGGGCTGCAGCCCCGGACCCCGACCCCACGGGAGAGTCGGAGGCGGGGGCGCACCAGTGAGGGGCTGCAGCCCCAGACCCCGTCCCCACCCACAGCCGCCCCTCCGCCAGGGTCCCCACCGGAGAGTCAGAGGCGGGGGCGCACAGGTGAGGGGCTGCAGCCCCCGACCCCGTCCCCACGGGAGAGTCGGAGGCGGGGGCCCACGGGTGAGGGGCTGCAGCCCCCGACCCCGTCCCCACCGGAGAGTCGGAGGCCGGGGCGCACAGGTGAGGGGCTGCAGCCCCGGACCCCGTCCCCACGGGAGAGTCGGAGGCGGGGGCGCACGGGTGAGAGGCTGCAGCCCGGGACCCCGTCCCCACCCATAGCCGCCCCTCCGCCAGGGTCCCCACGGGAGAGTCGGAGGCGGGGGCGCACAGGTGAGGGGCTGCAGCCCCGGACCCCGTCCCCACGGGAGAGTCGGAGGCGGGGGCGCACCAGTGAGGGGCTGCAGCCCCGGACCCCGTCCCCACCCACAGCCGCCCCTCCCCCAGGGTCCCCACCGGAGAGTCAGAGGCGGGGCGCACAGGTGAGGGGCTGCAGCCCCCGACCCCGTCCCCACGGGAGAGTCGGAGGCGGGGGCCCACGGGTGAGGGGCTGCAGCCCCCGACCCCGTCCCCACCGGAGATTCGGAGGCCGGGGCGCACAGGTGAGGGGCTGCAGCCCCGGACCCCGTCCCCACGGGAGAGTCGGAGGCGGGGGCGCACGGGTGAGGGGCTGCAGCCCCGGACCCCGTCCCCACCCACGGCCGGCCCTCCGCCAGGGTCCCCACGCCAGTGCGGGAGAGTCGCACCACAGGGCCCCCCGGTGCACCCCCAATGCTGTCGGGGCGGTCCCCGCTCTCCGCTCTCCCCTGCCGGCTCACCCGCAGCGACCCGCGATCCTGAGGGCGACACCGCTCTCCAGCAGCCCTGGATCCAGCCCTGGATCCTGCCCTGGACCCAGCTGGAGCCCACGAGCCCCGACTTCTGATTGGCCCCTCGCGATCCCCCGCCGCCAATCAGCGCACACTACTGGGGGGCGAGGCTGGGCCGCGGACCGCCCCGCCCCGCCCCGCCCGGCGGGATCGGGCATCTGATTGGCTTTCCGCATCCCTGCCCCGCCTTCTCTCGGTGGTCACCCACTCAGAATCCGGCTACCTCTTACGAAATTGGGATTCGTGTTTCTGATTGGCTCTTCGAGATCCTGCCCCGCCCCCTGGCGGACAGCCACTCGGCCGGCTTTCTGCTCCTGAATGGCACCTGCAGTTGGGTCCAGCGGCCCCCGCGGCTCTGCGGGCGGTTTCCCCCGGGATTCGGGGCGTCGTGCTCTCTCTCCCCTCGCCTTCCGTCCGGCTGCCGCTGGAGCCCGTTCCCCGGGGCCGCCTTCGCCAGCGCGGCCCGAGGAGGCTGGGCCGGGCCCCGCCGGGAGTCCTGCCGCGGTCCACACGCCCCTTCGCCGCGCCCGGCCACCCAAACTCCGGCTCGGCTCCGGCCCCAGCTCGGACCGGCCGCTCGCTCCCAGGCCCGCGGGCCGAGCAGCAAATGGGGGCGGGGTCGACGGGGCGGCCCCGGCTTCCCGGGCCCGGGCCAAGGTCGGGCCCAGTGCCAAGAGCGGGGCTGGCAGTCGGGCCGGAATTCCTGCCCCGGCGGCCGGGTCCTCCCCTGCAGGAAACCGCCGGGTGCCCGCCGGGCGGGGGGCCTGGGGGTCGGGGCGCCAGGCAGGACTTCTCGGCGGGCCGGAGCTGTGGCCTGCGGTGCGGTCTCCGTGGTTCTGTCGGTGCCCCCCTCCTCCGGTGCGAGTACCGCACCCCCCCCCGCGGGTACAGCAACCCCCCCCCGCGGGTACAGCAACCCCCTCCCCCTGCGGGTACAGCACCTCCCTCCCCCTGCGGGTACAGCACCCCCCCCCCTGCGGGTACAGCAACCCCCCCCCCCTGCGGGTACAGCACCCCCTCCTGCGGGTACAGCACCCCCCCCCCGCGGGTACAGCAACCCCCTCCCGCTGCGGGTACAGCACCCCCCCCCCCCGCGGGTACAGCAACCCCCTCCCGCTGCGGGTACAGCACCTCCCTCCCCCTGCGGGTACAGCACCCTCCCCCCGCGGGTACAGCACCCCCCCCCGCGGGTACAGCACCCCCCCCCGCGGGTACAGCACCTCCCCCCGCGGGTACAGCACCTCCCTCCCCCCGCGGGTACAGCACCTCCCTCCCGCTGCGGGTACAGCACCCCCCCCCCCCGCGGGTACAGCAACCCCCTCCCGCTGCGGGTACAGCACCCCCCCCCCCGCGGGTACAGCACCTCCCCCTGCGGGTACAGCAACCCCCTCCCGCTGCGGGTACAGCACCCCCCCCCCGCGGGTACAGCACCTCCCTCCCCCCGCGGGTACAGCACCTCCCTCCCCCCGCGGGTACAGCACCTCCCTCCCCCCGTGGGTACAGCACCCCCCCCCCCGCTGCGGGTACAGCACCCCCCCCCCGCTGCGGGTACAGCACCCCCCCCCCGCGGGTACAGCAACCCCCTCCCCCCGCGGGTACAGCACCTCCCTCCCCCCGCGGGTACAGCACCCCCCTCCCGCTGCGGGTACAGCACCCCCTCCTGCGGGTACAGCACCCCCCCTCCTGCGGGTACAGCACCCCCCCCTGCGGGTACAGCACCCCCCCCCTGCGGGTACAGCACCCCCCCCGCGGTTACAGCAACCCCCTCCCGCTGCGGGTACAGCACCCCCCTCCTGCGGGTACAGCAACCCCCTCCCGCTGCGGGTACAGCACCCCCCCCCCCGCGGGTACAGCATCCCCCCCACCCCGGGGGGTCCACGTGGGGTCCTCCGGCCTGGTCACCTAGAGGTTCCCCAAGCCTCTGTCAACCTGGCTTCCTTCCCAGGTCAGTGAAGTTCTCTGCTCCGCTCTCATCTCCAAGGATGATGGAGGCCCGGGGGGCTTTCTTGTCTGGAAATCCCTTCAGGGTGTCAGACCAACTTTGATTCCCATTTCCCACAACCGGAATGTGACTCCGTATGCAGGTAGTTCATGTCAAGGCCCTCAGCCTGCTGTTCCCCAGACAGCTCCTGACTTGCCTCCATGGGTCTGTCTACTCTCTGCTCTTCTTGGGATGAGGGGATGGGGGTGTAGACTGAACCTGGAAACTGTGAGAGATGAAGAGGCAGGGCTACCAGGTCCACACCGGCCCCTTTCCATCCACAGTGCCTTCTTTAGATAGACTGTTTTGTAACCTGCCCTTTCATTTTTCTTTTCTAAGTAATCTCTACCCCCAGCGTGGAGCTCGAACTCAGGAGGGGCTGCAACCCGAGAGGCAGGAAAACAAGGAGGCGGGGTGCACAGGTGAGGAGGCTGCAGCCCCGACCCCATCTCCATCCACAGCCACCCTCCACCAGGGGAATACCATGCTTCAAGGACTGAGCCAGCCGGGTGCCCCCGCCTTTCATTTTAAATGCGCAACTCTTTGTCTTTAATAATATCCTCATGCATAAATCTTTCATGCATTTCTAATGTCCTAAAGATACACTGCTCGGTCATATTCCTGAATCCAAGAGAATGAACATTTCTAAGGCTTTTAATACATGCTGCCAAATCATGTTTTTCCTCAAAATGACAATACTGGAAATCCTAGTGAAAAAAGCACCAATCTGCTAAAAAGATCCTGCCACTGTTGGATTAACAATTGTTAATCCCCACCTGGCCACCTGGGACAGTTAAGTAGGGGCTCTCAGAGATCAGTGATCAACACCTGGAGGGAAACAAAATGAACCATTTGCAGGGTGAGACTGCAGACGTGACTTTATAAAAATGTCCCGTAACACGTAACAGCCCGGTCCATCAAAGCTCCTTTAACTGTATGTTGCAGTTTGCTTAAAAGGCTTCAAAACTCAGTGACATCGTCACCATACAAGCACATTCTGTGGGGACTTACTTGTGTAAGAGATGTTGCAGTTTTGAAGTTATACTAAACACAAGCTTTTTTACAGACTGGCATTTTGGAAAATGTATCAGACAACTCACATCAAATCAAAACAAACAGGCTGCAGCTCACCTAATTTATAACTAAAATCCCAAAGTGGCATCAAGGGAGAGCTGTGAACACTGATGACACTTCCCTGGACTCCGGTATTCTAACAGCCCGTGTCGGCACGAGCCTTTGTAACGCACACTTCACAGAACATGGAATTGCAATCTTCAGAAAATTCTTAATCATGTACCAATCTTGGTTTATAAATACCAAAATCTCTACCCCGAATGTGGGACGTGAACTCACGACCCTGTGATCAAGTCGCATGCTCTTCCGACCAAGCCAGCCAGGCGCTCCTATGAATACCAAGTTTTAATAAACTTTAATTCCTCACTTAGGTTGCTAGTAAGAGTGGTAGAAAGGGCAGATATTTTTAGGTTACACACCATTGTTCCAGGATGGAGGCGCACGGCCCTGCTCCCAGCTCTGGCAGACTACTGAGCGGCCAGTGGAGGGAGGAGGCAGCTGATCCCAACATTAAGAGGCTCATGAAAACAGCATCTCCATCCTGCCTCCTCAAGAAAAAGCCATTTCCTCCTGTAATACACAGCTAATAGCACGACACCACCAATTCAGTCCCAGACGTTGACTTTAACATGAACTACCTGCATACGGAGATCACGGAACGGAGATTATGTGCAGTTCAACTGTGGAAGGACCAGCTCCTTCATCACATCTGTATGTAACGTGTAGGTGCAGCAGAGTGCTTTAGGACACACAAATTAGGGCGGACCAGGAGGTGATTGTAGAAATTACATTTTCAGTGTGATACAAGTCTATTTAACCATCCAAAAGCAGCCAAGGGGGACCCGGCACAGTAGACCGTCCCCATCTCATGAATGTTCAGGAAAAGGTTGCCCGGCTGGCTATTATCTGTACCAGGGATCCTGCTTTGGGTGAGAGAACAGTCTTTTCACTGTAAAATGTGATTGCACGGCCCTGAGAACCTGTTGGGACAAGCCTTGCATGGAGTTTGACTTCCCTCACGGTTCCCACGAGGCTACCCCTCCCAGGATGAGGGCCCACGATCACCCTGGTTTCCACTCCCATTGGCCCCAGACTAGCAAGAGGGACGGGGATGACCACGGCTCCTTCTGGCAGTCATAGCGGGAATGACTAATCTCTCAACATTTATGTAAACATCCTTGAAGAGGAATTTCTGGATGCCGTCCTATTTAAGTTATGGTGTTTTATTTTCAATCACCACAAAATATTTTATAACAAGAGATATGTGATAATACAATTTTCTTTATTAAAAATAATTTACAGCATCAATAACATATACACAATTGTCATCAACTGAACTTTGCCTCCAATATATTTTTATACAATACTTAACATTATTGAACTTAAAACTGTTACACTGTTTTGTTGGCTTTAAATAATGGACAATGATTTCTAGTTACTTGAGATACATGGGTTCATAGTCATATATTATATGTAAAATTGATAGAAACATCGGCACTATCACACCTCAGGGGAAAAAGCCTAAGTCTGTCTGCTCCCCGCTTTATTCCTCCAAGTCAACATCCAGGATCTGAGCACCTTCTCCTAAACCTAAAGGCAAAGACAAGTGTCTTCTAACACAACGACAGAAAAACGTCAGTGCAATCGTGTCCCCTCCTCCTGTCACCCACCTTCGAGAAGGCGAACGCGCTCGCCACGGCCCCCGTATGCCGACGTCGGCACTGGACACACTCTTCCCGCGGAACCGGTAAGGCGATGCCCCGCCACGCGCTGAGCAGTCCGGCCACGGCGACTGTGATGCCCTCATTCAGAAACCGACGACCACCGTCGCCTCGGACACGTTCAGCTGTGATAACGCAACGCGGCGGCTGGACAGAAGGCCCCCTAGTCTGGCTGTCCAGGAGCAGCAACACCAGAAGGCAGGAAACGTGGCTACGGCAGGCGGCAGCGTCCTTCCAGATGAAAAAGGTGCTGCTCTTGCGAATACCTCTGGAGCCGTGCTCTGAATCACAGCACTCGTTTACTTCTCTCTCGTGCCTACTGTTCTTCCTTCCCACAATATTGTGCATCTTTTTAAACACCAAATGACCCAGACACAGTCAACAAAGGCGGTAAACCAATGAAAGCACGAGATGTCACCTCTGCACACGGAGCGCTTGGCCAGGGCAGGAGCGCACGGCGCACACCGGGGCGCACACCCAGACTCTCTCTCCGACGCCGGCCACGCTCGCCAGGCTCCCTGCTCCGCTGTGTGGTCTGAGGTCTGCCTGTCCCGGTGCCCGACCAGGCAGAGGGGAAACGCAAAGGCTCCGCTCAGAGCGCCAACCGGCACCAGCACGGCCTCCTGGCCCGGCCGCTGGAGCCCCTGCCCACGGCCACGGATGACACAGACGTGTCCCCACGCAGACGGTCTGAAGCCGCCGCCTCCTCCAAGCACGCAACAGGGACGTTAACATTCGACTCGTCACTCCCCCCAATTCATGTTTTCATGTAAATTAAACACACGCACGGACAGATACACGGGCGAAACAACGTATCAAGAACACAGCATGAAAGTACCACAGAAAATAGTTTTGAAAAATTTAAATAAAGAAGGGAAATCGTTTTCTCAGACTCCAGTCCACGTGATTGTCTGAACACAGATCTGCAGACTATTTTCAGAAGACTGAGATTGTGTGGGTGCTTCTGTGCCCAGTTCTCAGCGGTCGGCACCTCCCACTCTGGTAGTTTTGGCTAAAATTCAGCGGAACACAGTCCTTCCTTCTGTGCGGGACGTGGGATGACCGAGCCGCAGCAAACCAACTGGGTCAGAGGAATACCTCCACGTGAAAGAAAATCTCTACAATTAACCTTTTGCTAAGTTTAATTTCTTAATTTAAAAAAAGGCATAGAACTTTCTGGAATTAATTATCCAACCTTTTTCTTAAAAGTCACCAAACGTCTTGTTGACAGAATAGACATGTGTGTGGAGAAAGTAGGATATCCAGACAGCAACAATTTAAGTGTTTTATCCTGATAGCTTTGGTTAAAACAGAAACATAATTAATAGAATCATGCATCCCAGGTAAAATAAGCACTCAAAATGACGGAAAAACAATTTTTAAATAATTAAGAAATAACTAACATTTAAAAAAATGCTTAGAATTGAGCAGCAACCATATAATCTAGGGTGGATAATTTAAAAGTCTAGTGGAAATCATTTTAGCATTTAAGATTAAGTTCTCTTTAGCAACTACGAAAGTGTGGAATTTTGGTTAACAATACCTAAAATAATAGGTTACAGGAAGTAACGGTATCACATCAAGTGAGCAAAATGCTCGAATCCAATTGCTAGAATACCATCTGAGGCTGGCCAGTGGACACAGGAGCAAATTACCGAACACGGTGGGCTGTGTATGTTCACTGTTCAGACGTCGTGTGACCCAAGCCCCAGGTCGCGTGTGGAGGGGCCTGGGCCAGACAGGACACGAGGACTGTGTCTGGGGCAGCGTCGAGCCCCCGCAGTTAGACGGACACTAGGATGACCCCGGCTTATACTACAAACTCTGAATGCCAACCAAGTCCAGCTCAGGTCTGAAAGTCCATTTGTAAATGAAATTCCAACTTCCACAATTTTAGAGTCTAATCTGGCTTCTTACATTCCAACCTGCTAGTCTTAAACCAACAAACAGTAGTATACAGTTTTATGGGTGCGAAACCAAACAAACAACTTCAGGAAGATTATTCATGTAAGAATCTTCAACACAAGTTCAAATTCTGCCTTTATTTACAAAATGGTCTGTTAAAATACCCCGTACTTACAGGCCTCTCCCACAGCACACCTCACACGTTGATTTGAGCAATGTTAATAGCACCATTCGTAGATTATTTAAAATCAGAAAGATTTCATTTCAGTCACTATGTTGATTCGTAATCATTTACACCCCTGGTGAGATCGGTGAGTGCACGGGACCGTCTGCAGCTCCAGGGCGAGGCTCCCTGGATCCAGCACAAAAGGCGTTACTCGCAGTTACCAGTTCTCAAAGGGTATCCGTGTGGAGTAGATACTATGAGAATTTTCGTGCCACAAAGTTTAATAATCCTCCATGTTTGTACAACGTTACTTCCACGTCATTTTCAAACGAAGCAATCGCGCTGAATACTTTCCCAGTGTTTGTCTTTAAACAAACAGAAACATGTCATGTGAGTGGTAAAATCGTCCAAGTGTCCCCAGTGTTCAGACCATCTGTCTTCATACCCCACGACACCACCTGCCAGACTCCATGAAACCCTTCTCCTGCCGGAAAAAAGACCTGCCATATCTAACCACGGGCTTCAGAGCCAAGTAGAAAAATGGGTATTTTCATCCCTACTTCTTACAGGCTCCACACCCAGGGCAGAGCCCAATGCGGGGCTCGAGCTCACGGAACCTGCGCTGAGATCAAGGGTCGGACGCTTTACCGACCGAGCCGCCCAAACGCCCCTTTGTCCCCGTTTCTGAATGACAAGTCCCGTATCACCTAAGACGCTAAACCAAGTGCTGCAGACTCGGACTAGTTAGGGACGTTACACCCACTGCTCACATCCACTGTGTATTAACCATTCAGCATGCGTTACATCTGCCCCCCGTCCCTGCGCTCCGCCCAGCGCCCGCTCCACTCTGCCTCCCGCCTTGGCCGTGTGCCCAGCTGGATTCCAATCCCATGGGCACAGCAGCAACGGGCAGCCAGGCAAAGGCCACGGGCGCATGCTAGCGGGCGGCCGTGCGTCGTCTTGTTCTCTGGACTAGCTAGCGCTCTGTGTTTCCTCAGAGTCTCCGCTGCATTAAGTCAGGCGTCACAGGAAACAGCCACCTTAAACCACAATGTATGTTCACTAAGTCATGCTAGTGTGCAACTGACGATCATTTCTCTCCAGCTTCCACCTAGCTGGGTAAACAGCGTGCAATCGCATACTTGAGAATCGGAGAGGTACCTTTATAGTTAATGTAACTCCAGGAGACAGTTCTTCAGGAAACGCTAAAGAAAACGTTTCTCTGCCGGAGAGGCCCAGGGAATCTGCATTTTCTCCCGGAAGGAACTGAAGTGGAGCTATGCCAATTCCAATCAAATGATCTTTGTGAATTTTTTCGTAACTTTCAGCCAAAACAGCTTTCACACCCTGTAACAAATGTGCATTTTATTTCTTCCAATCAGCTCTTCAAAGTTGCTTTATTGGACCATTTTCAAGGGAAAAAATTCTACTTTTGGGTCCTTCTATAAAACTTGTTAACCTAATACCACACGCTAAAGGTCCATGCTGTACAGATGATTTTTGTGTTTTCAGGCAGCTCCCTAACTTCTTCTAGCTGCCCCTGTGCCCTGCAGGGCTGAGTGGGCAGCACCGGTCAGGTAAGAGCACCCTGGGGGGGCGGCGGCCTGGCTCCGACGGGGCTCAGGAGGGTCTGTGATCCCGGCCGACCCACATATGTGCTCGGCAGCACTCTCCCTCGGCCTGCCACGTGAACACAGAAACAGAGAAGGGTGTCCCACAGTGACAGAGGAAATAGGAGACGTGGATTCTACAAATATTTAGAAGCTAAGTGACCCTGAGCAGACGCCC
Organism: Halichoerus grypus; assembly: GCF_964656455.1. Lineage (NCBI taxonomy): Eukaryota > Metazoa > Chordata > Mammalia > Carnivora > Phocidae > Halichoerus > Halichoerus grypus. The sequence goes on from NC_135719.1 coordinate 289,475, forward strand.
AATGACAGAAACCATCAAGTGAATGTAGAGAGTGACACCAGTAAGGTTTGAGTCCATTTGCAACAACAAAACCCTGTTCTCTGGAGAAAACAAGCCAGAGAGGCTCCAGACCCATGATTCTCAACTTTCCCTACTGTCCTCCTACAGAACCTTTCCCGGACCTTCTCCTCCAACCATATCTTCCCCCTGCTGCTTGCCCTAAAATTTTAATGCCACACACACAGACCGTGCATCTGTTTAAGTACTATGTGTTCACCTGTACTCCATTTACAAAGAGAGTGACCTGTTGTTACCACCCAGGAATCAATTCTCAGCCCTGTGAGTGCCATCGCCTGATAAGAATAGAACGGATGCCCTGGACCGAGGGGGCAATGGGCACGGGGAGGTGGGGGGGAGCACGCCATCGGAAACGCGCATTAAGTGCAGGTCTGCGTCCCTGGAAGTACTTGCAGACACCGCACATGGGGCTCTCCCAGTCCAACAGGCGGGTTACTGTCCGCTCATCTACATAAGGCCCATCAACGGACAAAACCCAGCCGACACCCCCAGCTTGGAAGCAGTGTTTCAAGGTCTAACTGAATAGACAGTTTAGGATCAAGTATGAGCAAAGCCTCCAACATAAAAAACAAAGACAAAAATGTGAGAAAAAAGGGAACCTGTACCTGTAATTAATATTCACAACAGGGATAATTATTATCTCAGGAAGATGGGAGAATCTGGCTTATTCCTACAGCTCCTCTGAGTATTTACATTCTGGGGGGGGGAGGGGAGACTAAGGACTCGAGGAGAATGGAGTGTGCACGATCACGACAGCTAGGAGGGCGGCTGACCCGCCACTCTGAGCATTTGTGAGCGAGCACCGGGCAGAGAGCAGGAGAGCACATGCCTGACGACCCTCTCCAGCAGCCCCCACCCCTGACCACACTTCAGCAAGGATGCAGGGGCCAGACGTGCCTTCCTGACAGGCGGCCAGGCCCCATCACCTCCTACCCCTTGGCCCACCTCTGAGTCTGTTAACCCCAAAAGAGAAAGCTAAAGGCGGGGGGGGGCGGGGCAAGTAAAACTCTCAGTGGGCACAGAGAATCAGCATTCCAGAGGGTCAGTTTAAGACAGGGGCCTCCTTTCTGTCCACCGTACTGACTTCTGCAAGTAAGACTGATGGAGATCTAATCTAATCCAGAGTATTAAAACGCAACTAGATCAGTACAAAATATTATATGTGATCTTACCAATAGGAGTTCCAAATAAGCAAAAAAATCCAAATGAGCACACTAAACTCTGACAGGATGTTACCGACAAAAGGGAGCATTTAAAACTCAATTTTAAGAAGATAAAATTGAAGTTATCGATACCAGCAGATACGGTCCTTTGGCAGCCCAGTCTCTGGAATTCCCAGAACCGTACTTCTTCCCTGCTAAGATGATCAGTGGGACCCCTTCCTTCTGGTACAGCTCTGCGGCCTCAGACACATCCAGCTGTGGGGAGAAGACAGACACGGCATCTCCAGCAGGAACCCGGACCCAGGCCGTGACGCCAACTGCTCTGGGCGCATCCTTACCGTCTGGCCTGACGGGAAATGGATTGTTTTGGGAGCTGGTTTTCCAAGGAACTTATTAAACAGCTTGATATTCGCGAACGTGCCTCTCGTCATCACAGCGTCGTTGCCTCTGCGAGCCCCGTAGGAGTTGAACTCACGAGGAGTAAGGCTGCGAGAAATCGTGAAGCCGGTTTCATTTCAGACAGAAAACCATCACACATTACTGGACCATAAAACTTACTCAGAAACACCTTCTATAATGGAAAATTCTGAGCACGTACGAACGTGGAGAACACAGAACAGTGAATGCCCGACTGCCCGTTTCTTCTAGAATCACCCCCAGTAGGTGATTTTGAAGCAAACGCAGGTAACCTATTTCCAGTGCATACGTCTATGCTTCTCTAAAGCACCAGCCAAATCTGGTGGTCTGTACGGGTCCCCGCTGAGGACAGAGCCCCCAGGAAACCTCCCCCACGTCGGAACAGCATTAAGGGAGGAGTATCCAGCCCTTTCCAGAAATTCACATTGTGCCATCTGGCTTTCACCGAAACCCCACGCGACACGAGGATCCTCCTTAGATTTCTTAGTGCGAACACGAAGGTGCAGCGCAAGGCGACCTTGCCAGTGGGAGTTACGGCGGCAGCACCGTAACCTGGGGGGGGAGGGTGCTCGCTGCTGCCTGGTCACAACACGCGTGACCTTTTAGGGACAAGAAACAACGGAGCATAAGCAACAACGAGCAACCAACGCGGATCAGTCTCTAATTCGGTCTTTTACGTAAAGGCAGTAAGTTTTCTAAACTTGTATGTTTAAGCTTCTTACTTCAGGACAGACGTGATGAGGAGTTTAAAGGACCCAAAAAAAATCCTGACTGATGAGAACTAAGAAACCTGTATTTATATGTTAGAATGCATACAGCAGTTACATATTTGAGAAAAGTGGGGACTTTTTGTGGTGGATGCTAGGTCACAATTATGACCAAGATAAAAATCACAACCAAAAAGATTGTTTCTCACCACCACAAATAAAAGCCGTGTGTGTCACAGATTCATTTTCAAGTTCTAGCAAACGGAACTGCTATTAGCAACTTCTACCAAAAGGTGTTTTAAATTCATACCAGACTAGTTAACCAGAAAAAAAATGCAAACACAAATTCCACAACAGCACCGATGAGACTGTGAGCGGAGCCAGGCGCATCATTACGCGTGCGACCACGCCACAGGGCACCGAAGCGACCGCGGTGAGAAGTCGTCGCCCGAACGCCCCGGCATCTAACTGCCGTCCTAACTCCGTCTCTGGTGTCCACACAGCTCTTGGTAACAGAGCAACTCCACATCATCAATCACGTAGAAACGAGATAAAATCTTTCTAGGCTTAGAGTTCTCTCTCCCACATCAGTGATGTTTACAAATTCTCTTCTATTATTCTTGTAAAAGTTCAGGCTCAATGGGCAGAAATTCGTCTTTTGATTGGCACGGATCGAGCCTAGCCTCACGCACACTCGCTTTACTGTCCACAAAACACACATTTAAACTCTGCACTCCAAAGACAGGAGGAGCCATCAGGGTTTACTTGGAAGGTCAAAGCTGACTTTTCAATAAAGTCCTATTGGAAAAAAAAAAAAAAGAAAAAGAAAAATCCTGTTTCCAATCAGTTGTTTATTTAGACTACCAAGGGCTCGATTTGAAATAGCAACTTCCACTTCTGAAGTCACAGGCACAAGCAGGTACACCAGGTACCCGGCTAACTTGACGTCAGGTTCAGCGGAGATCAGGTCCCCTGCGCCGGCGGCCTGCACAGCCGAACCCCAAAGGACACGGGGTACGGGTGCCAACCCAGCACACCATCGAGAACCTGGGTAGAACTTCTCACTCCCAAAACTGAACACCCTTCTGTTGGCCAGAAACCTCACCGAGAACATAAGTCAACTTAACCCCTATTCTGTAACACACGTACTACATCCTCTACTCCTACGAGTCAGCCAGAGAAGACCAAGTGCTGAGAACATCACAGGAAGAAAAACTATACTTACGGTCCTGGACTGGGTTTATCAAAATAAATCAGTGTAAGTGGCTCCAGGCGGTTCAAACTCATGCTGTTCAAGGGGTCAAATCTATTTACTGCGCAGGGAGCGTGACCAGGAGGAGCCTCTGAATCCGGGAGGACGGGGACATGCGCACCCCAGGGCCGCACACCTACCCTCTGTTTGTCAAGTACTTGGCCGCGGCGCTGCTCCTGGCGATGCTCCCCGCGGGCGATATGTGGTCTGTGGTGACCGAGTCCCCCAGATACAGGAGGACATGCGCATTTTCAATGGGCTGCAGGGCAACTGGCTCTTTGGTCTAAAAGGTAGAAACAGTGAAAGGCATTTACTCTTCGTGAGGTGTTTTAGTTCAATAACAACCTTGAAAATATCAAGGAGTGAAACCATACTTACAAGCTTATCAAAAAATGAAGGACATCTGATGTACGTGGACTTTAAGTCCCATGGAAACAACACAGAATCCGGTGCTTCTAGGGAATTCCAACGCTTATTTCCCATCTGTGAATGTGAGTTCGGTTGATAAACAAAAAGAAAAGATAAAATGGAGTCAGAAGAAAGTGGCTCATGAATGTGTTCAAGGGAATTAAAAAGTCCTTACATTAGAAGGACCTAAAAAAAAGGCCTTCTTCATTGGGTAAGGAAGCTAAGATAGTGCCATTCTAGAACATGACATTTTTGGACATTTGCTCATCAAACTCCAGCACACTAGATTTTCATGAATATTCTGAAATTAAGTTTTAATATAAACTGAACATAAAAAACTTTAAAGAATCCAATAAAAGGGTTAAGGGTTTAGAAAGAGCGATCCATGTAGTTAAAGAAACCGTGCTGTGGGATGCGCTGCTCACCTCCAAGAGCACGGCTGAGAGAAAACCCTCTGCTGCTGTCAGGGTGCGTGTTCCCCACACGGTCACCCCACACGAAGTCTCGCCGTGGTTCTGCACGGCCACCACGACCCAGCGGTCCTGCGCCACGGCCACCTCGCACGCGGGACTGCTCCAACCCGCCGGCCCCACTCTGTGCGTCCTTCTTTTTAAATTTAGTTTTTCAAATTTTATTTTAAATAGACTCCACACTCAACGTGGGGCTTGAACTCGTGACCGAGATGAAGACTCCCACATGCCACCGACTGCATGGGCTAGGCGCCCCTGCTTCTGTCCTTCCCGTCCAGCCCCCCGCCATGTTCTCCACACGGACACAGAGCGGTGCTCCTGGGTTAGCAAGCCTCTGCGCACAACCTCGCGAAGGCTCCCGTCACCTCCTCCACGACTCCATCCACGTTAATCACGGCCTAAAACCTCCTCTGTCATCTGTCCCCGCGTCTCCCTAACACCAGCTCCCGCCACGGCCCTCACTTCCTGTGCGCCAGACACCCCGGCGCCCTCACCAAGGGTCCCTCTGTGAGGCCTTCACGCATCCGCTCTGCCTGGAAAGCCCTGCTCTTGGTCCAGATGTACGGAAACTTGGTCACCTCCCGCAGAGCTGTGCTCGAGACACGTCCTGTTTCCGACCACTCTACGTACCTCTACTCCTCAGACTGTGGTCAGCGGGCTCTCTCGACCCTGCTCTGCGGCTCTCCACACCACCTACCGCTTTTTAACGTATCGTGTGATTTACCTCACAGTTCTGTTTACAGCTCCCTGCCTGCCTCTCCCCATGAGAATCTCGTGTTTTGTTCATGGATCTATTCCAAAACATCTAGAAGAGTGCCTGGCATGTAGTAGGGGCTCAATAAATATTTGTTCAGTGAATACCTCTGCAACCTCACTATCTATATTCTCAGTTTTGTTTTTAAAAAGTGTGAATATATGTATTGCTTGTAGGTGCACAAAACCTCTCTGGAATGATGCGTGAGCAAGTGACGTGCCTGACGGCCCCTGAGGAGGCAACACAGGCAGGCAGGGGGCGGGAGGGAGACCATGCTTGCTCTTACTGCTTCTGAACGTTGAGCCATCATCTAATGGGAACAATAAACAAGGGCCGTTTCTATGAATTCTGCCCATATTCAGGATGCTTGCTACCCATTTCTAATAAGTAAATAAGACCGTTTTTTTTCCCTAAAGATTTTATTTATTTGAGGGAGACAGTGAGCGAGAGAGCACAGCTGGAGGAGGGGCAGAGGGAGAGGGAGAAGCAGACTCTCCGCTGAGCAGGGAGCCCGATGCGGGGCTCGATCCCAGGACCCCGGGATCATGACCTGAGCCGAAGGCAGTCGCTTAACGACTCAGCCACCCAGGCACCCTAAGATCGGTTTTAATACTCTAAGCTATTCTCCTAGATATTAGAGACTCCAAATACAAAACGATTATCACTTATTATAACCTGCATGTTCAAAATAATTTGATTAATTTTTATTAAATCCAGAAAGACCCACGAAATAAACACTGCCGTTTATTAAACTACTTAAACAAGTGAGACTCTTACCTCCATTTTCTCTTTCAGTGCTTTAAACATGGACAGTACGACACGCTCTTCCTCCATCTGATGGACCTCCTCGCGGCTGGGCCAGATGTCCTGCAGGTAAATGCTCTTGCCAGTAGCATCGGTGCCTGGAGAGAGCATTGTAACATCAAAGTCAGTATAAAAGTAACTTCCTCCAGGGGCACCTGGGGGGGCTCAGTCAGTGAAGTGTCTGCCTTCGGCTCAGGTGGTGATCCTGGGCTCCTGGGATCGAGCCCTGCGTCGGGCTCCCTGCTCAGCCCGCTTCTCCCTCTGCGTCTCTCCCCTGCTTGTGCTCGCTCTCTCCCCCCATCCAGATAAATAAAATCTTAAAAAAAAAAGTAATTCCCTCAAGGTGTTCACATCTTTTCAAAAACCTATCCCAGAAACCAAGTAAACCACTCAATACCAGACTGCCTCAGGCATAAGCAGCTAAAAAAACAAAGCACTTGTACACTTAATATTCTTCATATGAATACAGACATGAATGACTGCATGACAAGATTTCCCGAAGTAATTCAAAGAGTGGGCGGTCTAAGAAGCGTTTCAGAAACACAACAACTTCTGGAGCAAGAAGCGTGCGCAGCATGTCTGTGTAACAGAGGACCGATACCTAGAGGCTCCGTCTGGAAGTCTATGTTCACCGTGCCCGCTATGGCGTAGGCGACCACCAACGGGGGTGAGGCCAGGTAATTGGCACGAACACAGTCACAGAGACGACCTTCAAAATTTTTGTTTCCAGATAAGACTCCACAAGTAACCAAATCACCCTGAAAAAAAATATATACATAAATATGTACTCGATTCAAGAGATGGTACAAATTCGGATAATCATACATATGCAATCTCAAATATTCTGTGTCTGAGGGCAAGATAACCAAAGAGCATACGGCCAATTATTGGACACAGAACTATCAAATCCTATGAATAAACTAATTCACTACACCATTAAGGGATTATTTCAAGGATCTAAAAATGATTCTTTTAATCATTTCAAGATTCACTCTTCCTAAGAGGTGTAAGGACCGCAGAAATATAAATACATCAACATATATTTTCTACCATTTAACACCACGATACATGGTTAAGAAAACCGCTTACCTGTTTGACTGCATTTAAAACTGCTTCTGACAAGGGTGCTGTGTTTCCCACACAGGTTGAACAGCCATAGCCAACTACTTCGAATCTGTATTGGGATAAATACACGTGACTGAGCGGGAGGTTGTAACGCCCGTAAGGCAAGGGCTGGCCGGGGCCCTCGCTGCCCCCTGTGACGAGCCGCCTGAGCACACCCCCGACACGGACTAGCCCTCCTCAGGCTGCCCGTCTGACTGCCAGGCGTGCTGCCTGTCCTGAGCGCAGGACTCTGACGGAGCATCCCCGGGGGAGACGTGGCTGCCCAGACCCGACACCAAACCCGTACGCTGTACACGACAGCTCCCCACAGACAGCTCGTGGGGCTGGAAGATGACCGCTCAACACCGCCCAGGGTTAACCCGGCGGGGACGGTGACGCCAAGGCCTCGGACCGACGGGGCCCGGGAGCTGGGAACGCCAGTGCCAGCAGATCTCTTAATTCTCGACCCGCCACAAACCCAGAGAAAGCCCCTGACAGAAATCCCACGACAGTATAGCTAAGGAATTACAGGCGTAACTCTCAAAGTTACTTGCAGCCACTCTTCTAAAAGCAAAGTTTTCTTAATTTGCCAGTCTTGCAAAGGAATTGATTTTTCTAAGGTAACAGGCTCCAAAATACACAGCCGGCACCGACTATTTCTTCTGAGTCCATGAGAAACGGGAAAGTTAGTTTCTCCAAGGTTCGGGGACAACTTAACCCATGCTTGACAAACCCAGTAACCTCACAAAAGGTCAATTAAGACAACTTGGTCCGTTGATGATGCAGCCTGTCACATTTTGCTCTTTCTGAAAACTGACCTCCCTGATCAGAAACCACGCACCCCTGGAGCCGTTGCTGAGCCGCATCTGTCTTTACATCCGCCCGCTAGAGGCCGCGCCGGGCCCTGCCCCTCCAATCTGCCCAGTCCACGACCGTGGAGGGCTGGGCCTCACACTGCGACAGAGGGGAAAGGCAACAAGTACAACAAAGCCCATGTTTCCCATCTTGTCCCTGCACGTGAAAGGCTCTGACAGGGGCTTCCCTCCCTGCGGAATCCCAACGTCCACGTCAACAGCAGTGACCCGCACTTACCCGAGCTGACTGAGATACGGTAACACGCCACTGGAACTGAGGTAATGGGTCACCATCCCACTGCCTGGAGATAAACTTGTTCTTATGTATGGCTTAACCTGCAGACCGGCGTCCACGGCCTTCTTGGCCAGAAGACCTGCACGGTGAACAGTGACGCAGGCCGGGTCAATCTCCAATTCGTGCAAGGGTCGAAGTCCAAATGCATGAATTTACAGTCATTATTTTGTCCATTTTACACTATTGATGTGTTTCATTTAAAACACACACAAGATTATACTGATATATAGCCTTTACCTTGTAAATTCAGGTACAGCCCGATGTCATGGCATCACACACACACGCGGAAAACAAGGACACGTAACAACATTATGTACACGCACAGTACGTACCACGACCCTTTCAGATGCCATCACGACAGCAATTCCGCACTTACTACACATGACGTTACACTACCAATGAATGGCGTTCACCAACAACCCCTGCCAATAACCTCTTACTTCCTTATATTCTCAGTGGACGCGAGTGCACGGCTGTGCTCAACCATCAAGAGATGCGCTGACTGACTACACTTCTAGATTAACAGAAGCAGCTAACAACCGAAGACTAACAGACGTGTAAATCGTAGTAAAAAAAATTTACCTTCTGTGTAATGAAAACAAAATTAATAACACAAACTGAGGCTCCTTAAGACCCAATTAAAATCTCGAGAAGTGTCTCAACATTAAACACAGACACCAGTATCCACGCATAACCTAAGACACAGGGTGAGCGTGGCACAAGACGACACAGGCACTCGGGAAAGGGAAGGGACGGCCGTAAGGGACAGCCTACCTGCGGCCAACATGACGGACGGATTGCAGTTGTTGGTGCAGCTGGTGACCGCGGCCATGACCACAGACCCGTGAGACAGCTGGTACTCACTTCCTCCGTAATGAATAGAGACGTTCTCCTTCTGCTTCTCGGCCGCAATCTGGAAGCCTTTAAATCCCACCTACACAAACGTGCACACAAATACAAATATTCCGGGTATGTCTAGACAAACAAATTTGCAGTTCTGACCACGCGTGAGAGGTGCTGAAGGCCGCGACACTCAGTCGTTGGACGTCGGCTGGAGTAGGAGCCTGAACGCTCCCGACACAAGTCTGGTGGTGTTCCTAACTCCCCGGGATGCGGATCCTACCGACCGCAGTTCTCAACAGACGGGACGGTCACGGCCCTGTTCTGGGGGGGTGTGCAGAGCGCACGGGCGGGGCCGGCTGCGAGCCGGCAGCTCTGTGCTCATCACGCTACGTTACTCCTGCACAACACGACGACACACGGCACAAAGCAAGCTCTGGGAAGAGCACCAGGTGCTCCCAACAGAAAGGGTTCAGGTTGTAGCTGGGATTCTCAGCAAGTACAGACCCGGAAAATCAAGAGGTCACGGCTGTTCAGTTACATCCACTAGACGTTACGGGCTGAGCACACAGTGCCGACTTCGACAACAGTGCTCTCCGCCACGACGTGAGAGCCGCGACCACGGGCAGCGCCTGAGCGCCTGAGATTAGGCGGCTGTGACTACAGATTGACGTCTGATCCTCACAGCGGCCTGGGGACAGCGCCAGATGACTAGCTTCCGACAGGACGGGGCCAACAGGGCCTCTGGCGTGTGCCTCACACGCAAGAACGCAGCTGCCTGAGTCTGAGGCCCGTGCTGGCCCTCCACCACCCGGCACGAGAAGTACTTGGCCCTCCGCCACCCAGCACGAGAAGTACTTGGCCCTCCGCCACCCAGCACGAGAAGTACTTGGCCCTCCGCCACCCAGCACGAGAAGTACTTGGTCTTCTGCCACCCAGCATGAGAAGTACTTGGTCTTCTGCCACCCAGCACGAGAAGTACTTGGCCCTCCGCCACCCAGCACTAGAAGTACTTGGCCCTCCGCCACCCAGCACGAGAAGTACTTGCCCTCCGCCACCCAGCACGAGAAGTACTTGGTCCTATCACTCAGCACGAGAAGTACTTGTCCTCTATCACCCAGCACGAGAAGTACTTGGTCCTCTATCACCCAGCACGAAAAGTACTTGGTCCTCTATCACCCAGCACGAAAAGTACTTGGTCCTCTATCACCCAGCACGAGAAGTACTTGGTCCTCTATCACCCAGCACGAGAAGTACTTGGTCCTATCACCCAGCACGAGAAGTACTTGGACCGCTATCACCCAGCACGAGAAGTACTTGGTCCTATCACTCAGCACAAGAAGTACTTGGTCCTCTATCACCCAGCACAAGAAGTACTTGGTCCTCTATCACTCAGCACAAGTACTGACAAAGGTGGTGCTGCAGGAACCTGCCTTTTCATTCAAGCAAGCTTGGAAATCACGTTTCATGTCCGTCACAGCAACTCTATCCTGAGGTCTCTTTGGACCGCTGACAGATGCAACTATTGAATTCAGATGAATCCGGATCACCTAAGAGACGAGAGGGGAGAGGAAGACAAGGAATGAGAATTTGTTAGGTAGACTGCAATTTAGCACTACTCCCTGAAGCAGAATAAATACATCCACATTTGTTGTAATGGTGATCTACACCCCCAGAAATAAAGATTTTAAAACAATCCCAATTAATTTGTGAAAGAGAACATACAAACACTGGCTAAAAGCGAGCACCAATCAGTATACAAACCGCCCCAACACCAGCACGTAGTCTGGAGTATCTTGTTCCCCCGATTTCTTTCCCCTATCGTCACAGATGCCTGATGACAAAGCAGATGCCTGTGACGGCTATCGGTCGTCTGCCCCTGAGCTCCAAATTCACCCTTCCCTGCTCTGTGACAACTGAGGTGGGTTCAGGAAACACTGCTCCCTCCTCGGTGTGCAGGGCGCTGTCTGGTCAGCACAGGGTGCTGGAGGGACACAGCAGAAGGACTCTTCTCTTCCTAGTTCCAACGTGTCTAGCTGGCCAGGCTCCAGCAAGGCCGCGCTTTTATTCCTTTGTCAAAAAAAACCTGTATTTTCTTAAAACCCAACCTCCCAAACTAGGTTTCTGTGCATTTCTTCTGGCATTTCTACCGTTTTCCTCTGTCCGTTTTATTTGGGCATAATCAGTTCAAATGAAGTTTCTCTTCACTATGGGCTTCACCAATATTTCACAGTCCTGTCGACTCTGACTGATCCTAACTGCAACACCCACTGCACTGTGGCTGCACTTTACGGATCCAGATGATCCCTGTCTTTACATCTTAATGAGTTTGTCTTGAAATCAAAGTCCTGATGGGCTTTAGTTTTATTTCTTTAATCTGGTCTGGTCTTTAATAAGCAAATTTATTCCTTTTTACTATACAATGCGAGAGTTTTCACTTTTCTTTTTCTTTCCCTTTGTCTTTAAAAGCACTAAATAAACAGAGCTGAAACGGACCAGAAAATGATGAGTCAAGTTAAAGATATCCCCGAAGTCCACACGGATTCAGGTCCTACAGGCGTTACACTGGCCTGCACTACACCTGTGTGGCCTCGCCAGTCCACCCATCACGTCTGCCGTGCGCCGGGCACTGCTTGGGGGCCGGAGCTGCAGGCCACACACACCCGACAAAGCTCCTCTCCTGGGAACTTATTTGCCTTCTGGACGGGGTGAGAGGCAAACAAGTATAAAAATGAATAGATTTCAAGCAGGGATACATGGTATGAGGAAAAATAAAGCTGAATCAGAGAATGACTCCCCCCAAGAAAACAGCTTAACAGTTAACCAGAGTTAACTTCGACAACACCAAGTAATTTGAGAGGTTGACACACTCCTAGAAAAGGAAGGTCATGAAAATTCAAACTGCCCTGAAAGTGAACTTTACTTACTTCAATACAAATTTCCAACAGGTAAGAAATGCAGGCCTAGATTACAGAGTATCTTTAACATTTAAGACCACATCACTGTAAACTCCTTTCACAGCAATTTCTACAGAACGCAGACGCTAACCAGATGCAGGCATCCCCGGGACAGACAGGTTCAGAGCACATCACGGTGCTCTTATCATAAAGTAGAAAAAGATCAGAGTGAGAGATGAAGAGTCAATTTTGTGTTTTAAATATTAAAAATTTAGACTTAATAAAATGTAAAATTCACTAACAGAAATCTACGTAAACTTAATGAATGAAATCTAAGCAGAGTCACAAGTAATGTTAACAGGTTAAATGGTAACGACAGTCGACGTTTGCTAAGCACTTCCTGGGTGCCTGAAACCACTCTAATGCCTTTAATCTAATGTACTTGATCCCCTCAGAACAGCTTCCTATTTCCGAGCTGAGCACACAGAGGCAGAGAGGCCGCACAGCTGCAGGCCTGGAGCTGGCGTCCAGACGCAGGCGGCCGGGCGACGAGGGGCTCCTCCACACACACCTGGGAGTACGCGGGTTCTCCTGAATTATCCTGGTCATGTCGAAACAATTTCACAGCTTTAAGGTATGTTTCCATTGACTCGAGTTTGGCTTTGTCAAAACCTAGAAAGAGTTAACAAGGACAAAAGTACAGTAAGAAATTTTGAACTCTTTCGGGATGAGGTGCTGAATTCCAATGAGCAAGAAACAGACACTGCACATTAGTAAGTACTCAAAATACAGTTCTTTACAAATTGCTAACTGATACTACTCTCAAGAGTAGTAAAAATTCTACCCTTCATGAAAACTTGGAGCCCCCCTTTAAAAGTTACTCAGAGACAAGATGAGAAACACTGAGCCAGTTCTATAAAACTCACAAAATCTACAGTTTGCAGAAAATAAATCAGTAACATTGAATATAACACCCAACACAAAGGACACTCATTACTTTCCAGTATGAATATAAAAATCAAAATGAAAACATAAATGAAGCTTAAGGACGTTTCATGAGCAGAAAGACAGAGGTCTAACAAGATCTTCCAGAAGGTAAAAGAATCTAGATGTTAATCACAGGCAGTTCTCTGCAAGCCTCGTGGGAAGTACACAGTGGGGCGGATCGTATTTTCCAGCGACTGACCTAACAGTATACACCCCAAATTGTATGTTCTTCCTACAATGTGACAATGACATCCCTCCGTCAAGGGGCAGAATCGACCCCGTGGACCTGAGCTATGGGACCCTTGGCTGGCTGGCACTCGCTCTCGCAGGTCACCCTGGCCTGGAAAGGCAACCGCGTGAGAAAGGCCATGTGGGAGATGTGGCCTTTCTCAAATCTCAGCTCTGGCCACTACGAAGCACCCGTCGACGGGTGAGCGACCTTCAGGACCCCGGGCCTGAGCTTCGGAGTCTCGCGGTTGAGGCTGCGGACATCACGGAGCAAAGACGGGCTGTGCCAGCTGCGCCACCTACGTTACTGCCCGTGGACACCGTGCAGCCCTAGGTGATTATTGCTGTTTTAAGCCGTTAAGTTTTAGGAAAATTTGTTATAGCAACGGATCATTAATACATAAGTCATATTAACACGCAAGGGAGGAGGCACCTCCACCATTTCTCTCTAAATGTTCTACCCACCAAATCCCCTTTAGAGAAAGCTCTGCACTCGATGAGAACCATTCCAACGTTCCAAATGACCAACTATCCATTGTGCCATCTCACCTATTAACTTCTAAAACTGCCCCCCAAGTGAAGAATACTAGACTCTATCCCCCAAATGTACTTATGATCAGAGACCAGTAGATCGGCAAGGTCTCTCACAAAAGGGACATGGGGGGTGTGAGGGGAGTACAGGAGCACCTTCTGGTTTTAGAGATCTTTCTACACTAAGTCCTCAATACAAGAGGGTCCAACCTCCTGTTTATCAGGCTACAAAAAAGATTTAGAACCTATAACCCTATGCTGCTTCTCACAAAATGGTGTTACTCTATAGACAGAGCACGGGTCCCCAGACCCTTTTGTCTGGTGGCCCCTCTCCTCCTGTTATGGGGACACTGTGAGTCGCGAGTCCACACACGCCTGCCCCCGTCAAATCGCAGCTCTGGCCGCTACGAAGGCCATGCTTCCTGGAAGCAGTGGACCGAGACCGGTAGCGGACTCCTCCCTCGAAGTCACTGTAAATGGGTCACACGGGAGGGACTAGGTTTGGAGGGCACAACACTCTTTAAAAGACATCTGAGGCAGTTTATTTTAAAGCCACTATTTCAAAATAAGATAATTTCCTGAACATTAAATACCATGCACACAGTAGTTGTTTATTAGGAAATATTTCAGACAGACACATTGGACGTGTAACACACTTATCCTAATGATCTTCCATCTTCTTACCTGTATGTTCTAAATGTTTTAACGTCACATTGTCAACAGGGAAAAAGCTGAGGATAGCACCATATTCTGGACACATGTTTGCTATTGTGGTCCGATCCACTATAGATAACTGTGAAACTCCACTTCCAAAAAACTCAACAAACTTTCCAGCCACTCCTACTTGCCGGAGGTGCTACATAAAGGGATAACAGAAACGCACACAAAATCAGTAAGATTGGCATGGATTCTCCGAAAAGCACAAAATCTAATTTTTAACCCCTACCAGTGACACTGGATGAAAGAGGTTCTCTGCTCTTCTTATCAAACATCAACTCACTCTGGGTTTGCAGGTATTTTAGGACAAACACACAAGACCAGCCCAATGTCACCGCCGGGCAGGACAGAAAGGGCTTAAGGGCTGAAAACAGCTAGATCCACACGTGAGTGTCAGACGGGACAGTGCACGTGGTAGCTGGCAGCCTCTCTTCTTAGAGGACACAAAACAGTGCTAACCACTGATGCCATTTAGACGTAATGAAATACAAACATGCTGATCAAACTGTATTTAGATAAAAAAATACGTATTGGCTACAAAAATTCTTCGAATTCCAACCCTGGTCCACATATTTACAGCATCATTCATTATTGGTAAGTTTCATCTTGACAGGATTTCACACGTCCTTGTAAAGTCACGTTTCTGAGTTATCACCAAGTGACCACCATAGTGGCTCGCCTAACTACAACACGGCCTCAGACTGGGGCAGGAGACGCCTAGGGAGGTACTGCGAATGAACCACCTTCAACCCAGGAGTAACATTCGGCTCGAACACTGCAGCGGTGCGAGAGGTCATTTAATCCACTCCTGGATGAAAGGCTGAGCTGTTTCTTTACACTCATGGTTGTGCTTCTGAGGATCAGAGCAGCGCACGTAAGGTGCACTGAGCTAAAGGCTGAGGTGCCACGATACACATCGTGAAAAATAATACGGATTAATCCTATAAAGATAATGAATAGAACAGAACCTCCGGAGAGAAAATATTTAATAAATGTGAACATACTGATAGATTTAAGTTCTGTATCAATACGCCAAAATTTAAAAATAAACATGTAATCTTGTTACAAAAAGATATAGCCAGAAGGGTCTAAAAAGTGGCCTTACTTCTCAGGTTACCCAAGGGAAAATATGGATTTCTCTAAAAGCATATTAAGATACTCCTTTCCTTTAGGAATAATCCTGCAATTCTCAATTTAACTTCTTATCTTTCAGTCCCATACACCGAATCAATGACTGTCAACATGTTTTCAATTAGGGAAGAAGGCTCCATGCTAAATGCCGACAGGGCGGCTGGACCTTTTCTTTCCCTGCGGAGAATCTCGGAAGCCTTCAGACCAATAATCTAACCAGAAAAGTGGAGACTCTAGGATCCAAACTGGCATTGTATGTGGGAGAGTTCCCACACTCATGTATTTAACAAAATGGACTTAATCATTAAAATAAAGTTACTGAAAACCAGAAATTTAGGACGGAGAGTTACAAATTACTGTTCACTAGGAAACTCCAGAGTACATGTATTAAATAGCATGCAGCCAATATTTTAAAAATACAGGTTAAGTTCTTCCATAATCCTCTGGAAGTACTAAAACAGCCAACAATCCTGACGCTGGCACCCTTCTACAGTCCACCTTCCCCAGGAGAGAAACCGTTTCTAAAGGGCAAATGATTCAGTTAGGTATTAAAGAGATGCAATTACTTTTCCTAACAGGACTCTCTAATCCACGCGGTCAGCAAGTGTTAACGGCTAGGAGCCCGGGTGCGTTCTGTTGAGCACTCACTGCTCAGCCCGGTGACCCTCTGCCAAGTCATTAAACCTGACCGTCTCGTTTTCTCAGAACTGATATGGCGCTGGTCACAGTACCGCTCTTCCAGGCTTGTGACGAGGAATGAATGAGGCATCAGGTCAAGGGAACAACGGCACGGCACGCACTTTTGTACTTCCTAGCGCCAAGGAAGGGTTCTGTATCTGCGGCTGCTCCCGTGATGGTCACTACGAGGCCGTGGCCAAGAAAGCCACACGGAGGAGGCAGCGCAGAACCCAACACCGCCCTCACAGGGCCCCTGTGCACAATGTCCACTACGTCTCACAGTTGGCACAATTACCTTTGTAATGCCAAGCACGACATCTATGGATGTGACAAAAGGGTTGGATGAGCCGGTCAACTCACACCCAACCACCTCCGGCAGAGTAAGAGAGACCGGCAGGCCCAGCATGACTGCTTCGGTTTCAATGCCTCCAACCCCTGAAGCGAAAAAGACAGACGGTGAGCACATCTGAAGATTATGTACGGTCTACGTGAGGTCTCCGTGGAACATCTAGTCTCTGAGTGCCCCATGAGCTCATCTTACTCACGAAGCATCTCAGAGCCGCCACATTGCCGCTATTACTGTGGACACGGACCCAACCTCCTCAAAGAATGACTCCACTCACATGGTTGAAACAAACTGGTGTTTACCTTCCTATTAAATTCAGTAAACGTTTTGTATTTATTACGCTGAATACCGTACTGTGCTTGTCAAGATACAGAAAGAACAGAAGCCAGGACCTGTGACCCTCAGAAAGCTCAGTCTAAGGATAAAGACAAAAGAGTCAACAATTCTAACTCCCTGTAAGAGACTGAGAGCATTCTGCCAGACGGAACAGCCTGGGCCAAGCCCACTCCGGGGGTCCGTGACTTGTCTGTAAGGCGCGTGCGCAGACGGCCGGGGGCAGCAGGTCGTAAAGGGCCTTGTATAAAATGCAAAGGAATGTGGAGCCCTAAGGAAGGCCAAAAGAGCCCCGCAGGACTCGGACCAAGGAGTAACCATGTCGTCCCCAAGATCACCCCGCGACGGCAGTGCTGCGTAGGGGACGCTGTCCACACACATCCGGGTCCAGTCGTCCCGTTGCCGCTGTTACGGGGAGGAAACCGCCTCAAAGAGCCTACGAAGACCAGCTACCTACGCTCCTTTACAACGTTCCTGACACTCTCTCCCCCCAAATCAAATACAGTTAGTGGTTTACTTACCCCACCCCAGAATGCCCAAGCCATTCACCATGGTTATGTGAGAATCGGTGCCAACCACACTGTCTGGGAAGAGGAGGTCGTCTTCTTCAAAAACCACTCTTGACAAATACTCTAAGTTTACTTGATGAGCCATTCCAGTTCCAGGAGGGATTACGCCCACGTTCTTAAAAACTCTTGAACTCCACTATATCATGTATAATTAAAAAATCCAAGTGTTGGTATATCAATTTGTGCTCACAATCAAAATACAAGTCAATACTGACACTAAAAACATTTTACCGATGTTCAATACGGTCAAAGTTTATAATAGACACATGAAGACAAATACACAGATACTAACCCTAAACATACTCATTTTGCAGATTATTAAAGCAAAATTAAGTCGAGAGAAATGTTCTACTAGTCCAGATAAATGGTAGTTTTCAACCGTGCCCGCCCCAAGGACTGCTGGACAGGAAGAGAGGGGGCAAGCACAAGGCCTTCCCACAACCTCAAATGATAGCCACTTGGTTTCATCCTATTTTATATATTGGGGTTTCCAACAAGATTTTATCTGAAGGGAGAAAAGGTTCTAATGCGACAAAGCATTTAAAAACTACTAATTTAGGGGTGCCTGGGTGGCTCAGTTGGTTAAATGTCTGCCTTTGGCTCAGGTCTTGATCCCAGGGTTCTGGGATCGAGCCCCGCATCAGGCTCCTTGCTCGGTGGGGAGCCTGCTTCTCTCTCTGCCCCTCCCCCTGCTCATGCTCTCTAATAAATAATATAAAATCTTTAAAAAAGTGAATTGCGCAAGACTGTTGAATCTCAGATCTGTACCTCTGAAACAAATAATGCAATATATGTTAAGGAAAAAAAAAAAAGAAGAAGATAGCAGGAGGGAAAGAATGAAGGGGGGGAAATCGGAGGGGGAGAAGAACCGTGAGAGACGATGGACTCTGAAAAACAAACTGAGGGTTCTAGAGGGGAGGGGAGTGGGAGGATGGGTTAGCCTGGTGGTGGGTATTAAAGAGGGCACGTTCTGCATGGAGCACTGGGTGTTATGCACAAACAATAAATCATGGAACACTACATCTGAAACTAATGATGTAATGTATGGTGATTAACATAACAATAAAAAACTAAAAAAAAACAAAATGTGTCACATGTGAAAAAAAATAAAAAAATAAAAAACAAAAAACAACAAAAAAAACCCCTACTAATATGAAGAACATAAATATCAAATATCAATATTTTGTGAATTTCAATATAAAAAATTCTCCCCAAATCATGTGTACCTTAAAAAATTGAAGCCTCTCTCGATTTCTGCCAAATTCTACTTCTTGATTTTTTAACACTGTTTCAGGTCTAAAAGGAAGAAGAGCCTGCATTAAATGTATGTATCACAGAAAAGACTTACCTTGTTTCTAAGTATTCGTTCTTATGCACACACAAATACGTTTAAAAAAATTCCTGGAACAGCAATTTACTAGACTTCTCAGAAGTAGCTGTTTTCTTCCAACAAGGAAGCTCTGCTTTAAACAGCACTCACTGCAGCTACGTCCAGGGCTCGTCCACCCCCGGCCCCCAACTGTACTGACATAATGTCGCTATGTGAGTCGGCTGCAGCAATCAGTAACGCAGCAACCTCGTGCACCTCCTCCCACCTGGGCCTGCCACACCTCCACTGGGCACGTGTAGAAAGCTTCGAGCAGAAACGCTTGCATTCATCTCACCCAAAATGGAAAGCTCTATTTTTTGCGTAAGTGGCAGTTTACTCTGTATGGATTATAAACATATTTTATGTGCATTATGTTAACTAAGAGGTAAAAACAATCCACCTCCAAGCAGTAAACACTGTCACTTTCAGGAAGCTATTTTTATCTAACGGACATTTAAAAGATGATTTCTAGGGGCACCTGGGTGGCTCAGTCACTAAGCGTCTGCCTTCAGCTCAGGTCATGGTCCCAGGGTCCTGGGATTGAGTCCCGCATCGGGCACCCTGCTCCGCGGGAAGCCTGCTTCTCCCTCTGACCCTCATCCCACTCGTGCTCTCTAATAAATAAATAAAATCTTTAAAATATAAATAAAAATGAAAATAAAAAATGATCTCTAACAGTTTTAAGCTGTTTCCTGCCAGCTGGTGATCAAGTGTTGACTAGGACATCAATACAACTTAAATTATATGTGACCTCCAGGGTCTAGACGACTACAGATGCTCACTTGTCAACTTTTTTAAAAAACACAAAGATTCCTTGACTAATTCATTGCTGAGTGATCCCTTGAAGCCACAGCACACCTCGATGAGATTTTCCTCAGGACTCAGGGAGCCAGTCCGATCACTGTACATCCCACAGCACGTACGGCTACAAAGTGCCCTCGTTCATGAGCTCAGAACCCGACTTCAAATTAGGCAGCGATTTCCAGGCCCATTTCCTACCCGTCCATGCCCTGTCTGGGTCTGTCACGGGCGCTGCACCGAGGCCCCGCGGCCCCAAAGGGAGCCACTGGTTTCCTACATTCCTACCCCCAGAGACTAGTCCAACCCATCCAAATGCTCTGTGATTTGGAGTCAAAGCTGGGGGGAAATGTTACACCAGATTGTACTGTAATCAGTAAGTCGCCCTTTTCAAGAAGTTAATTTCTGTAAGAAGGGAAGCTCGGGGCGCCCAGCGGCTGCCTGCGGCTCAGGTCATGGGATCGAGCCCTACATCGGGCTCCTTGCTCCTTCTCCCTCTCCCTCGGCCGGCTGCTCCCCCTGCTTGTGCTCTAAGTAAATAAAAATCTTCTAAAAAAAAAAAAAAAAAAGAAGGGATGCTCATCTCAAACATCAACACGCACCTAACAACCAGGACAACTAGGTAGCAGGAACAAGGACTGCTTAGATAAAACTGTCATAATCTGATGGCAAAGAACCTACACATTATACTGAATTCCCAGAAAGGAAGAGCACGTGAGATCACTATGACCGGAGGCCTCATAGAAATACTGAGCCCCCAACTGTACAACCAGAGAGAATCTGAAAGAACCAGTTTACGGACACACGAATTAATGTATCATGTGGCTCTTAGGATAAGATATGTGTGGATATTATTCTTAGCTATTCTAAATCTTAAATGTGTTACATTTTTCTAATTTGAAAAAGTATGTCATTTTCTTACTAAATTAAAAAAATTTCTGACAGTCTATTGACAATGGGGTAAACAACGTAACTCTTAAATATAACAGACTTTGGAATCTTTATAGCATACAAAAATTCAAGTATAGAATTTTTTTTTTTTTTAAACTACCTATTAGGAGATTTTACCAACTCCTAAGAAGAGAATTCTTTTCTGGGCAGGTTCACCGCTTCCCATAGCACCAGACAGGCAATTGCTTACCTAAAAGAGGTTTTTATCATTGTAATATTCATAACATCAAGCTCTTCATGCAATTGGAAAAAAACAAGAAATCTAATAGGAGAGAAAAGCTAAAACTATAAATAGGGAATTCACAAAAGCAATGTGAACGAATAAAGAACATGTGAATGGTACAGATTCACTAAAATAAATGCAGAGTTTAAGACGGATCCCATTTTTCTGCTAACATTAGTCACAAAAATTAAATATATTTATAGAAAAATCTTAAGAAAGGCTTTCTTCCTTGGGAAAGAAATCAATAACGGGAATACCACCTTAATTGGCTTAATTTGGGGCAGGAGGCGGCAGTGAGGTCATAGGAACCAGGAGGGGAAGGGGACAAATGAGATTTCGGTAACTGAAACATAACCCAGCACTGATCAATATTTAAAAAAAAAAAAAAAAATCCCATACTCAGGCACTGGTTGCAAATGAAAAGGACAGAGAATGGGTGTGTTCTCAATCTGCGAAGACAATTTTCCTGAGTTTCGGCCCAGCTCTCCAGAATCGCACGATCCTCGGCAGGTGGTCTGGCCCCTGCAGGGGAGCTTCTTGGGCTGTGCTCGGAGTGGAGAGAGCTTTCCTGCTTTCTGCAGGTCGCCACCTCCAGGATTTGGAGCATTCTGTATTGCACTAGCATTCCAAAAAAGGAAACAGAAAAAGACCATTTAAAAGTGACAGAAATTTAGCTTTCAAAAAGCACACACTTGGCAAAATTATCAGGAACTAAGTATATGTTGTTCAAATGTTAATACAGTATTTAACTTAGGTTTCAAAAGCAAATCTTAGATTACAAAAAAACCCAGAAAGAGGTCACTTAAATTTATGGAGATGAAAACACAATTCTATGTGCCCAAGAAAATCATTTTCATCTACTTCTACGACAATTTAAATGACTTTTAGCAAGCACCTAAGTGGGTTTTTTCCCATGTAACAACTGAAAAGCAGCACATAGCCACAGTGCTAATCTAGAGGGCAAAAGCGCTCGCGGGCTGCAACAATCGTCTTGGTCCGTGTGAAAGATCACAAGAGAATTAGGTTTTCTCTAGTCTGACCTTGGTCACAGGGACCTTCTAAATAGACGTGTATTTCAGTGGGAGGAAAACATAGTTTTAGTACGCACTGTGATTTTAATCACCAATTAACTAAAGACATTCATGGCTCCCGTCTTTAGATTCTCTCTCGAAGGCAAGTAGGTTAAAAAACAAAAGATAATGAAGAAAAATTCACTCCACAAAGCAGGTTCTAGGCTCATACATTTTTATCAAAAATGGCAGCAGAAGTCTACAAACGTGAACACCATTTTAAATTCAGACTCCGTTAAAAAAAATTCATCAGTACATAAACTTCACCAGCTCTGTTTCTAGATCAGTGTACACTAAACGTGGCAGCCTTCACCCAGGCACCCACAGTCTCTGCTCCCTTTCCTCTAACCAGGGGGCTGGCTGCCGGCCACCTCGCACAGCTGTCTTCACAAATACGTGTGCTCACGTACCATTTACTGAAGTCGATCTGTAAAGAATGGTCAACTGTGAGATCTGTCGGGCAGGCAGGGTGGACCTTCTTCGGGTCACCTCCAAGAATTTTCACTGCCTCCCTCATAGCAGCAAAATCCACCATTGCTGGTATTCCACTAAAAAATAAAGAATGATGAAATTAGGGTCTGAATTGTACGTTCATATGCTCAAATAAGATACATTTGTTCAGTTTTACATCTAAATGTATCCCTTTCTAGTTTGTACTCGTTAGATTACGTACTTGTTATCCAAAGTTCGACATATCCTGGTTTCATGAGAATTAGCATTAATGTTACTGAGAACTTGAGTGTCACAAATAACACAAGAGAGAACTTTTAGAGGCAAAAGGAACCCTCCAGAAAACTGTCTATGGATTCTTTCCCTGTCTTAAATTTCAGGAGACTCCCCTCCCTCCCAGAGGCTTCTTAGGACTCCGGGCTCTCGACTAGATGTATGTGCCTCCAGACGCCGGAGGCATGGCTCGTCAGAGACAGGAGTCTGCAGGGAAGATGGGGTCGTGACCACAGAACAGTATCGAAAATACTGTAATAGCAGCGCACACAGGGTATAAAGAACAGTGGCATGCAAACCAGATTTTAGGGGGTGAGTGAGGGGGACACTATTATTTATCTAGCTAACTCCTACAGCTCCTTCCAAACTCTTCCAATAGACAATTCCTGGGGACTCAGATCAGACTCTGGATTTTATTCCAAGTGTGATGGACGCTCACAGGCGTACAGGGGAATGACAGGACCTGGTTAACATTTTTAATTAAGTCACATGATCTACCGTGGAAAGACAACACAGACTGTAAGTGTGCAAGCAGGGGCACTGGCTAGAGACACTGACAGCTGTAGTCCCGGTGAGAGCGCCAGGGGCAGGACCAGCATGGGGGTGGAGACGGTTACGAGGTACGCGGGCTCAGGGCATGTCTCAAAGGTAGAGTCCACAGAACTTGCTGACAGACTGGATTAGGCAGGAGGGAAAGAGAGGAGTCGGGCATTTCCCGTGATGGGGAGACATGGAGAGGGACAGGTATGGCAGCTGGGCAATAAGGCTTTGCATGTCTAAGTCTGAGAAGCCCACTCACCAACTGGGGACGACAAGCAGGCAGAGTTCCGCAAAAGCAGGTTTTCAATAAACAGTGCAAGAAACAAGCACCTCATTTTTAATGAACTACTTTACTTTAGAAAGGACAATTCTTTAAATTTATAAACTAATCTTCAGAATTAAAAACAAAGCCAACCATCAGGGAGTCTGAATTTTAAGAAGGAAATGCTCTATCACTCACGTAAAATCTTGAAGAAGAACACGGGCAGGGAAAAAGGGCACTTCAACATTGCTTTGTTTGGTTTTCCAGTCTAAAATGTTCATGACATCTTCCTTTTTCATTAAAAAGCCATCACAGTTCCGCACAGCAGCTTCCAACAGGACCCGTATTGAGTAAGGCAGAACATCTGAGTCAGAGACAATATTACTATTAATAAGGGCATAGTCTTAACTACATACTATAGAAATCACAAGAGCAAAAAGTTAGATAAAGACAGGGATGCACTGTTTTCTCAGTCTCAGTAAACACGGAGGAAAACACCGTTTATGTTAATATCAGGCTTACTATAAATTTGACTTTCCCATATGTCAGCCAAGGTGCTGAAAAAGCAGAGATTAAACACTCTTGAAAGAGCTGCACATTTCTGAAATGGGCACATGAGACTGACCAATACTTAACATTCAGGGAAGACACAGAATATGAGAATAAAATATAATAATGAAAACATCCCTAAACTGTACAGAAGTCTGTAATAAATTTTAAAGATTTCCATCAAAAGTGGTTAGTTTAAAACAGGGTGCTTACATGAGTCAAATTCACTTCATGCTAACTGTCACTTACCCTAGAGTCCTCGTTTAAGTATATCACAGAGACACAGACTCCAACACTGTCAAGTTTTCAATCATACTCAAGTCTCACACCGGATTTAAGACTGAGTCAGTGTGGGGCCGGCTGCGTGACTCCCGGCAGCCCACACAGCGGACCACTATGCAGCTGTCTAAAGGGATGAAGACGTCTGCATGTCGATAAGGAGTGATCTCCAGAACATACCATTCCGAGAAAACGCAGTGCAAAACAATGCTTACAGCACCCTACCATTTCAGTAAGAAAAGACACTAAAAAAGGTGTAAGAATACAAATTACTGTATAACAAATATAAAATTTTAAAGTATATATTAAATATGTACTTTAAAATATTACTAAATATTTTTGGGCGCCTGGGTGGCTCAGTTGGTTAAGCGACTGCCTTCGGCTCAGGTCATGATCCTGGAGTCCCTGGATCAAGTCCCGCATCGGGCTCCCTGCTCGGCGGGGAGTCTGCTTCTCCCTCTGACCCTCCCCCCTCTCATGTGCTGTCTCTCTCATTCTCTCTCTCTCAAATAAATAAATAAAATCTTAAAAAAAAAAAAAAATTACTAAATATTTTTAAAATATAAAAATATATTAAATAAAAATAACATATACTTCCCCCCACCCCAAGAAAGAACAGTGAAAGGACAAACTGAAGAGTTAGTATCTATTACCACACATTTTGGCTGTATCTCCCTGGCAGGATGTGTATAAAGGACGAGAAGATCCACAAAGAAAACAAAGTACGTTCAGGTATCGGTACAGAGAGTGCAGCGTGAAGTTGTCCCTAGGTGACGAGAGGAGGCCAAAAGCACTTGTGTTATTGTGGCTGGAAACCAGCATTTTTTTTTTTTTTTTTAAAGATTTTATTTATTTATTTGAGAGAGAGAATGAGAGACAGAGAGCATGAGAGGGGGGAGGGTCAGAGGGAGAAGCAGGCTCCCTGCCGAGCAGGGAGCCCGATGCGGGACTCGATCCCAGGACTCCAGGATCATGACCTGAGCCGAAGGCAGTCGCTTAACCAACTGAGCCACCCAGGCGCCCGGAAACCAGCATTTTTAAGAGTAATGACACAGAAGTATAAAATCAGAGTAGCTGGGCGCCTGGGTGGCTCAGTTGGTTAAGCGACTGCCTTCGGCTCAGGTCATGATCCTGGAGTCCCTGGATCGAGTCCCGCATCGGGCTACATGCTCAGCAGGGAGTCTGCTTCTCCCTCTGACCCTACCCCCTCTCATGTGCTCTCTCTCATTCTCTCTCAAATAAATAAATAAAATCTTTAAAAAAAAAAAAAAAAAATCAGAGTAGCTAACTTAAAAAAAAAAAAACAACTTCCATTTCAATTGGAATCGTAAGTACAAACTCATAGTTTATTTCTCTCTTTCTAAACAGTAAGTGTTTCCAGCTCTGTTGAGTGAAAATGCCCCAATGACAACCCACCAGTAAGGCCCCCTGGCCTCTCGGCCCACTGTTAGCTAATTACTATTTTCCCACTAGGAGGAGAGCACCCGCGTTCGCCCCAGAGTTCCTCCCACGTCTGGGAAAGGGTGGAAATAGGCCCAGAACATCCTGTGTCAGAAGCTGCAGGGAACGCTGGTGGGTCAGTGTGAGCATCCAATTCACTGACATGCATCAAACACAAAAACAGCCCTTAGTTCATAAGGACTCTTTAAAAAACCCTTCATCGATGGCCATGCAAGTTCCTAGAGCAACTCATGACCCTGAAAACTCACACCGGGGGAAACGATCAATCATCGATCTCGTCCTTCCTCATTCAAGGAACCAAATAGCCAAGAGCAAGCTCCTCACAGAGGAGTGGAAGCTAATAACACAGAAAGGGAGGGTGTCATTCGCAGCATCTCCCACGTGCAGCCCCTGGACAGCGCTGGAATATTCAGTGAGACGTGGTCACAGAACTCAGAACGGATGGAGCCCGTGGGCACCAATGACAACCACCAGCATCTCCAAATGGAAGACAGGAGAGACACTGTCTGCTCTGAGGAAAGAAAGATCCAAGCCCCACCACCAGGGTTCTCGCAAACGTCCGCACGTCCAGACAGCCAACCCCACCTCCCGCCGACAGCAAACAGGGGCAGTGTGGCAGGAAGGGGACCCAACGAAGGAGCAACGGGACCAACACACATGGCTGCCCCCACACCCAAATGGCACGGAACACGGAGACGGGGCGAGCCTGACAGACCGCCAGCGACTTACAAGGTGCAGCAACCAAGTGCTCTGTGCGAACCTGCTTGAGACACGGGAAATCTGAATATGGACCGGGTTCTAGACCGTAGGAAGGAATTACTGTTAATTTCATTAGGTATAATAAAGGCACTGAGAGTGTTATTTTGGAAAGTCCTTTCACACATCAGTGATGTATGCTAGAGTGTATTTATAGGTTACAGAGGTGGTGAAATATTTTATTTTATTTTAAAGATTTTATTTATTTATCTGACAGAGAGAGAAAGAGATCACAAGCAGGCAGACGGGCAGGCAGAGGCAGCGAGAGAGGGAGAAGCAGGCTTCCCGCGGAGCAGGGAGCCCGATGCAGGACTCGATCCCAGGACCCTGGGACCATGACCTGAGCCGAAGGCAGACGCCCACGGATAGTACCCCTGGAGATGGTAAGTATTTTAAACAAAAGGTCAGCAAATGTTGATAACTGGCTGACAAATACAAAGTGGGTGATGATTTTGTCCCTACTTTTAGGATTGAAATTTTAACTCACACAAGTTAAAGATGAATGAAGTCGTAAGTGTGGAGACAAAGGACTACATAACCAGAAACGCTGGACTGAAGGCCTGTATTTGCCATTTACTACAGGTCTGACCTTGAGAGATGGACTCAAGCTGATTCTTGTTCTTGCCTAAAACAGGTGCACCAGCCACCTAACGGGAGTGAGTAGCCAATACTCATAAAACCCACAAACACGTATGAGTTTTCATCCTACCCAATGAGAAACACAACGAAGTCCTCCAAAGCAAGGGGAACTGCAGGAGAGAGATTTTTTGATAGAACACTTGGAAATAATAAGGAGGAAAACATCACAGAAGCAAATACACAGACCAGTTTTCTGTGTGGTTAACTGTCCTGGAAAAACAATGTCAGGAATACTTTTTGTTTAAAGATCTTCACAGAAAGCATTTACTCAGATTTCTAATAAAATATGGCAAACTCCAGCAATTATGTCCATTCACTTTTGAAACCCACTAAGAGGATAGTAAAGAAATAAAGTCATAAACCCACAGGAACAAAGAGAAGCACAACTCAAAAGATTTTGGCCAACAGTGCATGGATGACCGTGCCCACACGGAACAGAGGCAACCAAAGGCGACGACTGGGACGCAGGACAGCCTGGGCTTCTCGAGGGCTGGGTGAGGGGCTAAGAGGCCACGGAACAAGGCCTTCGAAACTCCAAGGGAAAATCATTTCCAGCCCTAAGAGCTCTGTCCACGGGCAGCCGCGCGTCAATCACGCAAGGCCTCCAACACTGCACTTCCCGGGATGGACGCTACGGGAGGGAAGTGGACAGCAGAACAGCATGCAGGCTGGGACACAGCGGGGTCCCCCGTGTGGCAGGCGAGGAAGTCCAGGTGGGACGCTGCCAACAGAAGAGGGAAAAATGAACTGCCAGACTACCTGATTCTACCGGGAGGAGTTAGTTCTTCTAGAGAATTTGGAGAGGAATTACTGATAAAGACACAGCAAACTTAGCAAACAGAAAAAGACAATCATCACTTCCAGGAAAAAACACAAAGTTGTAAGAGAAACAAGATGCAATCATTTACTACACGGACTGGGTGGGAACATTTACGGCCATCAAAATATGAACACGGAATGCTGGCTTGATAACTAAGAAGAGGTACCTGGGATATATGCAGAAAATTGCCAACCTCTTATTTTGCACAGTAGAAAGTTAGAAGTCTATAACTGAAAATCAAAAAACAGGTGTATAAGCAAGGCTATTTAGTAACATAGAGGAAAGTACCGTAAGAAATAGCCAAGAGTATTAGAAATGGTATTCTCTGCAGAGTAGAAATTCAGGGTAGGGCAAGGGGCTACTGTTTTGGTTATTATCTTAGTGGTCTTACTGGGTTTTTAATTCTAAGACTTGAAAATTCAGTATTAAATTTAAAAGCAACTATCAAATAAGCATGCTCTAAGACCAAAATGTCACTGTTAACTGGACAGTTTGTCATTAAGAAGCACTAACTTGCAAATGTGCCTAAGCCTACCGTAACTCCCAGCGGCCCACTACAGGGAGTGATGCAGACGCACACCAGCCGTCCCTCAAACATTCTGTGCTCGCTGGCCTCCAGACATTACTATCACCTTCCCCTCCTGGCATTCGTCACGCCACCTTCCACACGGTTGTTGTGTGACCAACAGAGCATGGCAGAGGCGACAGCACGGGGCTTCAAAGGCCATGGTGTGAAGTCTCCCAGCACCAGCCTCCCTCTCTTGGACCACTCACTCTGGGGCAAGCCAACAGCGCGTCACGGGGACACTCGGGTGGGATAATACCAGGGCCTGTGTGCCAACGGAGCGTGGGGCTCCCTGCTCAGTGGGGGGGGGAGCCTGCCTCTCCCTCTGCCTCTCCCCACTGCTTGTGCGCGCGCACTCGCTCGCTCTCTCTCCCTGCAGGGCTCGATCCCAGGACCCTGGGATCACGACCTCGGAGCCACCAAGGCGCCCGTCTTTCTCAACTACTCTAATGATAACACCTGCAGTTACTTATTTAGGACCTGCTGGCGAGTCGATGTCGAGCTGCTCCCCCTACAACGGTATTTAACCCCTGAGGTGACTCCAGAGGCAGACATCCCAGAGCCATGAGCAGAGAGGGCAGGCTAGCAGACGCCCTAGTGTTCCCTATCCCCAGCACGAACGGGCCCTCATTGCTCCTTCTTCCCTGTTCGGCTACCCCACCTCCACACGCACTCTCCTGCTCCAACCAAACCACCCTCCAAGTCCGCACACCTGTCTGACCCCCACAGCACTGGACGCCACCTTCTCCTCTCCTGCAGCACCGCCCGTCCGCCTGCTCCCTCACTTCCGCCGTTTAGGTTCCCCAAGCCTGCACTCCCCCCGTTCTTTCATTCTCAGGCCATCAGAACACCCACCTGCGTCAGGCGGTGAACCCCACGTCACTTTCCTGCTTAAAAACTTTGTTTTAAAAATAACGCTATCACGCGTATTTTGCTCCTCGTGAAGTCTCCCTCCCCAGGCTGTACTATCCGCACCGCGAATCCGCCAGGTCCCTCCCGCTCACCTGCAATCAGCCCCTCCCTGCCCTCGCCCACTGAGGGAAACCACTCGGCTACCGGGTCTCGACAGCTCTGTCGCCTCTGGCTTATTTTGTGCAAACGCAATCGCACAGTAAGGTCCCTCACTGTGTCTGGCTGCTTTCAATGAGCACACTCCCGAGTGTGTCCATGCTGCGGTCTGTATCCGGACTCAAGCCCTGTTCCTGCTGAAGAATATTCCACGGTGCAGACCTACCATATTCTGCCCATCCACTCACCCACTGAAGGAGTAATGCTGTTCAGATCACTCATCTGCAGATCTTTGTGTGGATAAGTGTTTTTATTTCTCTTGGGTAGATTTCTCAGAATGGAATTGCTGGGTCATATGGTAAATTTGTATTTAAAGTTTTAATAAACTGCCAGTTTTCCAAAGTGGCTGCACAATTCTACATCCCCCCAGCAAAGTATGAAGGTTCTTAGTCTATTTTCTATGTACTACCCATTCTCGTGGGTGTGAAAGAGTTCACTGGGGTTTTAATGGTGGTGACGCGTGGAGGAGGAAGAAAAAGAAACCCACAACAACCAGAGACCCTGGGGCCAGTACGAACCCATGACCGCGGCGTCCGCTGGGGCCTCACCATACCTGCACCTGCTCTCCTTCACACCCCATGTCCGCCTTCCTCCTGCGAGACCCAGCCCTACCTCCTCCCTCCCCCTCCTCCGGCTGCACCCACGCGCCCAGCCGCCCTGGAGCTACTCCTTCCCCATCTGAGAAGGCAGCCGTGGACCTACTAAGTGCCCGCCTCTCGGGAGGGGCTCTGCATCCCACTCCTGCTGGCACACGGCAGAACCCTGAGTCAGCCATCATCCTCTCTCCCACGTCCGCAATGCAGCCCGCAACCGGACTCTTCCCATTCCACGGCCTCTAGCCCCAGGGTAGCGCACGCGGCCGCCACGGGCTTCTTTCTTCAAACTCTCAACAAGGTTTTTTGAAAATCACTATATTCCCGACGTCCGTTTTTCTATACTTCCATTCACTGTTTCCACACTAATCTGATTTCTATCCTTAAACACCAAAGAAGCAACGCCCCTCAGCAATATTCAAGACAGCTAATCATTCCGTCCCTCGCCAAACTCTTTCCTCCCAGCTCACCCCCCCCACTTCTAACGGGCTGCAGGAAGACCGTGTCCCCATCTCCCACCTCACAGTTCAGCATGACTTGCAAGCACGGGCAGTAACTGCCTTTGTTCCAGGGCATTCTTTAAACGAAGTTAATACAGTGAATGGCCCTGAAGATACAGACAGCGTCTCCTTCTGGAGCAAGAGGCAGGCATGCCTACTGTCCATTATGAAAGATCTGGGTCCCTAAGTCCGAGCTCCTTTCCTGTAACACAACCACTGTGCGTGCTACACGTGTTACCTGGCCCTCTTCAAAATCACCGGCAGAAACGGGGGCCTGGGAAACCAATAGAAATGCTCGTACTGCTTTGCTGTGGATAATAAACCATCCACTGTCTCTGATTTAAGAGTCTCGTGTCTTCTGCCCGTATCTATGAAACTATGTCAGACTAACTTGTTAACTTGCAAGGAGAGGAAAATTCTAGATCCTTTACAGTCCTTAATACTTTCTGGCAGCCCTGTTTTGGTTTCCTGGCCAGCCTCTACTCCTTTGCCTAATCTTTATTTTTTATTGTTTTTTAAGTAAGCTCTATGCCCAATGTGGGGCCTGAACTCACAACCCTGAGATCAAGAGTCACACGCTCTACCCACTGAGCCAGCCAGGCCTCCTCCCCACAGTACTCTGCCTGATCCTTAAACGTCAGAGTTCCTGAGAGTTCACATCTAGCTCACTTCTCTTCTCACCATACTGTGCCCCCTCAGAAGTCTTCATCATTCCTGTGGCCTCAACACCAAGGATCACAAAACTCTCCTCTGCAGTCTGGGTCTTCTTCTGAGCTCCAGAACACGGGCCTGATCACCTCATGAACACCTCTACCTGAAAACTGGTGTTTCCAAACTCGCCAGTACCTAAGCCGATCCCTGTGACATCCCCTCGCCCGCTCCACGTCACTGCGTCCTCCGGTGTCCCCCAGCTCAGTAAACAGCACCGGCGCCCACCCAGAGGTGCACACCCTCACAACGAGGCAGCATCCTTGACACCTCGCACACATCTTCTGAATCTGTCTACTTCTATCGCCACCCCCAGATCTCGCCCAAGCCAAGTCCTTTCTCACGCAGATCTTCTAGCTTGCCTTCCACCTCCATGCTTACCCCATGCCAGTGGTCCCTGGACTCCGGAGGCCCCTAAAATTCTTTCAGGAACCTGCAAGGTCTGCTCAGACATGATCTGCTTTGTCACCACTGTGACACAACGGTGGGTGACCCGCTGGTGTCGCAGCAGAGCTCAAGGCAGCGGTACCAAACGGTCCTCGTTCTCATCGCACTGTTCATCTTCACAACCAACACCAGCTTCACTTGAGAATGTCCTTGATGAAGCAGAAAAATCGTTCATTTTATTCCATCTCAACTGCTGAGATCAAATCTTAATATTCCATGTGACAACATGGACAGTACGTATACAGCATTTCTGCTCAAAACTGAAGTATGATTGCTTGGGGAAAACACTTGGGTGGTGGTTTGAACTGCAAGCTCAATTAGCCACTTCTTCCAGAGAACACCATTTCCACTGGAAAGAACTGACAGACTACAGTTGCTCAGACGTAGGTATTTGGCAGATGTTTGCTCAAAAACAAAGTAAGCCCGTCTGTTCATGACCTAGTCCCATTATCGTCTGCTCGCTACATTTGCTGAAGGTCTTTGAGAAATAAAGGGTCACTAAGTTATTCAGATCTTCCAATGTGGACACACTTCACGACACGACACATAAAAACAGCCCACCCAACATGGGAACCACCCTCCACGTAGCTAGCTGCACACTCAGACGGACTTCTGCCGGTGCTGGAACGTGGACCAAGACACTCCTGCACAGAAGGCCCTCTGTCCTGCCAGCTTCTGGACTTCCTCTGCAAGCCCCCACATGGCCCGGGCACTCGGAAGGGCAACTGCCCGGCACCTCAATCTCAAGGCACCTGTTCTCTCAGTGTGGGGCCACACCAGCTTCCTGAACTCCAGGGGCTACCTCCCGCCTGCCCAGCAACCCCAGGCCAGCTCCAGCACGGCCACACAGCAAACCTCTTGCTATCTAGTGGGGTGAACCACACCTTCTCCAATGCGGTCTGCACCCCTTTCAAGCTGGTCCCTCCTTGGAACACCGTGTTCTCTCTCCATCAGCCCTACAGTACCATATGGTTTCCTTCTATCTTACAACTACTATTTTATCTCAGTTAATAATGATTTGTATTAAACTCCCCCATTCTGTCTCTTGATTGGACTGAGACTGCTGTAACATAACAAAGCACTGTACTTAACATAGTTTCCACTTACATGCTCATTACTAAACCATGTGCTTTCTTGAGCACAAAGATGCTATCCCAGCCATCCCGCATTTGCCAGAAACATGTGAGTACCCAAAAAATGTTAGCTGAACAAATTAAACAGTGTTGTTGAGAGATCTGTGCACCAAGCACAGAAGTAAACTGGGTAATTCTGCCTCCTCTAACCAAAAGTTTCTAGAATTCCATGAATCCAGAAAGCTAATTCTCTAAGGACAGGTAATCAAAAAGACAAGTGGGAACCAGGACAAACGGCTAACTTAACTGGGAAAGTACGATAATTTGTATTACCACACTTCTGAAATGAGCTGATTAACAACTGATACCCTTTTGATCAATTACTCAGTGGAAGATCCCACAGGTGGCTCAGGCTCTGAAAAAGGATGCTGAGGTCTACTAGGTGACACGGCACACCCAGGCCTCCAGGACCAGACAGCCTCCCATTCAAGGCTCAACGGCTGCTACTCCGATCAGCGGTACAGCGTATCTCCTAGTGTGGGGGTCAGACTGCCGGCCTACAGACGGACTGTGCTTGTTCTGGAGAGTTGTAACATTCTAAATTTAATTGCCAACATGGAAAAACCATAATTGGGCGCC
This sequence comes from Halichoerus grypus, assembly GCF_964656455.1. Lineage (NCBI taxonomy): Eukaryota > Metazoa > Chordata > Mammalia > Carnivora > Phocidae > Halichoerus > Halichoerus grypus. The sequence goes on from NC_135719.1 coordinate 323,050, forward strand.
TGGGTGGCTCAGTTGGTTGAGCGACTGCCTTCGGCTCAGGTCATGATCCTGGAGTCCCGGGATCGAGTCCCGCATCGGGCTCCCCGCTCGGCAGGGAGTCTGCTTCTCCCTCTGACCCTCCCCCCTCTCATGTGCTTGCTCTCTCTCATTCTCTCTCTCTCAAATAAATAAATAAAAAAAATCTTTAAAAAAAAAAAAAACCATAATTTTTTCATATGAAAATCCAAATTTCTGGCTTCTTAAAGTATGAGAAAATTTTACGGTACCAGCCTCCCATTTCCGCTGGAAACGAGGAGCACCTCCCCTGCATACAGGCCACCATCCCCACCAGGATGGCCCGCTTGTTGAGGTGGCCGCCGTCTGTGGTCTCCGAGGGCACGAGCACACGACCTCCACCAACAGTTCACAAGCACCGGCTTCAGAATCACAGCGTTACGTTCAAGATTCTCCCCCACCACAAAGATGGTGGACCTTGTCCACCTCTCCTCGACCTTGTTCAAGTGGACAACAGAACTTGTTACAGAACGGATGTGGGAAATACTCCATACCAGCACCTTTATTACTACCGTTATTAAGATGGGAAAGAGAATGGTATGAAGTGAGGAAAAGCACTGGTCTGAAATCAGAAGACAGGAGTCTAAGACCAAATCTCCTCATTTACAAGATAATGTGACGTCAGGCAAATTACTTAGATTTTCAGCCTCATTTTTCCCACGTGAATAAAGTGCAGATAAAATGATCTTTTCTGCCCACCACAAAGTGATGTAGTGAAGACGTACAGACCATGTAAAAGGGTTTTGTTCATTTCTCACATGTGAAAATTCCAGGTTTAGACAGGCGCAGAAATCAGCCACAGCACCTAGCAATAAGAACTGGTTAACAAGCGGGCCCAGAGAAACTAAGTAGGATGGAAAAATACACCAGGGGAAGGAAGGGGGAGACAGTCACAAACACTCTGGGCTTGCCTAAAGCCCCAAGGAGGGTAGCTCTGGAGTCCAGACTGAGAGACAGGGCCAGGGCAGTGGGCAAGAACCCGCTGGAGTAGCTACGGAGTGAACCTAGAAACCCTGGTCGAGGCCAGGGGCCTGGAGAAAAGATTAAGAAACTGTTCCAGAAGGTCTCATAACCCCCTCAGATCTGGCAACAGGATTAACTCTCACCCACGTCTGATCAGAGTCCAGGTTTCATTTCTGTCTCTAACTAGTACCAAGCCTGATAGGATAGATTTCCAATAAAGAACTGACCTGTTTTTTTTTTTTTAAATATATATATATACACACTGCCATGAATAGCGTCTAAGAAGGCAGAAAAAGAGAAAACTTCTTTCAGATTTTTTCCCCCACTCACTGACAAACACAGAGAAAATAAGAAAAATCATACCTATTACTGATGGAAGTGCAGAAACACCCACTCTTCCCATTCACTCCTGTGAGCATGTAATCTAGCAGCGGCTGCTAACCCAGCAGATGCACCCTGTGGGGCCCGTGCAAACAGCCACCCATGGAACAGGCAGTCCTCTGTGTCCCATTACCTCCCTGGCTACCACACGGAAGCCAGAGCCAATCCTGGGCAGGGGTCAGTGGCCAAGAGCCTCACGAGGGAAAATACACAAGGACAATTACATTCCTCTCCCAGGAATTTGCAATCAGGACACAGACTGAACCAGAAAGGTGTTCAGAGTTAAGCGAGGGGCCGAGGCTGCCACTGGGGCCCCACATAAAGTCAGCAGGCAGGAGGCTGGGCTGCAGTGCAGTAGGGGGCACAGAAAATCTGAAGCCTTGAGAGAGAAAATACAGAGCTTCCTCAATTCTGGCCCATTTTTTGGAGATACAGCCACATTTCATTGGCCTGGGAGCTCAGTATCGTGACAATAAACCTTTCTTCACTTGAGGTACCAGGTGTCTCTTGTTGGCCACCCAAAGGACCACATCTAGAACAGAAAACGTCCACAAAAGCAGAGATAAAATCAACAGAACCTTGGACAAATGTGGAGGGTTGGTGAGTCCATGGTTGTACGTGGAATAGTAGAATCATACCAGGTAAAAGTAATGCTTGGAAAGGTGTGCACTGGGTGGCGACTCTGCAAGCGAACTATTTCATTGCTAACCCGACACACAGCCCATTCCGGAGTCCAACGCAGAGACGCGATTAGAAAACAGGGACTTGGGTTCCTTCTAGCAAGGTAACTGCCCCAGCAACAGACACGTGACAAGCCCAGCCAAACTAGGCTAAAGCAAGAGGTAGAAAAGTCGGCTACGGGGACAACCAGTCTTAACTGGCTGGTAAGACAATCACAACCTCATGGCCAGCAGTGGCCACCCTGGGCATTCCACAAACGAGTGGGCTGCAGGGACAGCTGACTGGAGGGTAGATGTCAAACGGAAACAGGGATGAAGAGACCAGGCAGCCTTCAAGTGACAAAAGAAACAGCCCCTGGCTTAGAAATCCTGGTCCCCATGAGCGCTATGCTTTCTGCCTGCATCTTCGGATGTCTGCAAACTGCCACATCTTTCCTTGAGTTTCTGTGCCTTATGTCAAGGGTGAAGACTGAGCACACGGTATACAGTAAAAGTAGAAAAGAAAAACGTTGACAAGGGTGGAGGGAATGCTATAGAATGACAAGCTCACATCAAAATTGAAATGTGACACATACAGAGCAGCTGTGTGTCAACAGGGACGAGCTGGTGACAACCTCCACACTCACAGAGCTGCTCACTAAGCCGTGGTGCACCCACGCGGGCCGTACTGCGCAGCCATCAGCCGAGAAGTCGAGCATCCCCTGCTACCTGAACTCACGCTCCCTGCCTCAGAAACCAAGCAGAATCAGATAGCACGGGTACTAGTATTCCGGGACACGGAAAGATGTTCGCGAGATAGCAAGTGAACAAACAAAGGTTATAAACCAACACACACCGCGTTTCTGTTCAAAGTAGCACATTTACTTAGAGTTGTACCTACACATCAACAATGAGACTGTTTCTACACTGCCTGTACTGTGGTCTTCCTGTGATTCTCAACCCCAATCTGATTTCTTATAAACGATAAAAACACTCCTAAAACAGACTTTTTCAGAGGCTGCAAGTTAGGATTTGGAAAACCCAACCTTGGCTTCACTGCAGGTCAGGGAGGCAGACGGGTGGCTGGGCTGAGCTGAAGGACAGCAGCGGCCCCGCTGCTCAGGGACAGCTAGTCCCCACAACAGGCTTCATGACAGCCAGCCCTCCCACGTCCTGCCCTCCACACCTTCCCTTCCGCCCATACGAGGCCTGCCCTGCCCCTAACTCCCTGAGCATGGACTGTCCTCTGTGAGCCCTCTGCTCACCAGCAGCTCAAGTCCTTGCTCCTTCAGAAAGCAGCCTCTGACTCTCTGGGAGCAGTGATTTCTCCCCCTCAGAAACGGGTCTATTTTCACGGTAACAGTTACTCGACATCTCCATCATCGCTGTCAGTGTGCTCGAGGGCCACACGGGCAGCTCCGGATCCCTAAAAAGGCGATTTGCTGTAAGTGAAGTTATATAAGACCAAAATGGAATCGATGAGCACAATGTGTCCACTTCCGTAAAGATCCTGTGAGTGTAAGCCTGGGAAGCAAAAAGATAAAATGGCAGTAAAAGAGCAGAAATCAAATGATTTGTGCTGTGCCCCATGGAAAGACAGACTGAGGAAGGGGAGGTATGCAGGGAAGGAGGAATCCAGGCTGGCTCTCCCCGCGCTGTCCCCCATAAACGCCGGAAGGCTACTCCCTCTGTCCTCCGGCCTCCTGGAAGGGGAGAGCGGCCAGGGACATTCTGGCCAAGGAGATGCAGGCCCATGCGGCGGCTCTTCTCCCCGCTGCCCTTCCAGCCGGCCTAGAACACGGGCAGTGCCTGGAGGTGAAGCAGCACTTGCCACCAAAAGAATGAAAGCAAAACTGAAAACGAGAAGCCTGGCTCCGGGGTCCGTGCCGACGCTGGTGCGCTACAGCCCCAGTCTGCCAAGTGTGGATTCCTGCTCGTGAGAAAGATAAACCTCCGTTCGTTGAAGTCCTTGTACAGAAGGGTTTCAGTTCCCCGCGCTGCAGGCATTCCTGACAGGCGAGCAGGGGGCTGACGGGAGTTCACCCCGCCTTTCCTCCCCAGGACAGGAGAGGACGGAGCACACTCCCCTCCACTAGCAGGGAGCTCACCACAGCTGGTTGTTTGTCCAGCCGGCCGGCACAGGCCCGAACCCCAGCGACTGCCTAAGCAACACCCCCTGAGCACAGGTCCACAGGGCCGCTCAGTCTGGGCTCTGCAAAAGGGCACACACACGTTCTGTTCTGATGATAAACAAGCAAAACAACCTGCTACTCAAGTTACTCCTAAGTCAATTCTTCCTTCAAATTTTATTCCCTCAAGTAATTACTAAGAAATTGCTCTAGTAATTATTAATAAGCCTTTCATAATAACCACTCCATGAATAAAACAGGGCTTTAATCCCATGGAAATAAAAACCAAATTTCTGTTTTGAAAGCATTTATATTTACAGGTATGTTATTACTGTATTTATCATGGTTATAAAAACCTGGATACTCTGGAACTCAGTTACCTCTAAACGCCCATGAAAACTTATTTTCCAGAGAAAATTTAGCTTTTACATCATGAACCATTCTCTTTCAATGCATTTTAATTATTTTTGAAAGTCTTCTACTAATTTTCCCCATTTCGGAAATATAGGCCATCTTCAAGTGGGCATACTTTCACAAATCATCCACAGAAAGAACTTAGGCCCAATTTTTAAAATATCCTCACATATGTTATTATTTATTAAGTTATAAAATATGGGTTAAGAATCTTCCAGGCCAGAATCACTAGATATTAGAAGTAAAGTGAAATAAAAAATCTTTCTTATGTATAAGCAATTTAGATGTTCCCTTTTCAAAACTAATGCGAACTCATCATTGGTGAAAGGATAAAATAAATGTGAATAAAGACACATGGCACTTACGAAAACCACCAACCTCTCTCAATACAAATAATGGCACCTAAACGTGGAAGGTAAAGAAAACTGCTCTCATTTTGGTGAACCTCTTATTTTTAAAGACAACCTAATTCTAAGACAGGTTTCTTCTCCAAAATATTGAAATTTTCTCACGATATATAAGAAAAACTGCTAGTGGCAGCCTATAATATTTAAATACATCAAAATCTACAGAAAAATCACAAAAGCAATCTTCTTAATTAAATTAAACAGTACAAGAAAAGATTAAAAGCTCTCTCTAAAACGCACTGCAATAGATTTGGCATTTATCTTTCCCACTAGTTTTCCCAGAAAATCCACACAAACAAAAACCACTCTTCCAAACAGGTCTTTCCTTCACTGGCTGGTTCAGGTGCTCCAGTGTCAAAGTCAAAACGTCCATCCAGTTTCCTAGGGTTGAGCCGAGTTCTCTTCTGAGATCTCACTGAAAGGTTTGGCCCCAATCAGGCACCTGCAAAGGTCTGCTGAAAGTGTTGGTGCACAGGCCCGGCTAAACCATGCCCAGTCCTGGAGCACCACTCAAATCAGGGGGCCCGCTGGCGATTCCTATTCAGGTATGACAGGTAAAGAATCGTGGGCGCTGTTCACTTGAAAAATTAAAGCATGCATATAATAGGTGTAGAATATCACCAGTCAGGCTTTTTTGTTGTTTTCAAATTGCAGTAGTTTCTCCGCAGGAAAAAAATTATTCTTAAATTAACTTACATTTGTAAATGAGAAGTTAAGGTATGGACTTGCATCCTCCTCAAACAAAAGTTGTCCCAAGAGGAGTTTTTAAAATGTTAGAGATGTGTAGGTTTGCGTGTTACAACATGGTGGGAGTAAATGATTTCTTCAGCTCAAATTAATAAATGCATTCTTATTATTACAAACTAAACAACCCCCCCCAAATTTAAGCAACATTACCATACTTGGTGCCTCCAAGTCTAGGTACATTGAAGAACTTCTTATGCGAACTGTCATTCAATGTTTCAATAAGGTACTCAAAGGCATATCCTGAAAAAAAAAATTATACTTTCATTAAACACAGCTACAAAGTACCTTAATTTAATAAAATGAAAATAACTGGAAATCCACTTTGTCCAAGATTTTCTGCGATGGTGCAAATGTTCTCTATTTGCGCTGTCCAGTAAGACAGCCACTGGCCACATGTGGCTACTGAGCACTTGAAATGTGGCTACAGCCATGGAGGAACTGAATTTTAAAATTTAATTTTTATTAATTTAAATTTAAACAATCACACATGGCCAGGGTCCACTGTATTGGACAACACAGCTCAAACCGTGACTCTTGTCAAATAAAAACAGGTAAGATAACTAACTCCTGAAATGTGTCAACAAAGAATACCGGGGAAGGAGAAACAAGAACGATTTAAATGACGTACAGGCCTTTTGGAAGTACTGAAGTACTGAAAAACGCTAAGTACACACAGAACAATCTGAGAACCTGACAACTGTCACAAGGATTGGTTTTTTAAAAAATAATCCAAAGACAGATTTTTACAGAGCATTCAACAACATGGACAAAAGCAAAACCACACCAAAACACAAAACTTAGCAGGGAAGACTACTAGGTCTTAGACTGAAGGTAGGAATGAACACAATTATCTGGGTAAATCAGCAGGTTCTTGCCAAGGGAACACGTCTTTCCGGTCTTGCACGACATGAACCTGGGGGTCTCACTGGAGCGCTCCCCAGCTCCCAACGTCCGGGGGGGGGGGGAAGAGCCTTCAGGTCAGGTCTTTTGTGCAGACTCATCGCTGTGGGTGGGCAGGACCCTCCGTGAGGGGAGCCCCCTGAGCCCAGGGAGAAGGCAGGAGCACAGCCGCCTCAGAGAGCATGAGTGTTCCTTCTCGTGTTGGGGGTGGGGGGACAGGGGGGACGGGGGGACAGAGGAGCAGGGGGCGGGAAGGGCATGGGGGAGGGCAGCAGGGGCAGGAGAGGCGGGGGCAGGGGGGCAGAGGGGGAAGAGGAAGGGCAGGGGACGGGGAGCAGGAGAGCAGGAGAGGCGGGGGGCAGGGGGGCAGGGGGTGGGGAGAGCCAGCGCCGCAGCGCGCCGCCCGGAGCCGGCTGACTCGAGCCCGGCCTTGACCGCCCCCCACCCCGGCCCGGGGCCCGCAGCAGAGGGAGGGGCTGGGGCCGGGCGGCGGGGCCCAGCAGCGGCCCATGGGACCCCAGCAAGGAGACCCTGCCCGACCCCGCGGACGGGGGCGGCGGGACGGCGGGCGGCCCCCCCGACCCCGGCCCAGGCTGCCGAGCAGCGGCCGCGGGCAGCGCCGGGCCCCGCGCAGGCCCGGGCCGGGGCGAGGGCGGCAGGGGGCCCCAGGGAGCGCGGCCCGAGCCCGAGGGCCCCGGCCGAGCTGCCCCCGGCGAGGGGAGCGAGCGGCGCGGCGCGGGGCGGGCACTAACCTGCACCTGGGGCGTCCATCGCCGGAGACCATAGTACCCCTGCGCGGAGGGGCCCGCGGGGGAAGGCGGGGGAGGCCGGGCGGGGAGAGGGGCGGAAGGCGGGCGGGCGGCGGGGGAGCAGGACAGGGGCAGTCTCGCGCAAACACCGCGAGAGCCGCAGCGCCGGGCCGGCCTGCGCTCGCGGGATTTGCCGCCCGACTGTCGCGAGATCTCCGGACGTGGAAACAAAGAAAGACGCGGGGCGGCGCTCCCGGGAGGCGGTGCTCGTGGGCGCGCGGCGCGGGCTGCGGGGCGAGTCCCGGGGGAACGCGCGCCGGCTCCCGGGTCGCTCGGCTCGGCCGGCCGCGGAGCGAGGGTTCCCCGCGTCGCTGCCCTCAGCGCCCGGCCCCCGCGGCCGCCAGCGCCGAGCCGCCTCGGGTCTGGGGCGCGTGGCTGCGCGGGCCGAGCCGGGTGCTCGGGCCTTCCCCTGCCGTCGGCTTCCGCGCCCTGACTGCTGGCCTGGTTCTTTCCTTCCTGTCCCGAAGGCTGCTGTGGCTGGGCCCGCCGCTCGGCGTCGGGGTGTCCGTAGACCCCAGGGCTCTGCCCTGCGCCCCTGCTCCCCGAGCCCGGCACGCCCCACCCGGTCCTCTGGCTTCGTTCGGGGTTAGCTGCTGCTTCCCGGGCTACAGCTCCCGAGCCCGGAGATGTGTGTCCTTCAGGACAGACACCCCAGACTCGGCATCCCCCCCCCCAGACCCACGAGTCCTTTCGTCGTGCCTGCCTCGGCGGCTGTGCAAGCCAGGAACCCGCACGTCGTCCTTGACTCCTGTACCTCGGATCCTTGACCCAAGACCTGTCCGTGCAAACCCCAATCTGTTTCCCCTTTATTCACCTCTCCAGCCGGACCGCCGGGTCCCACCCCGCTCTAGTTTGAACCCTCCCTGTCTGAACGACAGTCTTCTCAGAAAGAGCCCAGGACATGAGTACTGTTGTAATCTTCACCTTCACGATGATGAGCAAACTCAGTTCAGGAACTTACCCAGCGGTACACGGCCACCAAGTGACTCAGGACTTGACGGATGAACAAGCTCACAGGTTCAACTTAGTCCTTCATGGTCTGGTATCTCACACCTACGGTTCCTCACCTTTTGCAGGGAACCTCTTTAGGCAGAATCACCTCTCTAACTGTGATGACGTCATGACCTGTCTGGCTAACCCCTGCTCCTCCTCAGTCCTTAGTCCAGATATTATTTCCTACAGGAAATATTTGCTGACCTTCCCCAACCCTGAGTCTGGTTTGGGAACCTGATGAAACGCTTCCCTTTCGGGGCTCCTGGGTGGCTCAGTCGCTTAAGCATCTGACTTCTGCTCAGGTCATGATCCCAGGGTCCTGGGATTGAGTCCCACAAAGTCCCCAGCTTCTCCCTCTGTCTCTTACCCCGCTCATGCTCTCTCTCAAATAAATAAATAAAATCTTAAAAAAAAAGAAATGCTTCCCTATCCTATATTGTAGATAATGCATTTTATTACACTTGATTGTAATTGCTGATTTACTATATTCCCCACATTCCAGTTAGGTGCTTTTAGCTGCATACAAGAATACCCAACGGACAGTGGCTTAAACAATACAGACCTGTAATTATCTCCCATGGCAAAATCCACAGTAGACTATTCCTGGGCCGCTGCAGCAAATCATCATCAGAGAGCCCATCACCTCATGGTTATTAGATGACCACATCATACAGAAACATGGTGTCCTACAACTTCCCAAAGCAGAAGGAGAACTGGTGCAGATCATCTCTCTCTTTTTATCACTATTTTTTAATGTAGTCTCCACGCCCAACATGGGGCTTGAACTCACAACCTCAAGATGAAGAGTCACATGCTCTCCTGACTGAGCCAGCCAGGCGCCCCAGAGCATCTCTCTCTTTTTACCAAAGAACATGTCTTCCTGAAGATCCTCCCCTCTGCAGACCTCTCTTTGACCAGAAATTAGATCAGTTCTTCTCCACCCCATCAAACCCAACACTCCCTTTCAAGGCATATGATTTGGTAACGTCTCCTCTACTATCCTGGCATGAAATTCACGGGTAATATGACTTACACAAAACAATAAATAAACTACATGATGCCCTAACTGTAATATAAAGGAAGTAACTTATTAGAAAATATTACAATATATAGGAGGCAGGCATGTCTATACTACATGACATAATGATGTCTTCAGAAGCTTGCATCTACTTATAATGGTTTTACAGAATATAATATTAAACTGTTTTTATTTGCATTTGACATTTCAAAATAAGGACTAAATATATTGTGCATAAACATATATCATGAAGGCATAAATGATAAATGCACATACATAATATATATGCCGTGGGTGGAGACTAATAAAAATATATCAGTGACTCAAATATTGGAAGCATTGTCACTGTCGATTTTCTGAAATAGTGAACAATTCTTGGCAAAGTGCCAAACAAAGTAAATTACACCCTCTCCTCTTTTTACACAACATTTGCATACCTGGAAAATTCAGTGTACATTAAAACCATAGACAAATTACTTTTATTTGTAAATGGCGTTAAGTTTTAGGCTCAGATAATTGTAAACAGATCTGTTGTTATTGTTTTTCTGTTTGTGTGGGTATGTCACCCACCGAAGCATTTGGCAGCGTGTTCGGTGGGGGCGGTTGTCTGATTCTTTCTTGTGCAGTTGTGTCTTGTGGAGTGCAGGCAGCCTAACATTCATTAACTGCCAAAAGTGCTCCCCCACCACAGTAATAACCAAAAACACCCTCCCATTTTCTGAATGTCTTGATTCCAATGAGAAGCACTAACTTAGATCAATCACCGTGTGTCCTGTGGCTGGACTCATTATTGCCTTTAAAAACAAACAAGTTTAGGCGCCTGGGTGGCTCAGTCGGTTAAGCGGCAAATATGGTACAAGCATATGGTTAAGCAAATTGTAGTACATCCACAGGAAGGAGTACTACTCAGCAATAAAAAGGAAGAAAGTTATGATACAACAACCTGGTGGACCTCTAGGGAACGAGGTTGAATGAAAAAAAGCCTAAAGCCTAAAGCCCAGAAAAATCCGAAAAGGTTCTATACAGTATGGTTCTATTAGCATAACATTCTTGAAAATGTGGAAATTATAGAAATGGAGAACAGATTAGTGGTTGGCCAGGGGCTCGGGGATGACGGAGTGCAACCTAGAAGGAAAGCGGGTCTGATTATAAAAGGGCAACAAGAGGGATCCTTGGAAATGGTTTGTATCTTCACTGTGGCCATGGTCACATGAGCGATAAAATCACATAGAATTACACACACACACACACACCTGGCAAAGGAGTGGAAATCTGAATGAGGTCAAAGGACTGAATCAGTGTCTATACCCTTATTTTGCTATTGTGCTATGTTACATTGGGGAAGACTGGGTGAAGAGTGTGCAGCATTTCTATTACTTCTTACAACTGCATTTAAATCTACAATGATCACAAAATAAAAAGGTTTTAAAATGGGTGAATTAGATCTCAATGAACTTGTTTATTTAGTTTTTTAAAGATGTACTTATTTATTTGTCAGAGAGAGAGAGCACAAGCGGGGGAGTGGCAGGCAGAGGGAGAAGCAGGCTTCTGGCTGAGCAGGGAGCCCGATGCGGGGCTTGATCCCAGGACCCCGGGATCATGACCTGAGCCGAAGGCAGATGCTTCACCGGCTGAGCCACTCAGCCATCCCCAAAATTGGAGTTTTTATTAGCAAGGAAGAAGAGGATTATCGGTGGGGTTGGCAACCCCCAGTGTCTGCCACATGTCACTAGACTATACCCTCTGGGAGGGCCCATGCTGTCCCCAGAATCTAAAACAGTGCCTGCCACAGAGTAGGTACCAAATAAATGTCTGCCTAATGAATGAGATGACCTGTTCAAGGTCATACAGCTGGTACACCAGATTAAAAAGAAAGGCTAATCATTTGGTTCTCCTTTCAACATTTAGAAAATATGTGTTTAGTTTTTATTTAGAAGAGAGATGAAGAAGTTCACAGGGGAAGAGCAGAGGAGGACCTTCCCAAAGAGGCCACACCCTGACAGTGACCGTCTGTTGGCCCTGCAGGTTGCCCTTGGGAACCTCATCTCTCTACCTAAGTCCCAGCCTTTTTTTCCAATCGCATCAGCATTCTTCAAAGAGAAGTTTTAATAATACATTTTTTTCAAGTTACCTTTCTGCTACGATTTGTAGCACTCTGGTGATACCTTAGTGGCTCTTAGATCAGCGTCCTGTGCAGGTCCATCTCTTTTCCTTTAATTAAACTTTTTATTTTGGAAAAAGGATACAGAAACTGTGAGAAGATTATGATGAACTTTCTCACACACGTCACACACGTTATTTAGTGTTAACATTTTGCCACATTTGCTTTATCTCTCTCTATATATTTATATATTGCATAAGATCCTCAATATTTGCCGGCATTTATTTACTTGTTTATATTCTAGCTTGAGATGTAATTGACATATAACACTGTTGAAGTTTAAGGTATACAATGTGATGATTTGAGAAACATAAATATTTGGGAATGATAACTACAATGAAGTTCGTTAATACGTCCATCACTTCACATAGTTATGTTTTTGTGTGAGAACTTTTAAAATCTACTCACTTAGCAATTTTCAAGTAACAATACAGTATTGCTAAGTGTAGTCACCCATCTTCATTATTTCTTAGTCTAGTTCTTCCTGAACCATTTGAGAGTAAATTACAGAGATCACAACACCTCAACCCCAAATACTACATCACGTATCTCCTGAGAACAAGGAAAGTCTCATACACAACCACAGTGACATGATCAAGTTCAGGGAAGTTAACATTGCTACAATACTATTATCTAATTTATAATGTATATTCAAATTTTGCCAACTGTCCCAATATTGTCCTTTCTAGAAACTTCTTCCAATAATCCAGAATCCAATCCAGGATCAAGCATTGCATTTAGATATCACCCCTCTTTTGTCTCCCATAATCTGGAACTATTCCTCTGCTTTTCATTTTCCTTTAGGGCACTGACATTCTTGAAGAATACCGGCCTATTGTTTGCAGCATGCGCTTTAGTTGGGCTTGCCGGACGGCTCCAGGCTTATCTCTCAGTCCAGGCAGGACACAGGCGCTCTGACCCTGTGTCCAAAGAGCCAGAAAACAATGTTACCGGGAGGCAGTAGCGTTTGAACTCAGAAACTTTGTGGTCAGGATCTTTCTCAGCCAGCGCTGCGGACATTTGATATCCATTTTCTGTTTCTTCTGCCCAAACGATGAAGATTTTCCTTTGGGTAATTCGACCCTTCCCCACTCCCCATGCACAGGTCCACCACTGGGCTCAGAATTCGGCTCAGGAATTGGAAATTAACATCATTAGAAGCAACAAGTCACAACAACACTCTTGCTGAGAAAAGGAAGCTTCCCTTTCTCCTCCAGAAGTTGTGGGGAGTGAGGTGGTGACGTCTGGGGCTACTGCAGCCATTCCACCACCACCATGGTGGGCCTGGAGCTGTGGGGGCCGCTGTGGGGAAACTGAGAAGAGAACCAAGAGTGTGGCAAACAGAGAGAAGAGACAGAGGAAAACTGGGTCCTTGGCGTCATCCTTTTAGCTTGCGTGTCAAGCCTTTTCTGTTCTCCACAAGAACTTCTAAAAATATTTTTCAGTTATGTGAGTCAGTAAACCCCTTTGTAGCTTAAGCCAATTTGTGCTTTTGTTCGTTTTTGGTAACTTGTATCAGAAGATCTGATAGGGGCACCTGGGTGGCTCAGTCGTTAAGCGTCTGCCTTCGGCTCAGGTCATGATCCCAGGGTCCTGGGATCGAGCCCCGCATCGGGCTCCCTGCTCCGCGGGAAGCCTGCTTCTCCCTCTCCCACTCCCCCTGCTTGTGTTCCCTCTCTCGCTGTGTCTCTCTCTGTCAAATAAATAAATAAAATCTTTAAAAAAATAAAAAATAAATAAAAAATAAAAAAAGATCTGATAGCACTTGCTAGCTGTGTGATTCAGGGCGAATTACCTAACTCCTCTGACCTGCGGTTTCCTCGGTCGTGCAGCTGGGACAGTAACAATGACGACAATGACAGATGATTGTGCCTGTCAAATGTACGTGAGGCTTGTACTGGTTTTCGATTGTGGCTGCAACAAACTCAGTGCTGTAAGACAACACAACTGTGTTATCTCGTCGCTGGGCGGTCAGAATTCTGACACGAGGCTCACAGCGGCAAGAATCCAGGCGCTGTAGGGCTGCGTTCCTTTCCGGGGGCTCAAGGGGAGAATCATTTCCTGGACTTTTCCAGCCTGCAGAGGCCACTCTTACTCCTTGGCTCGGCCCCAAGCATCCTCAACGCCTACGGCGGCATCCTGGGACCTCTGCTTCTGGCATCTGCTTCTCCCGCCTCCCTCTTTCACTTACAGGAGATTTGTGATTATCCGGGGCCAGCTGGATAATCCGGGATAATCTCCCCTTCCCCAGGCTGGATGACTAGCAACCTTCATTCCATCTGCAGCCTTAATCCCCCCTTGCCATAAGGTATGCACAGGGTCCAGGTATTAGGACGTGGACATCTTTGCAGGGGAAGTCGGCCGGGATTATTCTGCATCACAGGGGTCTATCCTGGTGCGGACATACATCCTGTGCTCAATGACATAGATTCTGAAGCACCGAGGAACATTTAACCCCACCTGGTGGGACAAAGAGACTCTCTTGAGGAAAATGTTTCCTAAGCTGAGTCCACGTTAATGTCTGACGTTGACCCCATACCCCAGACACTGCCAGGCACTTCGCAGCACCCGTCTGCAATCTTCATTCTATTCAAATTGAATCGCAGATAAATAATTAAAGATAAGTAACATTAGCTCTGTTTTATAGGTTAAAAAACAGAGGTCCAGGAATGTGGGAACTATGGCCCCTCGTGCACTGGTAGGACTAGAGAGGTTTCCACCAGCGAAGGAAGAAACAAAGGTGGGAAAACTGGGGTGTCAGGACAGGCGGGCCCCACAGGGGAGGCTGCCAGAAGGGGGTCTGCAGAAACCATACTCCGTTGGTTGGGGGAGTTCATAGGCTCTCAGGAGTCAGAGGCATGAGAAGCTGGCCCATTTCAGGGCTTTCTCTGCAGGCTGGGTCAAGTTCCGTGGCATGTTTCCAGCCCGAGGCAGAGCGCTGGCCCCGTCCACACCGCTTCCGCGAGCACAGGCCGGCCGTGGGGTCCGTGTAGACCGACCGGCCCTCGTCCTCAGGTCCCTGCGGGCTCCTGCTGGCGGCTCTGCCAGCCCACCCGCGGTTTGTGCCCAGAAATCCCCGCCGCGGTTTGGAGGTACATCTCGGGTGCGATAGGGTGTGTAGCCCCTGGGGGCCTCGCTCCCACAAACTTCTGCTCTCCCCCCACAGATGTGATACCTCGCCCTGATCCCAACGACCACTGAGTCACTGCAGCGGCCTCCTGACCAGAGGGCCTCTGTTAGAGTGGAGGCCAGCTCCGGCTCCGGCCGTCCTCCCCTCAGACCCCTGAGTCCTGACCTCGGCCCCCCAGCCCCCGCCCCCCCCACCCCCGCGACTCTGCATGAGCCTCACCGGCCTCCTTGCTGCTCCTCGAACACTAAGCATCAGCCATCCTCTGGCCTTTGCAGGTTCCTCTGCCTGAAACACCCTTCCCACGTCCACGCAGCTGGCTCCTTCACTTTCTCGGGGTCTCTGCTCCAATGTGACCTGCTGGGCGAGGCGTTCCCTGACCCCCAACATAGACAGAGAGGCCAGCCCCGCTCACACGCATCTTTCTGCTTTATTCCTCCTCACAGGACTTCCCGTGATCTCACACGCTGTACTGTCCGCCCATGGCCTGTTGTCCGTCTCCTGCTGGAACCTGGGCTCCATGAGGACAGGGACGGACAGGTGTGTTCCCTGCTGAACCCCCAGTGCCCAGAAGTGGCCCACGGCATGTGTTCAATAAATGTGTGTCGAGTGGACGTGCGAATCACCTCACCCCACAGGCAGGCTCCAATGTCTCTGCACCTGGAGGGGAGAACATCGGAGGCAGGACCTCTGCGGATCTCGGGCCCGATCTACGCCTGTGACTTTGGGGAGCGGAGCATTTAGAATTTCAAATTGGAAAGGTCATTCCTGGCTGCGGTTGGGCCTACCATGTTGGCAGCAGTGAGGGTGGGGAGGCTCCCCGCAGCCCTAGGGAAGGCCACAGGTCACAAAATCCCAGTCTCTCTGTTTTAGGACCCGGCACATCTTTGTGTGTTGTGTCTGAGAATGTGGTGACTCGGTCCTGCCATTCAGAAAGCACTCCCTGGGACGACGCAGCGTCATAGAAGGGACGCGCCCTGGTCCCCATCCTCCTGCGCCCCCCCACCCCACCCCCATGCTCTCATCGGACCTGAATTACCTCTAGCCTGGACTCCTCACTCGCCCCCAGCCCCGCCCCCACTGCCTGGCTGGGCTTCTGGAGGCATCCGCGAGGATTACAGTCGTTTCCCTGCTCAAACCCCCAGTCCCTGCACAAAGACCAAAG